>NC_063348.1:39152706-39216055 GCF_021869965.1 Rhincodon typus
TAGTCAATGAAGCACTTTTTGAAATATGGTCACTGTTACTACTTGGGAAATAGTGCCTGTTTTATTATCACTATCTCACCTCAGTCAATATTTTAGAATATAAAAAATTTACAAAAGATAGTACTAGCAGGGAACTAGTAAACCTAAATAAATTACGGATGTATCTCCAAAGACTGCAAGGAAATTAGAATCAAAGACAGAAAATTACCAGGCTAATGTTGTTAAACAGCAAGACCATCCTAGCATGTTTTTTGTTTTTGGTTTTTTCTGGTTTCCAGGTGCTTGAGTTAATCACTCTTGACTTGGAAAATGAGAGCTCTTGCTTAATTCAGAATTGCCATCCTGACCGTTAGGAGGCTGCTCAGGCTAATGTCTTATTACACCAAAACTGACACTCTAGTACATCTGTGAATGTGGCCTCATGGAAACACTTACCCCACGTACCTTGGCTACCTGGCTAATTAAATCCTATATCTTTACAGACAGTACAATACAGAATGCACATTATTGGTGCTTTTGGTGTATGGTTGCAACACTGTTACAGATAGTGGCCACATGTTGGGAAAGCCAATACAACATGCAAAGGCTATAATTTGAAGCACTGACTTCCTTCTGGTCACTTATCTCCAATCGCCAAAGGCCAGATCATGACAGTCTGACATGAAGTGGCAAGGGTTGCTAGTGTAGCCAATCACTGCAGAGATTATTAGGCTTTGCTGAACTGGGACTGGGCAAATTATTTCTAATAATCAGTCTAATTTAGATTACTGAAAAAATGATTGAAAGAGACATCCCTGCAGTTGATTTAATAAACATGATTGCTGCCTATCAATTTGTAATTTGAGGCTAAAATATACTTCAAATAGGATGGCTATATCTGATATGTGGTTCCAAGTGAAGGAAGATCTAAAACAAAAGTCTGCATTTAGCAACCTAGCCATTTAGTTGATTAGGAGCACTGTAAAGGTCAACGTTCCCTTCAGCCTAAATTGAACATTTGCTTCTCATTTAAGTCACAAGCACATGATTCTTCAGTAGATATTGTTCAGAGCTATTTCTCCTGGAGCGAGATAAGGATTTGACAAAGAAGGTCTTGCATCACTAATATGATCTGACTGTGGTAGCAAGTATTCTATTTGATTTAAATTCGACAACAGAATTTTAAGAAAAAAAGAGTAAGTGTTAAGCCAGCAATTGTTGCAAAAGAGAATTCAGAACGGATGTTGTGATTTAGTTTTAGCCAAGAGGTCTATTGTGTTGCAGTGAATATTCTTTAAGATTATATAAGTGTTTGGCTAGACAGCCAGGAACTTTGTATAGTGCTCTAAACATAGCAAAAACAAAATTGAAAAGGTATTTTGCAATTATTATAAATGAAAAATTGGACGTTGAGCCATGTCAAGCATTATTAGGCAAGATAGCCATAAGCTTGGTCAATGGATAGATTTTAATGAGCTTCTTGAAGCGCAAGAGAGAGGAAGATAGAGACAGAGGGATTTCAGGACCTAGACACAAGCACAGCAGCAATCGGGTGTTCAAGATGCCAGAATGTAATGGGTATAGATATTTTGAATGGTCGTGGGGCTGTTAGAGATTACAGTGCTAGGAAAGCACAAAGATTTGAATGGATTTGTAAACAAGAATGAGATTTCTAAACCAAGATGTAGAATGTGGAGACTAGTAGGGGTGCATTGGAATAGTTGAATCTAGAGGTCACGGATGCACGAATGAGTGTCTCAACAGTAGATGAAACAGGTGAGAAGCCTGACAGTGTTACAATGTGAAACTAGACCATCTTATTTCATAGGGAAAGGTTTTTCACTTGTGGGGAAGGTTCAAAATTAAGGGCCATAACTATAAGAAAGTATTATATCCAATAGGGAATTTAGGAGGTTTTCTTCATCTAGGGAGTGGATTAAATGTGAAACTCACCCCTACATGGAATATTTGAGGTGATTTGAATAAAATTAAAAGGAAATTCTGTGCATCAGGGAGCAAAGACTATACAGATAGTAGGAACTGCAGATGCTGGTGAATCCGAGACAACAAGGTGCAGGGCTGGATGAACACAGCAGGCCAAGCAGCATCAGAGGAGCAGAGAGGCTGACGTTTTGGGCCTAAACCCTTCATCAGAAAAGCAAAGACTAGACAGATGTTTTGGATGGAGGAGAGTCTTGTAAAGCATAAAGAATGGCAAAGCAGTTGGGCTGAACAGCTTATATTTGCAATGTAAATACTGTGTACTTATACATAATAAAACTTGGGAGAGATGTAAAATGGGCTGCCAACTCTCCATCACACGTTTTACACTTGCACACAAAGCCAGGATCTGTGACAGGGTGAAAGGAATAAGTGCAACCAGGCTGACACTTTCATGCTAGAAGCTTCTTTGTTCATTGTACTAATGTTATTGAAGGTCAGGTCAATGACAGTCACTTCTGACTTCTGGCATAAGTGAGGAACTGGATGATACGAGCCCTGCCACCAATTAATCTCCCCAGGTTGAAGACTATGGCAAGAGAGAACAGGAGAGGTGTTTTAACATGCAGTCTAGCCCATATTCCCAGATCTGCTCTGCTGCTTGCAATCTTGATTTTTCACCTTGATGGTTTTGGTCATTCAAAAGCAGGAGACTTATATTGAATTATCTTTGTTATTGTAAGTTGCTTGGCAACTTCTTGAAGATGTCATATGGCTGATTGTGTGCTGCGCAGCTCCATGAGACTGCAGTTCTGAGGAAGGGTCACCAGACCCGAAATGTTAACTCTGATTTTCTCTTCTCAGATGCTGCCAGAGCTCCTGATCTTTTCCAGCAACTTCTGTTTTTGTCCATGAGACTGCCATCTGTATATGACATCCTTTGTTTACCTTTATTGCAGGATACACTGAATAACAACTCATTTGGCAAAAAGTACAGCTGGCAAGAAAAGGTGTCCCGATCCTCTTCCCCACTCAAAACAGGTATGTGTTCCTGCACTATGCTAGTCCCTGATGACGTGTTTGTTTTGGCGCTGAAACTTTGAGTAAAATTTACTAACTGGTTTCTTAAACCATCAGTCTTGTCCAGTGAGCTCTAGGGGTGCGTATTGCACAAGGATGTTTTTAAACAAAAACGAAGTGAATGTTGTGTTGTGTTTGGAACAGGACCTTGCATCGTATAGCCTCCTTAACACAGTAAAATATTTAAGGCTCTTCACTGGAGAGTTATCAGACAAACATTTTGGCTCCGAGCCAGATCAGGCAATATTAAGAGATGTGACTCAAAGCCTGGCCAAATTAAGTTTGCCTTTGTCCCAAAAGACAAGGGTGTGTAGAGCAACAGAGAAGTTTAGGAAGGATATTCTTAAGCTTAAGCTCCATACAACTGAAATTAAACCTGCCAATGATGAAGTGAAAGATATAAAGATGTGTGCAACACCAGAATTGGAGAGGTGCACTGATTTTTGCCCATTGATAAGTTGGAGGAGGCCACAAGGATAAGGGAGGGTGAACAGATATGTGGGAACACCACCATCTGCAAGTTTCCCTCCAAGCTGCTGTCCATCCTGACTTGGCAAAATGTTGCCATTCCTTCACTGTTGCTATGTCAAAATCCTGGAATTCCTCCCTAATGGCATTGCAGACTGTAGTGAATCAAGAAGGCAGCTCGCTATCATTTTCTCAAGAGCAACTAGGAATGGCTAATAACTGCTGGCTGACCAGCAACACCTATGTCCCATGAATGAATAAAGAAAGGACATTAAAGGATTTGAAGGTGAGGATAAGAATTTTAAATTCGAGGTGTTAGCTGAATGGGATTTGGTGAGCATAACTGAGTGGCATTAACTCTGGAGTCAGAGAGTAAGGAGGTCTATCATTGAATTTCTGACAGCCCTTCAACAAGCAGAAATAATCCTGTCCCACAGGAGAGATCATGACTTTAAATTGTCTGAATGCATTCCCATGGGAATATGTGACCAGGGAAACCAAATGTTTTCTCTTCCTTTAGCCACAAGTACTGCCTTCTTTAAGGCCTGACTTAACATCTCTTTCCCCAGCATTTGGTTGCTGTGGTAGGAGAGAGTTCCTCGCTTGGCTTGTTGTTGGTTTAGCCTGATTATGCTTCTGTGAAGCATCTTGCTCATTTTCGTTCAGGAACTCTATAAATGCAGCTAGTTGCTTCAATGGAATAAAAATTGGGTTGATCCTTCAATGGGTGGATGGTCTGTCAGGCAGTACCAAGCAGCTGTGAAGTTGACAACCTACTCCCTAGTTATTTGCACAAAGCAAAATGTTTGGACTGCGGATGTCGTCGGAAATGTTTGCTTAACCATTAGCTGCCTTCCCTGAGATTTCTCACTGCACTTTCCCATATGACCTGATTTAACAACTGACAAAACTTTGTTGACCACTGCACTGGGAATCCAGTATTCTAATGTGTTCCTAACATGTATGATCGCATAAATAGGTCACTCAATCCCTTGAGTCTGTTCCATCACTCACTTAGATCATGGGAGATCTGATTTCTCCAAATTTTTGTCTACCCCGATGACTCTTCACCATCTTGCTTATAATCCTAACCCTATCTACTGCTGTTTTAAAAACAATCAAAGACTCTGCTTCCACTACCTTTTGAAAAATAGCATTCCAAAGACTGATGACATTCTGAAAAATAATTTCTCCTCATCTGTCTTAAATGGGTGACCCTTTATTTTAAAACAATGACTCCTCTTTCTAGATTCCCCCAAAAGAGGAAACCTTGCTACGCACATCTTTTCAAGACCTATCAGGAGATTGTTTTGATCATCTCCGACACTTCTAAACGCCAGTGATCCAAGCCTGGTCTGTCTAACCTTTCCACCCATTCCATCCATTAATCTAGTATGCCTTCCCTGAAGTGCTTCGTGTATTTACATCCTTCCTTAAATAAGAAGACCAATGCAGACACAACTCCGATGCAGTCTCGGCAATGCCCTGCATGACAGCGGAAATATAACATGCCTACTCTTGTATTCAATTCTCTTCACAAATTAAAAGATTACAGTCATGGTATTAGGTTTAATGACACAGAGAGGCCCTTCAGCCCATCCCATCAGGTAACAGCTGCAAGCTTCTGTGCTTTATACACCCTCATTGAGGCCTACTCCTCAGAGAATCCAGCGATGAGAAGGTAAGTTGTTTGTTTTTTTTTGTTTTTCAAGGAGTGAGGATCAGGTTGGGAGAGGGGCCAGGGTAGATTAGAGGCAATGGAAGGAGAATGGCTTTAAGAGGCCAGTCCCTTGCCTGCCACTCATGCTTCCAATTGCTATCAGATGGGGGCAGGTGACTGGGGAGGTGGTGAGTTGAGGTCCTTGAGTGGCCATTTCTTGACCACACTGGGGTCTTAATCGCTGACAAGTTGAGAAGGTCACCCATGGACCTTCTTGACAAGCACTTAACTGGTAAGGTAACAAGATTGGGGTGAGTTTCTCTCCAGTGCCAACTCGTCCCATTATTTCACCTTGCCTCCAAGATCCACCCTGTGTGTTTAACTAATTCCTTTCTCCACAGTTACCATTCAATCTGATTCCACCAGCCCAGTTTCTTCCAGATCCCAAACATCCGTTGGGTGGAAAGGCCTTTCCTCATGCTGCTACCTTTTTTTCTTTTAAAAATGACTTTTAATCTGTGTCTTTTCATTATTGACCTTCAGTCGTGGAAACTGTTTCTTTTGTTGGCTTTATCTAAAATTTTATGATTTTAAGCGCACCTTTTAGATCTGTTACTAACCTTCTCTGCTGAGAATTAGAATTGTTGTGGTGTGGATAGAGGCCATTTGGCCCATCATACCTGCACTGGTTCTATTACCTAGTGCCAATCCCTACCTTTCCTTCCCTCCCCACCCCTCCCCCACCACCCATATCCCTGCTCACCACATCCATCCAAATAATCATCCAATGTCCTCTTGAATGCTTCGATGGAACTTGCCGCCACCATAGTTCCAGGCAGTGCACTTTAAATTCACAACCCTATTTTAATGCTTTTTATTTTTCATAGCATGTGACTATATCACCAGCAAGGCCAGAATTTGTTTCCCCTCCCTCATTCCTTTTGAACTGAGTAAACTCGCTGGGTGATTTCGGAAGGCATTTAAAGTCTGGACTCGCATGTAGGCCAGACTGAGAGGCTGGCAGATTTGCCCCTCTAAAGAGCATTAATGAATCAGATTGATTTTGACCATCACTAGCAGCTTCTCGGTCACCATCACGGAGATCAACTTTAAATTCCAGATTTATTAATGGACTTCAAATTTCACCAGCTGACATTGTAGGATTTGAATCCATTGTGTTCCCAGAGCATTAGCTGGGGTCTCTTCATCAATAGTCCAGTGATCATTCCACCTTTCGCTTTGAGACGAGTCCAACTTCTAGTTATGATTTTAAAACTAGAGCTAATCATACAGTCATAGAATCCCCACAGTGTGGAAACAGGCCATTCAGCCAACTGAGTCCACACTGACCTTTCAAAGGGCATCCCACCTAAACCCACCCCTCTACCCTATTCCTGTAACCTTGCATTTCCCATGGTTGATCCACCTAGCCTGCACATCTCTGGACTCTTAACTCTGCTGATGTCGGAAGTCTACAGGGAGACATGACAGAAAGCTTCAAACACTTCTGTGCAGAGAACTGGACAATTTTAAAATAAAAAGATTGGAATTCTACAAGTGAACAATTACAGCAAAACCTGTTTGTGCCTGTTATTTTGTCCATTTGTTCGTCTGCCACTCTCTGTATCCTTGTACTGCATTCTGTCCCTTGTCCTCCCCTCCTTACTTTTCCCCCTCCTTTCCAGCTTCTTCCTCTTTCTTCCATTTCTTCCTTCCTTCAGTTTCCATCCCTATTTGCCCTTCTCTTTGCTCTTGCTCTCTTCCATCCTCCTGTCCCACTTCTCTTCCCTTCTCCACCACCACCACCTTCTGTATTCCTTCACCAAGCTCTCTTTCCTCCACACCATAACTTTCATTTCTCCTCCCTCCTTGCTCTTTATCATTCCTTCTCACAGTCCAGCCCCTTGGGCTATGTCCAAGTGATCATTTGTGCCTTTTGGCTGACAGTGTTTGCTGAGCAGTGCACAAGATGACTTTCTGTTTAAAGGCAATGCAGTGGCCGAGAGAATAGGGCAGCTGTTTTGTTTGGGATTGATGTCTTTTGTTTGGGACATTTGAATAAGCTTTTTTGTGTATTACAGGAGAGGTGACTCCCGCTCATGGGTGCCTAGGAGATGAGGTGAAACCAGCAAGTGGCATCACTGACAAAGCGGCATCGACTGCCCAGGTCAACACCTGCAGGCGGGCACCACCAGGACAGAGCGAGACTGTGGCTTCCAATGCCACAGGATGCTCGGCACCAGCGATGGCCTCTAACCAGCGGGGGAAGGATAACGAAGGCCAACACGACGAGCACATTCGGTACCAAACACAGGTGCCTATTGAGGCGACCGAGGAGATCTACCTAACTCCGGTGCAAAGGAACTCTGACTCCTCGGAAAACGAGAAGCCCTTCCTGTCTCAGTCCAACGAGAACCGTATGTCCATCAGCTCGGATGTAGACCTCACTCACTGCCTGACCCTGCCAGGGAACCCGAAACCATCAATCAGCGAAGAGGACGAAGTGCTCTCGTGCCTTTCCACGTCTCACAGCTGCTCGTTGCCACGAACCTCTCTCAACGCAGAGCAGCTCTGCCCACGGACCTCGGTCAGCTCTGACAGTGCGCTGTCCTATGACTCGGTTAAATACACCCTGGTTGTGGATGACAACATGCAGTTGGAGCTGGTGAGCCTAAAGCACTGTTACTCAGGGTACAGCGATGACAGTGATTCAGCAACCGTCTATGACAACTGTGTTACATCGCCGTACGAGTCTGCGATTGGGGAGGAATATGAGGAGGGTGTGCTGAAGAGGGACTCAATCTGTCTGTCAGAAGACTCCACACCAGAAGCAGATATTCCTTTCTCCAAGAAATTCCTCAATGTTTTTATGAGTGGAAGATCAAGGACATCTAGTAAGTAGTTTCCAATTTTTCCAAACCAGGATTCGATGACTGACCAGTGAATGGCTGTGGGCATGTGTGTAATGTTGTAGAAGTAAGTCAGTCATGATTTGGAGTCATTGAGGTTCCCAGGCTTAACTTCCCAAACAAATCCTCTCAGGTCTTACGACACGTAAGAATGTTAGACACGAACATAAATAGTCCATTTTGGCTCTTCAAGCCTGTTCTACAATTCAGTATATCACACCTGATGTTTACCTGTGGGCAGCACAGTGTCTCGGTGGTTAGTACCGCTGCCCCTCAGCACTGGGGACCAGGGTTTGATTCCACCCTCCGGCGACAGGAATGGTTGTTGGAAGTTCCGGGATTTAGATGCTTTAAAAGAAATAGGGAGGGTGGATAAAGAGGCAGGGGAGTGGCATTGCTAGTCAGGGCTAGTATAGCAGCTACTGAAAGGCAGTTCGAGAATGATATGTCTGCAGAGTCAGTTTGGGTTGAGGTCAGGAAGAAGAAAGGAGCAGTCACTTTGGGGTTCTTTTTACAGACCCCCTAATAGTTGCAGAGAAGTGGAGGAGCGGATTGGGAGGCAGATACTGGAAAGTTGCAGAAGTCACAGGGTTGTAGTCATGGGTGACTTCAACTTTCCAAGTATTGATTGGAAACATTTTAGTTCTAATAGTTTAGATGGAGAGGATTTTGTCCAGTGCGTTCAGGAAGGTAGACCAACACGAGGAGGGGCCACTTTGGATTTGGTGCTTGGCAATGAACCGGGCCAAGTGTCAGACCTGTTGGTAGTAGCATTTTGGCAGTAGCAATCATAACTCTGTTACTTTTACAATAGTCATGGAAAAGGATAGGCCCATCCAGCAGGGTAAGGTTTATAATTGGGGGAAGGGTAATTATAATTCTGTTAGGCAAGAACTGGGTAACATAAAATGGGAACAGATGCTGTCAGGGAAGAACACTATAGAAATGTGGAGATGGTTTTAAGGAATGCATACTGCATGTGCTCGATATGTTGCGGGAAGATGCGGTCAAGTGAGGGAGCCTTGGTTCTCGAGAGAGGTCGAATGACTGGTTAAGAGGAAGAAGGATGCTTTCCTAAGTTTTAGGAAACCAGGATCGGAAAAGGCTCTAAAGGGATACAAGTTAGCCAGGAAGGAGCTGAAGAAAGGGCTTAGAGCTATAAGGGGGCATGAGAAAACCTTGACAGATAGGATCAAGGAAAACTCCAAGGCTTTTTACACGTACGTGAGGAATAAGAGAATGACCAGAGAAAGGGTAGGGCCAATCAAGGATTGTAAAGGGAATTTGTGCATGGAGCCTAAAGAGATAGGAGAGGTCCTTAATGAATACTTTTCTTCGGTACTGACAACTGAGGGACCTATTTGTAGGGGAGGACAGTGTGAAACAGGCCGGTTTGCTAGAGGAGGTGGATGTTAGTAAGGAAGATGTACTAGGGATTTTGAGGAACTTGAAGATTGATAAATCCCCTGGGCCTGATATGATTTATCCAAGGATTCTATGGGAAGAGATCGCAGGGTCTTTGGCGATGATCTTTTCGTCCTCACTGTCCACAGGTATAGTGCAGGATGATTGGAGAGTGGCGGACGTCATTCCCTTGTTCAAAAAAGGGAATAGGGATAACCCTGGAAATTACAGGCCAGTTAGTCTTACTTCAGTGGTGGGCAAATTATTGGAAAGGGCTCTGAGAGATAGGGTTTATGATCGCTTGGATAGTTTGATTCATGATAGTCAGCATGGATTTGTAAGGGGTAGATCATGCCTCACAAACCTTTATTGAATTCTTTGAGGTGACCAAACACGTGGATGAAGGTGGAGCAGTGGATGTGGTATACATGGATTTAAGTAAGGCATTTAATAAGGTTCCCCATGGTAGGCTCATGCAGAAAGTAAGGAGGCATGGGAAAGAGGGAAATGTGGTAGATTGGATTCAGAATTGGCTGACCCTTAGAAAACAAAGGGTGGTAGTGGACGGAAAATATTCAACATGGTGCTCAGTTACGAGTAGTGTACCACAAGGATCTGTTCTGGGTCCTCTTCTATTTGTGATTTTTGTAAATGATTTAGATGTAGGAGTGGAAGGGTGGATTAGTAAGTTCACGGACAATACGAAGGTGGGTCGAGTTGTGGATATTGCGGAGCGCTGTTCTAGGTTACAAAGGGACATTGATAGAATGCAGAGCTGGGCTGAGAAGTGGCAGATGGAGTTTAACCCTGAAAAATGTGAGGTGATGCATTTTGGAAGGACAAACTTGAAAGCAGAATACAGGGTTAATGGAAAGATTCTTGGTAGTGTGGAGGAGCAGAGGGATCTCGGGGTTCATGTCCACAGTTCCCTGAAAGCTGCCGCCCAGGTGGATAGAGTTGTTAAGAAGGCATATGATGTGTTAGCTTTCATTAATAGAAGGATTGAGTTCAAGAGCTGTGAAGTTATGCTCCAGCTATACAAAAGCCTGGTTCGGCCACATCTGGAGTATTATGTCCAGTTCTGGTCACCTCATTACAAGAAAGATGTGGAAACATTGGAAAAGGTGCAGAGGAGATTTACCAGGATGTTGCCTGGAATGGAGGGAAAGTCTTACGAGGAAAGATTGAGAGAGCTAGGGCTTTTCTCTTTAGAACAATGAAGGATGAGAGGTGACTTGATAGGGGTGTACAAAATGATCAGAGGTATAGATAGAGTGGACAGCCAGAGACTTTTTCCTAGGGTGGAGGTAGCTATTGTGAGGGGGCATAGTTTTAAAGTGAGTGGAGGTAGATATAGGGGAGACGTCGGAGGTAGATATAGGGGAGACGTCAGAGGTAGGCTCTTTACTCGGAGAGTGGTTGGGGCGTGGAATGCGTTGCCGGAGAGGGTAGTGGAGTCAGCCTCATTAGGGGCATTTAAGTGGCTATTAGATAGGCATATGGATGATAGTATAAGGTAGGGATGGAGCTTAGATAGACCTTAGGTTTAGGGTAAAAGTTCGGCACAACATCGTGGGCCGAGGGGCCTGTACTGTTCTATGTTCTATGACTGTCTGTGTGGAGTTTGCACGGTTCCTCTGTGTCTGTGGTTTGCTCCCACAGTCCAAAGATGTGCTGGTTAGGTGGATTGTCCATGCTAAATTGCCCATAGTGTCCAGGGATGTACAGGCTAGGTTGATTAGCCGTGGGGATATGGTAGGGGGCTGGATTCAGGTAGGATGCTGTTTGGAGGGTTGCTGTAGGCTCAATGAGCTGAGTGGCCTGCTTCCATTCTGTAGCGATTCTGTGATTCTACTTCAATTCTATCTTCCTGCAAAATCCCCACATTTCTTCATTCCCTGAGTACTCAAAAATCCATCAATCTCTGTTTTGAAGATATTAAACTGCTGAGTATACGTAACATACTCTCTGGTATAGAGAATTAGAATTATTCCTGAATTTCTGGGTGGAGACATTTCTCCTCCTCATAATCCTAAATGGCAGACCTTCATCCTGAGATTGAGATGCCATGTCTTCAATTTCTCATGCAGCAGAGATCTTCTTCCAGCATCTGACCTGTTGAGCCCCTTATGAATTTTGCACCGGATCTGTACCATTTCTGTGCTCATTGCTTGTGCGAAGTGCCTTGGGGTGGTTCACTATGCTAAAAGCACCATACAAATGTAAGTTGTTGTTACCTTCCCACATTAACTGGCCTGTTTTCTCCCATATCCAATCTCTTTCTGACCAATAAAGGAAAGTGTGGAAAGAGAATTGAGGAAACTACATGTTTTGCTTTTAAACCTGCCTCATTGCTTCCCCTCTCTTGTTACCGGAGTAATCCAGAGGGTTTGCAACTGTTAACCCAGGCAGAGACTACTACTTTCCCTGCATTTAATCCTTGTGGCAGGATTGTGGGATTCCAACTGGGAGTTTCCAACGTGCCCCCTTGGACACAGTAGCAGAAGCAGCTATTGGCTGAAAGATAGGAAGAGGGACAGGTAGTATTGAGGAGGTGGGGAGGCTGCAGAAGGATTTGGATAGGTTAGGAGAGTGGGCAGAGAAGTGGCAGATGGAGTACAACGTGGGAAAGTATGAGGTCATGCACTTTGCTAAGAAGAATAAAAGCATGGACTTTTTCTAAATGGGGAGAAAATTCAGAAGTCTGAAGTGCAAAGAGGCTTGGGAGTTCTAGTCCAGGATTGTCTCAAGGTAAACTTGCAGGTTGAGCCAGTAGTCAGGAAGGCAAATGCAATGTTGGCATTTATTTTGAGAGGACTTGAATATAAAAGCAGAGATGTACTAATGAGGCTTTATAAGGCCCTGGTCAGGCCACATTTGGGCCCAGGAAGGATGTACTGGCCCTGGAGCGAGTCCAGAGGAGGTTCATGAGAATGGTCCCAGGAATGAAAAGCTTAACATATGAGGAACATTTGAGGACTCTGGGACTATACTCGGAGTTTAGAAGGATGAGGGGGGGATCTAATTGAAACTTTCAGAATACTAAATGGCCTGGACAAAGTGGATGTTGGGAAGATGCTTTTATTGGCCAGAGTCTAGGACCCGAGGGCACAGCCTTAGAGTAAAGGGAAGACCATTTAGAACAGAGGTAAGGAGAAACTTCTTCAGCCAGAGAGTGGTGAATCTATGGAATTCACAGAAGGCTGTGGAGGCCAGGTCATTGAGTACATTTAAGGCTGAGATAGATAGGTTCTTGATTATCAAGGGAATCAAGGGTTACGGGGAGAAAGCAGGAGAATGGGGTTGAGGAACTTATCAGCCATGATTGAATGGCAGAGCAGATTCGTTGGGGCGAATGGCCTAATTTCTGCTCCTATGTCTTATAGTCTTAATCAAATGTAGTTTTAACCATTTGTAATTGTGGTATCTTTACCAATGTTCTAGCAATTAAAGTCCTCCATTTTCTATAAAAATGATGGTCTTAACAATAAGTCAATCTTGTTCAGCTGGGTTAATTTCAGAATAAAAAGCTTAAACAAATAATCTAGGTTGATGTACTTCAGTGCAGTGGGAGTGCTGCATTCTGAGGTGCCGTCTCTCAGTTGAGATGCCCCAAGGAAACAAAGGCCACGTGTACCTTCTCAGTTGGTTACTTCAGATCCCATAGTATTATTTGAAAATGAGTGAGAAAGCTCTCTATTGTCTTAACCAATGTATATCCCACAAACAACATCTCAAAATGCAGTTATTTAGTTTATAATCTCCATTGCTCATTTTGCCGTGATTGGGCAAAGCTAACTGAATGTGCTTCAGAGCCTGGTGCTATTAGATATAAATAACCTGTGGTTACTGGGTAATGAGTTGAAATATACCATTTTGGTTTGGAGCGAAGTGCTTATTGTTGGACTTTTATGGCAAAAACTTATTTATATATTTATATAATGTATATTTTGTTGTGAAGACAGACTCTTCAAAGAGAAGGTGAAGTCAGCAAGTATCTTTGGGGTCAGAATTCTTTGACACTGAATTACATATTAAGATTAAATACTACAATTCAAAGATAAGCCAGGCTTTAATCTTACTGTTGTGTTATTGAAAGACTATTTCATAAACTCTACCACCTGATGCTGTTTCTTTTTACTCATTCATTTCTGCAAATGTCTCAAATTTGTGGCGCGACTTCATGCTTCTGCCTATTTAACTTTATTTTGTATTTCTATATTGTGTGCTGACAAGGGATTTTAGATTTGTTCTGGGAGTGTTATTTGGGGTGTCTTTGTTTATTGATCTTTAAATATCTTTAGGTGAATGGTTCACTGCATTAGAAAACAAGGATAGAGGAAAAAAGAACTATTGCCTAGCAACAGGAGTCTGGTCAGTCAGTGTGGCCATGTTCAGTCAGAGCAAGAAACATTGTTTTGAGACTAAACTAACAGTCAGTACAGGTAGAGAAAAGTTGTGAATTGCTTAAGAGGATCTGGAGGTGGGGACGGGTAGAGATTGTGGGGAAACTAAGTATGTCTGTGGATACAAGACTAGCCAGAAAATTCGTGGAAGCTGAGGGTATGAAAAATGCATGTTTGCTCTGAAAGCATTTAGAAATCTTTGAGAGGAAATCTCCAGAAACCGATTCCAGCCATCCAATTGATCAAGGAACTTTAAAAAGGCAGACAGGATGACCCTCTACTGAGGTCGGAATGTGTGTAAGGTTGGAGATAGCAAGAACGGCAGATGTTGGAGTCATAGTCAATGCAGTGTGGAGCTGGAGGAAAACAGCAGTTCACACAGTATCGGAGGAGTCGAAGAGTCCTGATGAAGGGTCTGGGCCTGAAACATTGACTCTCCTACTCTGCTGCCTGACCTGTGTTCCTCCAGCTCTATACTGTATCGACAGTATATGTAAGGTGTCTGAAGATAAGAGGGTTAAATGTTTACTTCTGATACTTGTCATAAGAAATTTCAAGTAGTTCTTTGTAAATTGTAATATAGATGATATTTTTAATCTCTCTTTTGAGTCTTTTTTTTGTTAAAGTACATTAGCAGCCGTCTCCAGAGTATGTTCACTTTATCTTGAATATGATGAACAAAATAACAAAACTGAAACTTGGGGTTTATCAAGCTAGGTTTTGCTTTGGGAACTGAGCTCTCTTGCATAATCATCAGCTGGGATCATAAAACGAAAGAGGAACAATTCCCAATAGTTGCAAGGTTGATGACCAGAGTGCACAGATTTAAGGGAGTAGTAGTAACAACCAGAGGCAATATGAGGAAAATCCTTTTTTTTTTGTTTTTTTTTCTGGGGAATCATTAGTTAGGATTTGGAAGACATTGCCTGATGGGAGTGATGGAAACAGATTCAATATAAGCTTTTAGAAGAGAATTTGAGACATATTTGAAGGAAAAGAGAAAAGGAGTGGGACTTTGTAGATTTATCTTTCAAAGAGCTGATTTAGACTCACGAAATGAGGCCATTCGGTTTATTTCTGTGCTATTCTAGGACTGATGAAATTCACCACAGTAATTACTTTTCCCGGCACTACCCTCCTTCGTTACTTGCAGTGGCGATAGAAAGCCCACTTTTCCAACTCAATGCAGCCTGATCATGAATGGAACCCCACCTGACAGCCCACTGTTTAGAAAAACCAGGTTAATAAACACAAATAATGTACGAGGTAAGATTAGAGAAATTGGGCTTATTCTCTTGGAGCAGAGAAGATTGTAAAGTGACCTTAAGGTGTTTGGAATTATGAACAATTTTGAGAGGGCAATGAAGGATATTCTGTTTCCACTAATTAGTCTGTCAGTGTCTAGGGGTCACCGGTTCAAGATTGACAGCAAGAGAACTGAATGAGATAAGAAGAAACTTCTCTACTCAGAATAAGATTTGGAATACACTACCTAGGAATGAGGTGGGGGTGGATTCTGTAGGTTTCAGAAGAGAGCTGGATATATATTTTTAAGGTGATGAATTTAGAGGGCTACAGAGAATGGGCTGGAGGATGGGACTTGCTGGGTATCTCTTCTGAGAGCTGGTACTGCCGCAATAGGTCAAATGGCCTCCTGTAGTATAAAATCTATGATTCTAAAGGAGTTTGGTGCAAATGATCTGAGAATAAAGATGTATTCAGTGGGGTGGAGAGGGGTAAATTTTCCTCAAACGAGACTACTAATAAGAAAGGTATTAGGAGTCATTGTGTAAAGTTGGGTGAGTGGGTTAGATGACTTTGACTTTGATTTGTTTAGTGGTTTCTTATTGTTTGGATGTTCCAAAATCAAATTTACTGCCTAATGTAGGAAGTGGCTTGGTCTTGCTGAGATGCACTCTGTGCCTGATTTCAGTAAGCCAGCATAGGGAGGGTGGTGGGAGGTTGTAATCCGCCATTCTGATTCTGCCTGACCCCATTGCTGTTCTCCCTGCCCATGCACTGAAACTTGTCCAAGATCCAGCCTCAACCCCCGGTGAAGTCTTCAGAGCATTACTGCCAACAGACATCAATTCAGGTAATGCTGTTGGCAGTGAAGAACTGCTGGCCTCTGATTTGATAGTAATTCATTGACTGGGTGGGCTAGCAAAAGCATAGGAGGTTGAGAGGTGACCTGATAGAAGTTTATAAAATAATGAAAGGTATAGACAGAGGTGATGGTAGTTGGCTTTTCCCTAGGATGGGGAATTTCAAGACTAGAGGACACATTTTTAAGGTGAGAGGAGAGAGATTTTAAAAAAGACATGAGGCAAACTTTTTTTACACAGAGCATGGTTCGCATGTGGAATGAATTTCCTGATGAAGTGGTGGATGCAGGTACAATTACAATGTTTAAAAGACATTTGGATGGATGCATGAATAGGAATGGTTTGGAGGGATATGGGGCATGAGCAGGCAGGTGGAACTAATTTAGTTTGAGATTATGTTCGGCATGGACTGGTTGGACCAAAGGATCTGTTTCCGTGCTGTATGACTCTCTGACTCTATAACTCTAATTTCTGTCCCCTGGATCTTAAATGCTATTAAGTGAGCTACTGTCTCTGTAAAATAGATGAAAATGGTGTCATGGGAATAGGCTGATGTCACCAATTTTAATTCCTAGAGTTGACTTAAACGTCCAGGGAAGGAGTGGCTCATTGGAGTGTTTCTACCCTCCCAAGGCTTTTTTTGCAAAATCATTCTCAGAATGTGATGATAGGGACAGTTTTTTTGTTCATTTCTGTTGCCTTGAGAAGGTGGTGATGGACTTGCTTGCAGTTGTCAGAACCTTGATACAAATGTGGAAGTTACAGCGTCACTTCGGAATACAGAGAAGCCTTTGGCCCAGAATCATACCCCAATGCACATGGTGTAATAATAGATTTCTCACAAATGAAGTGTTGTTATTAGAACATTGAATTTTTCTCAACAGTTCATCAGCTTCAGTGTAGTTTTTACTGGTGCTGGCTTTGTACTTCAGATCCTTTTGAAAAAGATTTAGTTTTCAAATTTTACACATTGTGTTTGAACTTGTTTTTTCCTCCGGATTACTCGTCCAGCAACATGATTCTGGTACCTCACCACTCATGGAAACTGATGTACATTAGGCATGGACAAAGGCCACAATTTCCATATGAACCCAAAAATCAAACAATTGCAGATGCTGGAGATCCAAAACAGAAATTGCTGGTGAAACTCAGCACATCTGGCAACTTCTGTTGGGAAGAAAGCAGAGTTAATGGTTCCGGTCCAGTGACTCTTCATTAGAACTGATGGCAGTGAGGAAAAGCTGGTCTTTATACTGAAGGTGGAGTTGTGGGGGTTGGGGTAAATGGGGTTTGGAGGGTGTGGTGGTGGCGGGAAGGGAGAGGTGAGCAATAGGTGGAGATGGAGCCCAGAGACAGAGACATAGAGATATGAAAGGAGTATGTAAACAAGGGGATTATAGATGGCAGACTAGGACAGCAGAACAGCTGAAGACATGATAATGAGAGCTGAGAATGAGCAGAGAATGTCATAGGCCAGCTGTAGGGTTCCAGCAAGCCTCAGTGCAAATTTGAACAACATCTCATTTTCTGCTTGTGAGCCCTGCAGCACCTGGGACTCTACATCCAATTTATTAATTTCAGATTCCGTCCTTCTCTGTTTTTATTTTCACCCATCCCACACCAGGTCCTGTTATAACCACTAATATCCATTACAAACCTACCTACTCCCACAGCTACCTGGACCATACATCCTGACACCCTACTTCCTGTAAAGACTCCATCCCATTCTCTCAGTTCCTCCGTCTCCGTCGCATATGTTCAGATGAGGCCAACTTCGACAAGGGAGCCTCCAAAATGTCCACATTCTTCCTCAACCGGGGATTCCCAGCTCCATTGTCGACAGGGCCCTCAATCGGGTCCGAACCATCTCCCGCACTTCTGCCCTCACCCCTTCTCTTCCCTCCCGCAACAGCGATAGGGTTCCCCTTATCCTCACCTACCATCCCACCAGCATCCACATCCAGAAGATCATCAGACACCATTTCCGCCACCTCCAGCGAGATGCCACCACCAGACACACATTCCCCTCCCCTCCCTTGTCTGCCTTCCGCAGGGACCGTTCCCTCTGGGACACCCTGGTCATGCTTCCTTCGCCCCCAACACCTCCGCACAGCCCTACAGCACCTTCCCTTGTAACTGGTGAAGGTGCAACACCTGCGTATTTACCTCCTCCCTCCCCAGTATCCAAGGGCCCAAACATACCTTCCAGGTGAAGCAACACTTCACCTGCACTTCCAAGAATCTAGTCTACTGCATTTGCTGCTCATAATGTGGTCTCCTCTACATTGGGGAAACAAAGCTTAGACTTGGCAACCGCTTCGCAGAACATCTACGTTCTGCTCGCAAAAAAGACCCTGAACTACCTGTTGCCTGCCACTTCAATGCACTACCTTGCTCCCTGGCCAACGTCTCTGTCTCCAGCCTGCTACAGTGTTCCAGTGAAGCCCAATGCAAGCTGGAGGAACAACAGCTCATTTTCCGCTTGGGGACTCTACAGCCCTCCGGACTCAATATTGAGTTCAATAATTTTAGGGCCTAAACTCTCCCGTGTCCCAGCCCCCCACCCCACACACCAGGCCTTGTTACCACATAGCCTGCCACTACACATCCCCTGTTAGTCACTAACAGTATCCATTAACAACTATTCACCCTCCCAGCCTGATCGTTAGCAACTCCTTTGTCTGTCCAACTGCCTTTCTCTCTCTTTTTCTTTGGGCTCTATCCTATCGTTTACTCCCTACCCCACCCACCTCCCTATTTTCTGCATATAAACTGACGTTTTCCCAGCCACCTTCAGTTCTGAGGAAGGGTCACCGGACCCGAAACGTTAACTCTGTTTTCTCCTCCACAGATGCTGCCAGACCTGCTGAGCTTTTCCAGCAACTTTGTTTTAGGTCCTGTTATAACATTGCTTTTAGCACAGCCAACCCATTTCACCCACTAGGGCTATTATCACATCATATGGTTTGCTTTTAGCATAGACTACCCATTCTCTGCTTCCCTCTGATCTCTTTATCACTTATTCAGCTTCTCTACTGTGCTAGCCTGCCATCTATAATCCTCTCTCTCTCTCTCTCTCTCTCTCTCTCTCTCTCTCTCTCTCTCTCTCTTTTTCTGTTCCCCCCAACCACGTTGGTTGCTAACAGCTCTGGAGTCACCAGTCTTGAAATGTTAACTCTGCTTTCTTCCCTCGGATGCTGCCAGACCTGCTGAGTTCTCCAGCAACTTCTGTTTTTGTTCAACTTGATTCCTCCCACGATTAATGTTGTGATTTTCCTTGAATTTTTCTGGGATGGTACCAGTGGAAATTATTGCTTATCTCCAGGTGATTGGATGGTTACAATAAGCATGTGTAATGGAGTGGGATTGATGGAAGAGGGGAACATTGAGCAATTTACATAGGGGACAGTAAAAGAAAACAAGTTGTATATCAATAATGTAGTGAATGTACCCCTATTTACATCATGTGGATTTTGCCTGCATTGAGTGCAACTTGGGCATATTGTTTTATAAGAAGAACAATGGTTAACAGAACTATAAGTAATGGACACAGTAGATAGAAAGCAGGTCAAGAACGAGGGGCACGCTTTTTTTTAAAAGTGGAAGGCGGGGGTTTAGAGGGATTTGAGAACATTTTTACTGAGTGTGGTCGGGTTTGGAATGATCTATCTGGGAGGGTAAAAACTGAAAGAAATGCGGATGCTGTCAATCGGGAACAAAAACAGAAGTTGCTGCAAAAGCTCAGCAAGTTGTCTTCTATTGTCTTTCACCACGCTATGCACTGTAACACTCTGCGCTGCAATATCCCTCACCTTTACCATTACCATCAGGCCTAGTGACCAACACCCATGCAGAACTAAATGTAAAACAGCAGTCTACTGGGGCTGTAACATAGAACTGCATTGAACCTAACAAAGGCTATCAGTCCTGAAAACATCTTGGCTGTCGTACTGAAGGCTTGTACCTCCGAACCAGCCACTCCCACAGCCAAGCTGTTCCAGAACAGCAACCAACATTAGTATCTATCCAACAGTGTAGAACAGCTCAGATACGTCCTGTCTGCATACATGTCTTTTTCAAGAAAAAAAACAAAGGCAGGACAAATCCAGCCCAGCCAATTACCACTGCATCAGTCTACTGTCCATTAGCCAAGCGGTGGAAAGTGTCATCGACAGTACTATCAGGCAGCTCTTAATCAGTGATTACTTCCTCACTGAAGCTCAGTGGGTTCTACTAGGCGACAGGAATATGTCAGAATTTGGGAATTGTGTGGTGAGTAACTCACCTCCTGATTCCTCAGAGTCTGATCAAATTTCAGGGGTCTGATAGAACACATTTTACTTGGCTGGATGGCTGCAGCAGCAACATTGCTGTGGCAGTTCAACACCACTGGGGGAGGGAAGAAAAAAAACCCTTAATTGATACCATATTGACCTCCGCAAGCATTCAGTTCTTCTGCTATTGGCACACAGTGGTATCAATGCGTACTATATAGATGATGCACTATAGCAACCTGCCAAGTTCCTTTTGACAATCTCTTCCAAACCTTCCAAGATTCTCCCCAAGGAGCATACCATCCTAACTTGGAACTGCATTGCCATTTATTCACTGCTATTTGGTTAAAAGTGTGGAGCTCCCCATTTTTAGCATCACTGTGGGTGTACTAACACCAGATGGACTTGGGGAAGTTCAAGAATGTGGTGACCTGTCACTTTATCGAAGGGCAATTGTAGATTGTCAATAAACGTTGGACTGAACAGTGATGATTACATACTATGAAATTATAAAAAGCAAACAGAACCACGCCATGGTTCATGTGGATGAAAGATGAATTCCAGAATTGAGATGAGAATAACTGCCCTGGACATATAGGCAGTGTTTGAAACAGACACAGAATGCTGGGAAAAACTCCATGTTTGGCAGCATCTATGGAGAGAAAGCAGAGTCGACATTTCAAGTCTGGTATGACTCTTTAGAAAGTGTTTTTTTTAAATATACTTTTGACAGAGGCAGAGACCCAGTGCAAGAGTTGAATGGGTTGTTAATTGTGGCGAAAGAAAGAGGTGTAAAATGGGTGTAAATTAAACTGAAGGGGAGAAAATTTGTCCCCTCTAAGCGCAAAGTGAAGAAGGCACAAGCTAGACAAAGCTGCACTAAGAACAGGAGTGGGATGGGAGAAGGGGAGAAAAATGGAAAATAAACATCATGTGGTCAGTTTCAGAAGTTATTGAATTCAACATTGAGACTGCGAGGCTGTTAAACACCTAAATGAAAAATGACTTGTTCCTTGATTGCATGTGCTTTGTTGGAACATTGCAGCAGGCCCAGGGCATAAAGCAAGATGGTTTTTGACAAAGCCTTCCAATCCTGCAGCATCCATCACCTAGAAGAGAGCACATGGGAATGCCATTATCTGCAAGTTGCCTTCCAAGATGACACCATCCTGATTCAGAATGGTACAGTTCTGTTCTTCACTGAAACAGTGTCGAAACCCTGGAACTCTCCTAATGACACTATTGCTGCATCCACACCACATGGATATGTGGCTCATCACCATCCTCTCAGTGGCATTAAGGATGAGCAATAATTTCCATGGTTGAAGAATAAATAAATTCTTTCAATTCATTCATGGGCTGTGGGTTTTGCTGGCTGGGCCAGCATTTATTGCCTGTCCCTAGTTACCCTGGAGAAGGTGGTGGTGAGCTGCCTTCTTGAACCACTGCAGTCCATCTGCTGTTGGTAGACCCACAATGCCCTTAGGGAGGGAATTCCAGGATTTTGACCCAGCAGCAGTGAAGGAATGCTGATACATTTTCAAGTCAGGATGTTGAGTGGCTTGGAGCGGAACTCACAGGGGCAGGTGTTCCCATATATCTGTGGTTTTGTCCTTCTAGCAGTAAGTGGCTGGAGGTTTGGAATGTGCTGTCTGAGGGTCTTAGGCTAATTTTAGTACATCTTATTGATAGTGTATACTGCTGGTACTGAGTGTCTTTGATGGAAGGAGTGGATTGTTTGGATATGGTGCCAATCAAGCAGGGAGCTTTGTCCTGGGTAGTGAAATTTTCTTGTGTTATTGGAGCTGTACCCATTCAGGCAATTGGGGTGTGTTGCATCACACTCCTGAATTGTGCCTTGTAGATGGTGGACAGGCTTTAGGGGCTCTTGGCTCACAGGATCTTGTGATTATTCCATACAAACCTTGTGATGATCTGCCCCAGTAATGACACCCTTTCTCATACCATTGTTATCGATCAGTCAATGATTGAGTCAGCAAGATTTGATGTTGTGAGTTTCCCTCCTGGGTCTTGGATATGATCATGCGGGTATTCTTTCTGTAGCCCTACGCATTGCACAGTCTAATTTCAAAGGGCCTTTCAAATCTTTATGACTGAAAACGGTGGACAAATTAATTCGCTTAAATAAAAGCAAAGTCCTTAGGATGCTGGAGGTCTGAGTGGGTCTTGCAGTATCTGTCAAGAGAGAAATTGTTTATATTAATTTAACTCCTGTTTCGCTGACTGTTAGTAGAACTTGAGTGCTCAAAGGCTGGGGCTAGGTGTAGAAGCCAAGTATAAATAGTGTTCGTGCCAAATCCTTCCCAAAACTCCTTTCATTCCATGTGCAGAGTTCAGAATTTGTAGGCTAGTATGTCTTGGGGGTATGCACACTTCATAAGGGGTAAAGTTCAGTGCATCAAGTGGGCATTTTACAGAAACGTCTCTCTAGAATATTTCAAAACATAATTAGAAACTCGAGATATGAACCTTTCCCATTTTCTCCAATTAACTGAATGGAGGAATCAGATGCTAATCAGAGAGTGGGAATTGGTCTTGTGCGTTGATGCATGATACATCTGTAGTGCAAGAAGAAAAAGGGTGCTTGAGTATCCAGTGCAGAACCTGCATGTTTCTTTTGCCTCGCAGTGCAACTTACCAATGCTACCAGAAGATGAAAGAAACGACATCAGAATCTGCTGAGAAAAAGACCTGAATTCTGTCAGTAGTTTCTGGCTTGCAATTGACACATTGAGTGATATTAGCAGACACACATTCTGCTCGTCCAATAATCATCTTTCTAATTTTTTTTGTCTGAGGTATTAAGCCTCTGTTTAAAATCAGGAAAAGAATTCTGTGCAAAATTCTTAACCTTGTCCTGTCCTTCTGGAACACTCATCACCTAGCAGTATTTTTAGTGTGCGGAAGAATAAAATCTTCCGGCTATTTAGTCCAGCATACCTATTCTGCCTCTTTTGGAAGAACTATCTAACTAATCCAATTTTCTCCTGTTCTTTCTTCATAGCCCTGTGGTTTTCTTCCAGTCTAGTATTTATCCAGCTCTATTGGCAGTTTACGACTAAATCTGCTTCACCACCTTTATCAAGAGTTGCCAGAGCCTGGGCAGGTTTAAACTTTTTGAGGTGAAGATGTATTCAGAGTAACCGGCAGAATATTAGCTTTTGGGAAGGTGGGTGTGGAGTTTGCTTATCTTTAAATGCATTGGCATTGAAAGTAGTTAATTTAAGTTTACTTGTTTGTTTCTGTTAGGTGCAGAATCCTTTGGATTATTTTCATGTACAATAAACGGAGAAGAAAGAGATCAAACACACAGAGCAGTATTCAGGTAAGACCCACTCCACATCAAATACAGGAAGGCACACTTGACCCAAATGTGCCTGTGTTCATCATTAATTAGGGCTACTGATACCAATCCAATTTACCTGCCTTTGGATCAAGTCCCCACTGGTTTCATTGTTTCTTTTTGTGGATCCACTGGTATCATGGCCAATATTTGTGCCTCGGCCAATATTTGTGCCTCAGCCAATGTTACTGAAACAGATTATCTGGTCATTATCACATTTGTGGGACCTTGCCATTTTCCCCATGGCATTATTCCATTGGCTACAAAGCTCTTTGTGATGTCCTGTTTTGCAGCCTACTAGAACATCCAAAGTACAGTACTACTCTGAAAGACCTGGAGAAATGTTGAACACCGTTAGCGCTGCTTAAAATTATCTTGTCACACATCTGATGTTGGAGGCAATGAACAGGAGAATTCTGTTGGAAGCCCATCCCTGTGCAGTGCCCCTGACTTCTGATGCGCTTTGGTTAGCCAAACTAATATTTCTGTTTGCTCCTAGCACTTTCTGCTTAAACAGTTTCCAACGTTTTTTGAATAAAATCTTGAGGGGGACAATTGTCCAAATCTGTATTAGATATCATTTACACTGAGATTTTTAAAAATATTTTGAACAGTGACTCTGCTTTTTTTAAAATGGAAAAGGTGCCTGTGTGAGAGATGGAAAATAATATACATGCTGGCTGAAGACATATCCGTCTTTAAAACAAAATCAGAAAAGGTGAAAAATGTTTAGCAGATCAGGCAGCACTGTTGAGAGAAAGAGTTCTTCTTTCAGGTCAATGTTCTGTTCTGACAAAACATTAGCTGTTTCTCTTTGCAGATGCTGTTTGAACTTCTGAATACTTTGAGCATTTTTTTGTTTTTGTTTCAGACTTCCAACATCTGCAACAATTTACTTTTGCATATATCTTGAAGTCTATTTTATGCTTCAGAAATTTCAAAGCACAGAGACCAGAGAGTGACAAGAATAATTTTAATCTTCAGCAGGAATTTAAAATTGGTGTTTCTAAAATGCCTTCATTTTTTAGGCTATTGTTTAACTGTACCAAAATGTTCTTGATCTGAACTGCTTCTTCCCTTGGAGTGGCATCATTTTATCTCCATCCCTGACGCTCATGCTCCTTTTACTCCTGGCCGCGTTTAATTTGTTAATCACTTGTTAGCCAACAAGTAACTCTGATGATTAACCATTTGATTCCTTAAAATGCACAGGTTCTGCTGTTCCTCCTTCTGATTTGGTTTCAAAATGATGCTACTTTTTGCATGTTTTCCTACCTCATTTCTGATCCATGTTGTCTTGACATGTCAATGCGGTTTGGTTCCCTCATTGCTTTTAAACAACCACACTCCCACTTTTCTGTACTGTCTCCATTGCAGTTGCCCAAGAAGGCAGTTTACACCCCCAGCAATCACACTCAACTAAGGGGTGAGGCAATGAATATTAGCCTAACCATCAGTACCGATACATTGCAAATGAATAATTAAAAGTGAATTTGAATAGAAACTATTATAATCAGTGATGCTTCATGGAGGTTTTATTTAAGACCAGGGTAAAACTTGAAGTTTTGTTGCAATCTTTCTTGAAGAGGTTGTTGAGGAACAGACATAGAGATTACTTGTTATTTGGGATGCATTTGAAAACAGTTATGAAACAAATCATGTTAAACCAACCACCTCTGGTGGATTAACTACAGCCGGATACAGTCACTTGATACTCAGTAAATTGATCTAATTTATTCATTTAGGAAGTGTTTGCAATTATAAAGCTGATGTAGCATTGCTTCCAGTGTTGTCACAATTTGTAGTTGTAACACTGCAGGGAGGGAATTTATAATTGGTATAGTTTTTAAAACCTGTTAAAATAACCCAGAATTAGAATAATTTGTTATGATCAAGCATTGTAATACATTCATTGTTGGCCACTTAGTACCTCTATTCCTAGCTCTCTGCTTTTTCAACACCCGCTTTAGTGCTCTTGTGAGAACAGAACTAATTGCAATTTACATCATTATGTTATATTTGTCTATTGTACAAAATCTCAACTTAATTAGATGCAAGATCATTGAGGCATAAAGAACAAGAAGAACAATAAAAAGGTTGTGGAAATTTGCTACTTGTGTGGGGATGGGGTTGAGGATGGAGCAAAAGAAAATAATGACAAAAGAATGTTGAAACAGAACATCTGTAGGGAATAATTAAAAAGGTTCAGGAGAGTTCATGCAAAAACACATTACTCAATAATTAAACCTGCAGCGTGAATAAAGAATTGAGGATAAAATAAAATAAGAAAAAGCTCAGTCAAAAATACTTGGATTAATTTGGACCTTTCATGACCTCAGGTATCCCAAAGTGCTTCATTATGTGATATTCATTAATGGGATGTGGGCATTGCAAGGTAGGCCAACATTTCATTGTGCATCCCTGACTGACACTGAGAAAGTGGTGGTGAGCTGCATCCTTCAACCAATGCAATCCCTGTGCTTTAATTTACACAGTGCTATTTGGAAAACCGTTCCATTTATTTTGACAGGGGAGAAGTGATTAAAGACTCTTTTAAAGTAAAGGATGGTGTGTGACTTGAACGGGTACTTGCAGGTGGTGGGGCTCCCATGCATCTGCTGCCCTTGTCTTGTTAGGTGGTAGAAGTCACAGATGGAAAATGTGTTGTTGAAAGAGCCTATCTTCTGGATGGTGCACATCTCTGCCCTGTGTTTCACATGGGGGAGGGAGTGAATATTGAAGGTGCAGAGTAGGCTGCCAAGCAAGCACTCTTCTAATCCTAGATAGTGTTGAGCTTCTTGAATTTTATGGAGTGCAACCATACAGACAAGTGCAGAATATTCAATTACACTCCTGACTTCTGCCTTGCAGACAGTTGACTGGCATTTGGGAGACAACAGGAGAGTTACTTGCTGCAGAATTCCTAGCCTCTGACTTGCTCCCATAGCTCGAATATTTACATGACTGGTCCAGAACTGTTTGTGGCCAATCATAATTCTCAGAATATTGATAGTGGGTAATTTTGTAACAGTAATGCTATTGAGTGTCAAGGGGAGATAGTTAAATTCTTTTACATATACCTGGTGCTTTTCATGACCTGCTATTCTACGCTGTTCATTGAACCAGGGTTGGTCCCTGGCTTCATTTTAAGATGGTAATTGTAGAGTTGGGGGATATGTTAGGCCATGAGGTTACAGATTATGCTTTAGTCCAATTCTGCTACTGATTGATTGATTGCCCACAATACCTCAGTTTTTGAGTTGCTAGATCTACTTAAACTCTTTCAATTATCATGGTGGTATTGCAACATGACATAATGGACAGTATGCTCAAAGTGAAGGTGGGAATTTGTCTTGACAGGGACTGTGCCATTGTCACTCCTATCTTTTTAACTGTCTTAGATAGATCCATCTATGACAAGTAGAAAGAGAGGCTAAGTACAAGTAGATGTTTCTTCTTGTTTCCTTCATCACCTAGTGCAGACCTAGTCTACTAGCTACGTCCTCTGACTTGGCCAGCACAGTCAATAGTGGCTCTATCAAGCCATTTTTAGTGGTTGGCATTGAAGTCCCACACCCAGAGCTAATTCTCCAGCCTATCACCCTCTTCCCTGCAATTGGCCCTCAGCTTGAGGGAGGATGGATTCATTAGCTAAGTTAGGGTGTGGGGAGGGACGAGACTGTAAACAATAATCAATGGATGTTTCTTTGGCATGAAACTTTGCAGGGTCTGGCATCAGCATTAAGGATGCCCAGAGCAACTGCCTTCTAACTATTTGCCAATGCGCTGCCATGTCTAGCCTGCTGATGGGTCAGGATGTACCCAGCAATGATGATGGTAGTCTCTGGGACACTATAGAATGATTCAATGAATATGATTATGCCAAGCTGTTGCTTGACTAGTTTGTGAGACAGCTCTCTGAATTTTGGTGCAATCTTCTAGATATTAGGAAGGAAGACTTTACAGTGTTGAAGTGGCTGTGTCCTCCTGTCTTTTTTTTGATGTCCATGTTGATGCTGGATGCTCTGTCCAGTATCACTCCTTTTCTTTAGGGTAGTGCTTTGGTACAACCTGACCATTTCAGAGTCAACCACATTGCTGTGGGGTTTGGAGTTAGAAAGAATGGTTTTGATAGACCACACCAGGTACCCTTCTGTGAAGGGTATTAGCGAGGAAGATGGACTTTTACAGCAATCAACTATGCATTCTTGTTTGTCATTTAATTCCAGATTAATTTAATTCAAGTTTTGCAATCTGCTTCTCTGGAACTAACCAGAGTGCAATTTGTTATGTCATGTTATTGTGTAATGGGGCAGTATTAGTGAATGACTTCAGAGTAATGCTCCCTCCCCAAGGATTCAGTGGCCACAATATGATTGAATTTTACATTTAGTTTGAAAGAGAGTAGATTAGGATGAAAATCTTAGTCTTAGATCTAAAAAAGGGCAAATAAATGGACATGAAAGCTGAGCTGGCTAAAGTAAACTGATAGGTGATGGATTAATAGAGACACAGTGGCACACATTTAAGGTGATATTTCAGAATATTCAGAATAATTACATTGCTACTATAAAGAAAAATCCTAAAGGGAGGACCCACCATCTACACTTAAAGAAGTTGGGGTAAGCACCAAACTTAAGGAAAAAGCATATCATTGCCAAAGATGAATGGCAAGTCTGATGATTGGTCAGAACATGAAGTCCAGCACAGAATTACCAAAAGGCTCATCAGGAGAAAAATCAGCGTATGAGACGAAGCTAAGAAACTAGCTTCCGTAGGCAAAGTGTGTTTTGATCCTTTTGCACATGAGATTAGGGAATTAATGGTCGATAATTAAGACATGGTGGATTAAACAAACACAAATTTTGCTTCTGTGCGCACTATAAAGGATACAAAAACTTTCACTAATAGCTGTAAATCAGCAGGTAGAAGGAAGAGAAGAGGTTAGTGAAATTATAATCTCAAGGGAAGTGGTAAAAAGCAAACTGACAGAGCTGTGGGCTTGCATGTCTCTGGGACCAGGTGGTCTTTATCCTCTGGTCTTAAAGATGTAGCTGATGAGCTAGTAGATGCCTTGGTGCTTCATTACCAAAGTTTCTTTGATTGGAGAAATAGCAAACATAACCCCTCAATTCAAGACAAAGTGGATGCTTTAAACCAGTTAGCTTGATGTACAGTGTGGATTAATAATTATTACAGATTATACCTGTACAGTTTTGGGAAAAACTCCACATAGTCGGGAACAGTCAGAATGGTTTCATTCAACAGAAATGACATTTTGACCAATTACAATGTTTAAAAGACATTTGGATAAGTATCTATGAATAGGAAAGGTGGAGAGGGGTATAGGCCAAATGAAGGCAATTGGGACTAGTTTAGTTTGGGAACGTAGTAGGCATGGACTAATTGGACTAAAGGGTCTGTTTCTGTGCTGTATGACTCTGGACTCTTAATAAGCCATTCGGCCACAATATAAATAGACTGGATGCAATTTCCCACAGTTCTGCTCTGGAATGTGTTACACTGTTGGTGCCATCTTTAGGATGAAACAGTAAAAGTGAGGTCATGTCTGCCCTGGGTGAACCGATCGAATGGCACTATTTTGAATAAGAGCAGGAGAATTATCCCAACTGTCTATTTAACATGCATCCCTTAATCAATGCCAGAAGAACAGATTCTCTGATTATTGTCACATCGCTGTTCATAGGTGCTCCCAAATAAAAACAAGCTGATTTGTTTCCAACATCATCATAGTGACTACACTTCAAAAATACTTTATTGGCTTTAGAGCTTTGGATGTGTAGTGGTCATGAAAGGCCATACTAAATTCAGTCACTTTCTTTCTTTTAAATAATTGCTACTTGATTAAAAGCAATTGAATTTGACTCAGTCATATTTGTGATTTATGAATAATCTGTAAATTCACTGCAATTAGACTTCCACCTTAGTTTAATTTCAATGAAGTTTTAGTGCTTGGAAAGGCTTTTCTTTTTAAGGTGGTCTTCCTTGTCACCCTGCGTAGATTCGTGCCCCGACATGATGATGAGCTGGAGTTAGAGGTGGATGACCCTCTTCTAGTAGACGTGCAGGCTGATGATTACTGGTACCATGCCTACAATATGCGAACGGGTGAAAGAGGAATCTTCCCAGCATACTATGCACTCGAAGTCAACGTGGAACGAGGACAATTTGCCGGTATTCCACTTGCATAAATTGTATAGTAAAACCAGGCACTCATACCAATAAATAATGCAAGCAACACGATGGAATGCAGAAAACTGAATTACTCTGTCAGGCAACCTCTCTAGAGAAAGGGGAGAAGTTAGCTCAAAACATAAGATGGATGGACTTCTTTTCTTTCCGTTCACATTGTTGACCAATCAAATTTTTGATTAGATTCAGCCAGGATATTACTGAAAAGAAAACTGACACCTGCGCAATATGCAAATTGCTCAGCCAGTTGGGGGATAAGGTAATGCTGAGAAGTAAAGTTGGTGATCGATTTGTCCTTCATGTAAAGTAAATAGCAACTCGCCCTTGGCCTTCCCAATATTTGGAAAGTGGATTTGTATGTTAAACTTGCTTTTCAAAAGTGAGGGAGGTAATGAAGACCATAAGCAACATTTTGACACCATGATAATCATTTCCTCTGGCCCAGAAAAGGGATCAATTTGATCTTGCTCCCACAATGAAAACAATAACTTGTATTTTCTGTAAAACCATAAGTGCTAAAATTAGACCACTTATTTTTCTAACACTTCCATGTCAAATCAAACATCGTGTTACTTTAATACAAACTAGGCTTGCCGTCCATTTTGAGGTAGCAGGAAGTAATGTTTATTCCAAGGTTAAGTGCATGCTATCAGTGCAACACCAGAAATCATTTCAACCCTATTGTAATTAAATGTTTCCAGTCAGAAAGTCAAAAATTTAGAGCTTGTTTTTAAACATTCCTTAAACAAATAGATGTTACAAATATGCAATTTTTTTTTCCTTCCTGTGTATGTTTCAGCAGCAGTAGCAGAAAAGAATGACTGGGTAGATAAATTCCATCTGAAATTCCTGGGTTCAGTCCAAGTGCCATACCATAAAGGGAATGATGTACTGTGTGCAGCCATGCAGAAGGTAACATGAAAATTAACTGAGAAAATACTGTCTTCTGAAAATCAAAATGGAACTGTTTTTATCCTGGACTTGAAACAGTAGAAATATACCTCGTATGGGGTGGTGGGAAATAAACTCTTGAATTGAGATTTAAATGATGAATGAAAATCTCGGCTTTTAAGCAAATTGGATAAGTTTATTAGAATCTTTTGTGGATAAAGGGAAAGCAGCTGACGTAATTTCTGTGCATTTCCACATCCCGGACCCTGTTTTTTTTTTAAGAAAGGCAATTAATAACATAAAGTTAGTGCACAAGATAGATGCTTATGGAGTTGAGTATAATTGAAGCATGGTTAGTGTATTAGCTAACAAACATGAAGCAAAGAGTAGGATAAAAACAATATTTTCAAGTTAGGCTGTGAATCGTGAATTGCATCAAGGATCAGTGCCTGAAGTTCGGCTATCTGCAATGTCTATAAATGACACATGAAGTGGCACAGTAGCGCAAGGTTGCAGATGATGCAAAGCTGGATGAGAATGGAAGCTGTGTGGAGGACACAGGCTGCTGCTAAGAGATATTGACAAGTTAAGATAGTGGACAAGAAGGTTGCAGATGGGTGTAAAGATTGGGTAACGTGAGCTTATTTGTTTTGGTAGTAAGAATAGAAAAGCAGAGTTTTTATTGAGATGAAACTTGTAAATGTTGAAGTTCAGAATGACTTGAATGCATTTGTGCAAAGAACACAAAATGACCATGCAGGTACACAAGTAATAGGGAAGGTAAGTGGCATGTTGGTCTTTATTGTAATGGGGTTGGACTATGATTAGGGAAGTCTTGCTGCAATTTGTGCAGGACTTCAATGAGACAACACCTGGAGTACTCAGTATAGTTTTGATCATTTAATGACACATGTACTTGCATTGGAGGTGGTACAACACGGTTAACTAGATTGGTTCCTGGGTTGAGAGAGCTTCTCATCATAGGAGAACTGAGTTCATTAGGTGTATGCTGTCTTGAATTTAGAAAAATGACATGATCTCATTGAAATATGTACGTTTCTGAAGGACAGACAAACAACTTGTTTTCCTGTTCGACAATTCTAGAACATGCACCCCATCTCCAGATAAGTGATCAATCATTTACGAGTAAGATAAAGATGCATTTTCTCACTCAAATTGTCATAAATCTTGGAAATTCTTGACCCAGAAGGTTGTGGTTGCCCCAAGAATATATTTGAGGCTGAGAGAGATCGTTGATCCCTCAAGGAGTTGAGGGATGTGGATTATCTCAACCATCATCGGCAGTGAGATGGCTGAAAGGGTGTTTTGAGGACAACACATCACAGGGTATATCTACCTTTAAAGGATCTTATTGGGAAGATGATAGTTAGTCCTCAGCAAGAACATGATCAAATATGCTTAATTGAAGGGAGGTAATAGTCTCGTGGTATTTTTGCTATACTGTTAATCCAGAATGATCAGCTGATGTTGCAGAAACCCTGGTTCAAATCCCACCATGGCAGATGGTAGAATTTGAATTCAGTAAAAAATCTGGAATTAAGGGTCCAATGATGACCATGAAACCATTTCGATTGTTGAAAAAACCCATCTGTTTCACTCTAATGTCCTTCAGAGAAGGAAATCCGTCATCCTTACCTGGTCTGGCCTATATGTGACTACAGATCCACAGCAATGTGGTTTACTCTTAATGGTCCTGTGGACAATTAAGGATGGCCAATAAATGCTGGTCTAGCCAGCGATGCCCATATCCTGTGAGTGAATTTAAAAAATGCTGACAGAAAGGAAAATTGATCTTGCATTTACGTTGTCTTTCATGATCTCGAAGCTTCCCAAAGTTGTTCTGATCCTGGCTAATGGGAATACTGGGCAAGTCATCTCCCAAAATGAAACCTAGCTTGAGAGATGACCTGTTCAATTTTTGCACTTGGTTCATGATTATTTACTCGAACATAGTCACATGAGATTGCACATGTGTTTTAACAACACAACATAAGTTTTAAACACAAGAAATAAATAAACCAAGTTGTATACATATATAGGAGAGTTAGAAAGATGTTAACTCCAAATAGCAAAAAGAGGTTTTAATCTGTTTTCCAACATTTTGTTTTACAAATAGTCTATTTCAGAAAAGCTTTACTCTTAAATCTTTGTTTTTACTTAACTGACTCTTCCCAGTTTCTTTTCCTTCAACTATTAAGATAATTTTATGATTCTTTTCCAAGTCTGCTTGCATGAACATTTCACAAGTCTTGGTGCCTAATTGTTTTTCAGTTCTAGCATCTTGAAGATTTCTATCCGGTTTCCCCTGGCCTAGAAGTTCCGCAGAGTAAAATTTCAACTCTGGTGACTGGTTCCCCTGAACTAAAAGTTTGATTTGTCTGGTCTGAGAAACTGTTCCAACCTGAATCGAGTCTTAACTCTTCTGAACGGAATTAAAAAGATAAAACTAACGCTTTTCTGGTCTGTTGGAACCTTAGCAGTGTAAACATTCAATCTATTAAAACTAACTGCAGTAACATGTTCTTTTTGGAACTTTTGCTCTTGAGTCACTGTTCCAAATGAATTTCTGACCAATTGAAAAATATTAACTTCAGAGAACTAACCCACATCCACCTGCCTCTATTTTGAAATCCAAGTCCTAAAATATAAGTAAACACGTTCCATCATACAAAGCACTTTGTCACTGTTGGAAACAATTTGTAGCCACTTTATGCACAGCACACTTGCACAAACTGCTGAAGGATATGACTGGATTGTATGTTTTTGTGACATTTGTTGCTAGATATTGGTTGGGATTTGTGTGTATCAAAGGGAGGAAAAAAGTGAACTGATACAGGGTTAAATTGCTCTTTTAAAAATGGCATTTCAACTTCTGTACTTGAAGTCTAAACAACAACTTCCTTCTTAATAGATTGCAACAACAAGAAGATTGACTGTGCAGTTCAACCCTCCCTCTAGCTGTGTCCTGGAGATCAGTATGCAAGGAATTAAAATAGCTGTACAACTCGATGGACGTGGAGTCTATGAAAAGGTCATTTATATCTTGCCTGTAACACTTGCGTAAATTAACTGTTGAATGGAATGATGGTGGTTCATAGCACAAAATTCTTGCATGGAACATTTTCCCTTTTAGAGAATCCTATTTCTATATTTATAACTGAAATGGCCTTGACGCAATTCTACATTCTTCCAGTGGAGAAATTGCATTACATTTTCATGCTCATGCTCAGGCTCAGTTAGGCCCTCCAGCAGCAAATTTGAGGAAAACCTTTCACAAAGTGAATGGTTTAGAATCTAGAATGTGTTGCCCGAGATTTTGGTGATGGCAGGTTCAACAATGACTTTCAAAAGTTAATTGGCTAAATATCTGAAGAGAGATCTATTTTGCAAGGCTACAGAGGCAGGATGAGTGAGCTGATTTACTCTTGCAGAGGTCAGGCACTAAAGAAATTGACTTTCTTCTCTACTTTAACCAACCTATGATCCTGTGAGCTCCCCCTCGTGTAAAGCCATGTAATATCGATTAGACAGAAATAATTATGCCATACAACTTGAAGTAATACACCTCCCATGGAGCTGCATATGTTTTGTCAGATCATTGTTCCCTGATAAGGGATGTTACCAGAAAAGTGTGCAACATTAATCAGTGCTTGTCTTGCAGTCCTACATTCTATCCTGATATTGTATTTCCTATTCCATGTTCATATTGGAATATTTTGTAGAAGTCATCATTTACTCTCATGCTCCCATCACTGCAGTACATTCACTGATGGTAGGGTGTAATTTTAGCACAACTTTCCTGGACAACTTCCATCATAAATGTCGACTTAGGAACATATAGTGGGGAAAAAGTTGTGTACTTGAGTGGAAAGCTAACGGTTTAAAAAAAAAAATTAACATGGAGAGATTACAGGTGTGATTCAGAGGAATTTTTCTGGGAATTAGTTACGTAAAGAGACTGGTGAAACAAAGGTCATTCTCCTCTAAAGTAAAAAAGTTAAGAGATTTGATAAAGGTCTTTAAAATCATGAGTTTCAATAGAGTAAATAAAGAAAAACTGGGCTGAGGGCTCAAATCGGAATGTGCATGTTTAAAATAATTAGCAAAAGAGCCAGAGGCAACCTGAAGGAAATCCTTGTCAGACAGCAAGCTATTACAGTTTGGAGTAAATTGCTGATAGTGTGATACTGATTCAATAACAACCTTTAAGGGGGAATTGGGTTAATATCTGGGAGAAAATTTTCAGGGATGAGGGGAACAAGTGAGGGAATTACTTACTAAAGTACACTTTTGAAAAATCTGGCATAAACTGGAGTCCAAGAACCTACCTTCTCTGCTTTGCTGTTCTACAATTCTGTAACCGATATATTGCACATTCATTCCCTTAATTCAGAAATCTCTCCACTGAAACAAAACTAATTGTTTTATTAATTTTATTTCAAATTTTCCATGTCATTCATTTTACATTAACTCCCTTAGTTTTTTAACCAACATTCCTTTAATAACTAACACTATGATAAATATACAAGTGGAATCATGCTCTTTGTTACTCTTTTTGCTTATCAAACACACGGTGCAGGAATTTATACACCATCATGGAATTTGAGTCTGAAAATATCACAACAATAAATTATGTAGCATCCTTTTATTAAATTAAACAGTGTAGATCAGTGGCCATTGCAATATGTCACATCTAAACTGGGATGAAATAAACTCTCTCAAGAAATATCTGCAGACTTCAGATGTCACGTTTCAAAGTGCAGTAATAAATATCATGCTGGTTTCTTCTAATTTCGTGTTGGAAACTTACTATCACCCACTAATTTATGAACATCCCTTGTTGTAATCCCATTCTGAGCAACTTCCTGTTGTGCTTTGAAGGATTGACTCAATTAAACACTCTTCCACCTTAGCAGCAAGATAGTACATGCTATTTGACCTGAAGTGACCCTGAGTATATTGTGAGACTTATTCTGAGCAATGCCATGAAAGGGTTGGCTATCGTTTGATTTTAAAAAGCCCGTGCAAAAAATGTAAACTTGCATCTGCACAAATATGAAGCATAAAATCCTGCTTTTTAAAATGAATTCTGCTCCTGTCTTTTGTTTTATGACAGGCCAGTAAATGCAGTCACTTTTTTCAGCTGAAGAACGTTTCTTTCTGCGGGTATCATCCAAAGAACACCAAGTAAGTCCTATTGTATTCTTCAAACGGCAACTGTTGATGTTGATGAGAACAAGGTAACCACAATGAATACCCGGCACCAAGGCAGGAAAGGACATTCCCGTTTGCTGGAAATTTTTGTCAACCCAGCCCTATTATCTTCTCCGCTTCAGATGTTTATTCTCATACATCATAAATTCCCCACAGTGTGGAAACAGACCATTCGGCCCATACGTCCACGCCTACCCTCTGAAGAACATTTGGCTCGATTCCCGTAACCCTGCATTTCCCGTGGATAATCAACATCCTTGGACGCCATGGGCAATTTAGCATGGTCAATCCACCGAACCTGCACAACTTTGGATTATGGGAGGAAACCAGAGGAAATCCACACAGCCAGTCGCCTGAGGCTGGAATCGAACACAGGTCCCTGGCACTGTGAAGCAGCAGTGCTAACCACTGAGCCATCATGCTATTTAAAAGCACAATATAAATGCAAGTTATTGCAGCACCATGGGCTAAATCTTTCACCTGGATATTCAACCATGGACTGTATCACAGACAAATCCACTCAGTCCCCACCTGTTGTCTACTTCATTGAGTGAAGTGGTTATGTGACTGAAATAGCCACTCAACAGATCAGAATTAATAATCCAGCACAACATTGGTTCACCTTGCACTGTGGCACTTTGATCATTTAAATTCCGTTTTAAAAATATGGAAGTAATGATATCGGTAACAATGCTCACTAGGAACAGGAATCTGGTGTCCCTAATCTATGTGGCCGATGTGGCACCAGTCCCACACCAATATTCTCATTCCCATTCTATTCCCTGTCCTCGGTGACCTAGCAAGCAGATTAAGAAACAAATAGCAGAGTCTTGTATAGCTGAAGAATTTGGAAGGTTGGAAGCATACAGGGCAGCATCTGGAATAGTCTGAAGTACAAAGATGAAAAAGGACCTAAAAGTAGAGTTTTTAACAAATCTGCAACTGTAAAGCATCTCTGTCCTTTCATATAGAAAGGGGCACGGCTGCTTAGGTTTTGAAGGGGTTGTGAAGGAAATTTGTTGGATTGGTTCCAGCAATGGGGAATGTGAAGAAGGAGAAAATGGAGGAATTGACCAAAAAACTGAGAGAACTATGGATGCTGGAACCTGAAACAAAAACAAATTGCTGGAAAATCTCAGCAAATCTGGCTGTATCTATGGATAGAAATCAGTTAATGTTTCGGGTCCGGTGACATTTCTTCAGAGCTGGAGGAATTGGTGTCTTTGGAACTGAAATATGAGGTGAAAAGTTTTTTTTTGTTTTGGAAGCAATCTTCAAAAGGGGATTGGGTGCACACCTTGAAAGGGAGTAATTGTAGGGAGTGGAGAAGAGTGGGATTAACCAGATTGTTCTTCCAAAACAAAACTGGTGCAGACTCAAATGCTTGGTTTCTTCCTGAGATGTACTATTCTAGAGATTGTATTCCATGATTCCAAAGTTACTCTGGAGAGACAAATGAAACTGGGATTGTTCTCCTGTGAACAGAAGTTTAGGACTTATTGAAGGTGTTCAAGGTAATAAAGGGTTCATTTTGTTCTGATTGAGTCACTGGTTTGAAACATTAACTCTACTTTCTCCCCACAGATGCTGCCAGACCTGCTGAGCTTCTCCAACAATTTGTTTTTGTTTCAGATCTCCAGCATCTGCGGATTTTTGTTTTATTCCAGAAGGAGAGGAGTATTTTTTAGACAGGGATTTGTGTTGATCTGGGCTGCTTTATTTGAAAGAGATGTAAGTAAGTTCAATAGTAAGTTTCCAAAGAGAATAGGATAAATACTCAAAGGATAAATGATGCTTTGAGGAAAGTGCAAGGGAGTGGTACTAATGAGGCACAATAGGCGAAATAGCTTCCTGGTCCACTATATAGTTCTAAGAAAAATCTGTTGTATTCCTACTGCGTTTTTTCTCTTTCCAGATATTTTGGATTTATTACCAAACATCCTTCAGACCATCGATTTGCTTCCCATGTTTTTGTCTCTGAGGACTCAACCAAACCAATAGCAGAATCAGTGGGGTATGTGTTTATCTCTTTCAAACTTCCGTTTTTTTTGTGGGGGAAAAGAAGGAGAAATTCACTGCATGCTCCCATGGGTCAGTGTGTTCAAAGGAAGTGTTGCTCAGACAATGGACACTGCATGAGTGTCATCTTGTCTTAGGCCCATTTTCCCTTTTGCCAGTGTCACTTCTGGCTGTATAGGTAGACCCTCATCTATGACTCAGTTTTAGGTTCATAGTCCCACTAGAGAGATTGGAGTACCAACATCCAAAGTGACCTTCCCCAGTACGGTCAGAGACCAAGAGAGGTTAAGAAGATAAATAGATCAGTGCAGGTGATAAATCAAAGTCTTTACAAACTGATAAGCTGGGAGAAATCTTCTTACACAGAAGGGAGTTGGAACATGGAATGGTCTACAATAATAGTGATGGACATTGTACCATATTAGCCTTTTTAAAGGGGAATTTACACATTACCGATAAAGGTATGGCAAAGAAATGATGGGTTAAATGGACTCTTTCTACATTCCGGTTTTATGATCCTACCTTCACAAAACTTGTGGTTATCCTTCCTGCCTGACATTTGTTTTCCTTACACTTATCTCTTACTTTTAATGCAAGTAACTATAACATAGTGTGGAGCTGGAGAAGCACAGCAGGCCAGGCAGCCACCTGGAAACTGGAAGAAGAACACCTCATCCGCCTTGGGAGCCTACAGCCCAATGGCCTAAACGTGGATTTCACCAGTTTTAAAATCTCCCCACCTCCGGCCTCATCCCATGTCCAACCCTCCCCCTCATCCCCACTTCCTTGACCTGACACAACCTGTCCATCTTCTCCCACGCCTATCTGTCCCCTCCCACCTCACTGACCAATCCCCACCACTCCCGACCTGCACTCACCTATCAATATTCCACCTAACCTCCCCAGCTCCACCACTCCTCTCTCTGTCTATTTATTTCTGAGCTCCCTTTCCCCCTCCCATTTCTGAAGAAGGGTCCGGACCCGAAACGTCAGCTTTCCTGCTCCTCTGATGCCTGGCCTGCTGTGTTCCTCCACCCCCACACTGTTATCTCTGACTCCAGCATCAGCAGTTCTTGCTATCTTTGTATTAAAAGTAAAGCCAGTTTTAAGTGAGCTTTGGCAGTAAATTTACACAGATTATATATCCAGTGAGCTTGTGCTTTATTTCATTCTTGTCATTTTGTGTTAGCTGGAACATGGAAGTGACAATAGACCATTTTTAGTGCTTCAAACCTGTCTGTAATTCGCTCCTCGATTTGAAATTGGCTGACCTCTTTACCCACCTTTGCTCCACATCCCATGTTGCCTTTATCTCCCCAAAAACATCTGTTGATCTTAGTTTTAAACATCGATCCATGTGCAGCGTTCCCAACGTAAATAATCATTGGGATACCACTGCAGAAGATGACAATTTGTACTTTCTCAAAAGTGCGTTGGGGATGGTAGTCATTATGACTAGGCCACAATTTAGAGTTCCTCTTCCTCTTCTCCTGAGTTTGAATAAATTGAATGCATTTGATGCTGGGGGTTTGCAGAATGGGGTTTGTAAGAATGGATCACTGGTCATCAGCCAGGGTGCAAAGCTTCCATGTGGAGTCCGTTATTACAACTTTACCCAATTCTTTTCAGCCCAAGTGGTTTATAACTGTTCTAGAAACTATTTTCCTTCATGCCAAAATTGACTCATCTGTAGTAGGATTTGAATGAAGATCTCTCTAACCAAATGATAAAAATGATAGAGTTGGGCAATGAAGGAGACATGAGCTTGGCATTCAATGTTAAATATTTCTGTTTCCCCACTTGTACAGGAAGGCCTTCCAGCTATTCTACAAAGAATACATTGAATACACCTGTCCAACAGAAGACATCTATCTGGAGTAGAAGCCTCTGACCCGTGGTGCTGCTCTGAACTTCTCAAACTCACCATGATGCATGAACATACTGAGCCAGAGGTCCTATATCATGATACAGAACTATATGATATCTCATTTGAAACATTTTACTTATTGTTACTTTTAGCCATGCTACATGGGTTGACAGCATTCTCCATCAGTTTGTGCCTCTTATCCCTCTTCTCTGCAAACCCGGTCCTATCTTATGTTCCATCATATCATGGCAAAACAGCTCTACTGCTTGCTTCTTAACACCCTTGTGTGCATTTGGTACGTACTCGGTGTGGTGGGCCAGTATTTAAACCTGGCAAAATAGCAGGACAGAATGACACCAAACCACTAGGGAGTTACAAGATTCATTGTAACAATGATGTTACACTGTATTCATTAATAGTGTTGTGTGTAAAGTTCTTAAACTTTGTTCATGGAGTGTACAACATGGTTTATTTAAAGGGTTGATGACAGCACCTTCTTCTCCACTTTGTTTCTTTGCACAACAATCATTCCTTTTTTCAGAAAAAAGATCTGCACAGTTACCACCTTCATTAAGAAGACCAAGTGTTGCTGAAGGTCACATAGCATCATGGGTGACATCAGGCTAATCAATTATCAATTGCTGCACAGTCCTTTGCAAGTTCACAAGTGTGTGGTACCATATTACAATATAGTCAAAGGCATTGTTTCAATTGTGACTCAAGTTTTAAATTATTTTCATAACATGGCATTCTGTTACAATCCAAGCTGATGGGCAAGTAGATCCCAGAATGAAAGCTAATTTAGTTGATCTTAATCTGTATTTTTAGAGTTTGTTACTGTGGTATTTAGTCATTGACTATATCCACACAAGGCTGTCAATGTTCTTTTAACATGCAAACTCAAGTTTATTGCACAAAAGAAAAGTAAACAAAGCTATATTGATATTTGTGTATGTAAATTAATTTTAAATCATTTTAACATAAAACAACATGATTCAAACTTTTTTGCCCCAGCAATATCCTTTTCAGATATTCAATCCCAGAGAAATATCACTTCTATTTTAAGTCTTTACTTAACTAACTTTTTCCAGTTTTTCTTTTTGGACTGCTGAAACAGTTTTAACACTTCTTTCCAGTTATTATGGCCTGAATCTTCTCTTAATTGTAATGGCTTAAATCTTTTTTTCATGTCTGATAGCTTGAAAATGTCTACACAAAACTTCATGGCTTAGAGACTTTACAAACTAATTTGCCTTTCTGCTAGGGTGAACTGCTCTCCTGAACTGAGAATCTGACTCTTTTATGCTAGCATGAAACTGAAATCTGACTCTTCTGAACTGGACTCAAACTAAACTGAGGAATGGTCACTGTGCCTAAAATGTTTAACTCTGATTTCTCTTCACAGATGCTGCTAGACCTGCTGAGTTTTTCCAGCAAATTCTGTTTTTGTTTGTGATTTACAGCATTCCCAGTTCTTTCAGTTTTTGCCAGTAGTCTGCAATCATTTGTTTTTCTGTTTATCATAAACTCAGCAATGTAAACTCTGTATCTGTTAATATCACATATATCATGTTAGTCAGTTGCTATATCATGTTAGTCAGTTGCTATATCATGTTAGTCAGTTGCTATATCATGTGTTTGGAAATGATGTATTTGGTTCACTTTCTGAAATAACTTTCTGACCTTTCCTTTTTTTTTTGAAGTGACCTTCACACAACTGAAACTAAAATGTATCTATCCCTTTTTAAAAATAGTGCCCAAATTCACCATGGATATATATAATAGACCATTATCACAATTCATTATTTCCTGGTTTTATCTGTCTACAGTTGCTCTGTACTAGCTGAAAAGGACAACTTCTGTATTTATGACCTGGCATTATTATTTAGAGATTAAAATTCCTCAATTCCAGCCTTTTTCCATTAAAGCTATGGATTGATGAAGGTGAAATCCCCCTGCACATTTGTCCCCCTTTTTTTTTGTCTATTTTTGCCAATTTGTGTTCACGTACAGTGAGATGTGTTTTGCAACAGTCATTTTGCCACAATCGAGACATCCCCTCCCGGTTGCTAATCCTGGGATTGCACAATAACTTTTGAACTCTAGACTTTTAAACCTGTTTGAGTCTAGGTTGTTTGGTCTTTGTGTAATTACTATAGCTGATAGCTATGATTTTTATATAGAAAATTGAAGTGTGCTAACTCTAGGTTGACTATACCCCAGGAGCTTTCATCATATGCCCTCCTCCCTCTAATCCTTTTGCCCCCTTTCTGTCTTTTTAGATACAACTTGAGGGAACACCACCCTCCCACAAACATTAGAAATACTGTTACTCAAATTAATTAATCCTGATGTGCTAGTGAGTCTCCACCCCTCCCCCGCCAACACTTTTATAACGAAAGTGATCAAAGATAATGGAAAAAAGGAACAATTTTTCTTTCATGTCTCCCCTTTGATTTTTCTTGTGAGTTTTGCAAGTAACAGTTTCCCAGAGATTGATTTTGTAATTCCTAGAGAGGCAATCTTGGAAGATTCATAACCGTAGAACCAACAAATTTCCTGTGAAATTCCTTGTAGGCAATCTGGGCCCTGGAACAGTTTCAATGTTTGCAGGTTACAATGACCTATGTCTTAAACATGGCTGTCCATGTATGGCATAGTCCAGATCTTTGGTACTGTTAGTAAATGTTTGTAGTTTCCCTTTCATCTAATCTAAAAGCCGGGGTCAGTCAGAATTTAATTGTTTGGCAAAGTTTTCGGTGCTGCACTGGAGTGTTCTAGCACTGAGATCACTGACTGGAGTGTGTCAATTAGTCCTACTATTCTGTTGCACCATGCAGTGTGAAATTGTTGTGGCTGATGTGTCCTAATTTGTTTGTCTCATAAATTTGAATAACAAATTCATGCATTTCTGAATGCAAATTTATGCTTCATCGAACATGAGTTACCACTTGTGGCAGAGAGTGCCAAACGTTTGCACACAAGGTGAGTGTGTTTTCTCAGTTCATTCTTGCAATTTCTGGCTCTTTTTTAGATTATACACTCTGCTTCCCTCTTTATTTGCCTTGCACAGGACAAAACGAAAAATCCTGCAGAGATCAACTTGAAGCATTGGGATACGTGTGAAATCTTCGTCACATACTGAGAGTAGTGGTGTGTTGATGTGAGAAGAGAAGTGAAGGAAAGATTGACAATGCCAGAGGGATCAACAGAAGATGTAACCATACACTGGGCACCTCGCCTTGTGATGCTTCCAATGGATAACATCTATAAAGTTTAAGATTTGTAGCTTGGGTTGTGGACTTGCTTGCCGAGTCGGTGTGTTTGATTGCAGATGTTTCGTCACCCTGCTAGGTAACATCGTCAGTGCGCCTCCGGTGAAGCATTGGTGTTCTGTCCCGCTTGTTATTTATATGCCTCGGTTTGCTGGGATGGTCGGCATCACTACTGGTTCTGTTTTTCGGTGGTTTGTATATCGGGTCCAGTTCCATGTGTTTGTTGATGGAGTTCCGGTTGGAATGCCAGGTCTCCAGGAATTCCCTGGCGTGTCTCTGTTTGGCTTGTGCGTTTACGGATGTGTTGTCCCAGTCAAATTTGTGTCCTCCTTTGTCTGTGAATATCGAGACCAGTGAGAATTGGTGGTGTCTCTTGGTGGCTAGTTGGTGTTCGTGTACATTCTCGTGTACAATCATGTTTTAGCAGTAGTAGTAGTGGACTACTCGGACCCCTAGGAATCAGGATAGTCCACAAACCAACAACCACCCTGTGACAGCTACTGACAATGTAAACGGTCCTGTACCCACAACCAGTTAAAACTAATGTAATAAACAAAATATTATGCAAGGACTGAGAGAAACATTACATAGGCCAAACTGGAAGAAAACTGACAATAAGGATACAGGTACACCAACTGGCCACCAAGAGACATGACCAATTCTCTCTGGTCCCAATATACACTGACAAGAAGGACGTGAATTCGACTGGGACAACACATCTGTGAAAGGACAAGCCAAACAGAGACATGCCAGGGAATTCCCAGAGGCCTGGCATTCCAACCGGAACTCCGTCAATAAACTGGACCCGATTATACAAATCACTGAAAAACAGAACCGGCAGTGATGCCGACCATCCCAGCAAACCGAGGCATATAAGTAACAAGCGGGACAGAACAATAACGCTTCACCGGAGGCGCACTGACAATGTTTCCTAGCAGGATGACGAAACGTCTGCAATCAAACACACCGGCTCAGCGATCATGTCTCAGGATAATATCTATCTCATCATTGTCTTGTAATTCTCGTCAGAGCACACATCCATCTTGATCTTATGCTCATTTTATTGTTGGCAGACTCGTCCTCAAGTTGAGGGGACACCTCTTAAGAAGAAAAGCATTGTGTTTATGATGCGTCCTTCATGAACTTGTATATCTCAAAATTCTTTACTGTCAATGGATACTTTACAGCAATTACTGTCACTAAAGTGACTGTTCTGGTTCTTACCTTTTACACAGCAGGGTCCCATAAACAGTGCAAAAAAAGGATCAGGTCATCTGTTTCTGGTGTTGTTTGAGGAGTAAACATTGACATTCTCTCCAAGTTGCCCCCTTCAAATCAGTCTCCGTCTGGAATGGGAAATACGTCATTGTTCCTTCGGTGTCACTGGGTCAAATTCACTGGGTGTTCCTATAAAAGAAAATCCTGCTATTTTTAAATGGAGCAGTAGGAATTAACATGGCCATCTGAGATCACAGACAAAAGTTTAACGGGGTTTTAAATCTCTTCTGAATGATGACATCACTGACAGTGTAGCACGTTCAGTATTTAACTAAACTGCCAATGTGGAGTAGACCCTTAAGATTCCAGAATTGGAATTGAATCTTCAGATATCAGTAAAGATATCATAAATATGGATTTTCTTACATCACCACATCAAGTAACTAACCCAGTGGAAGTACATTAGAGGACATATTGTGCAGGAACACACCATTCTCCAACACACCAGTCCATTCCAATGATTACTGCTCTACCCAAACCACCTCTCATAACTCCTCACTTAAAACTATTTTAAGGCTCAATCTCCTTCTCCTTCAAATACTTGCCCAGTTTTTCTGTAAATGCATCTATTGCTATTTGCTTCAAACATTCCTTGAGGAAGCAAATTCCACATTCTCGCCTCTCTTTGGGTCAAGGAGTTTTATCCAAATTCCCTAATGGTAGTAGAAACATAGCAGTGGATCTAGAGTGATAGTTACACACACATTGTTGTTAATAGTGAGATGACAATATCTAACACTGATTAACTTTTGTTTTTAATTCAGGAGTCACTGATTCTATATTCAGATTCAAAATGAATTGCATGCATTATGCAGTGAACCAGTTATCCTGGGGAATGGACAGAGTGAAGAAAGAAACACTTCAGTAGGTTCAAAAGCATTTTCAATAGGCCTCAAAATAGCCAGATTTGGGACAGTATTTGGCCAACTTGATACATTAATATTTGTCTGAAATTGCTTTCTCTATTTATTTTGGAAGAAACAGTATAATCAAATGATTTTTTTTTTTTTGTTTGCAGTGAGACAGCAGAAGGAAGTCTCATTTAAGCAGTCATATACTACAACCCCAAAGTGTAACCTAGGAGTTTGGAGGGTGAATATATTCCTGACACATGCTGCTAATAACTGTCATACTTGAATATTTATAATTGGTTTATGAAAGAAGGATAGGTCACAGCTTTGATGAGATCTGTAGGATAATTGTTTTGGTTTAGAGGTTATAGCTAACTTATTTAGATGTGCTGTTGAGTTTGAACTGCCCTGACTTCATTTGAAGAACCTATTTATCTCTTTGATCATCTTAAAAATATCAAGGAGTGAACAGGACACCGACTGATGCAGAACTAATACTTGCTTTCTTCCACTGTTGTACGAAGTCCAGGAGGACACCGTTCTCAACTTGATTCCTGCCAATGTTTCTTTGCTGAATTTTGAACAGTCCAACAGTGTCCAATTACCACATCATGCAGTTAAAATATTAGCTGCTTTGTTTAACACAACATATCAGGTTTAAGGATGACAGGAGGCATTTGGTAGAATTGTCCCTTTTCAGCTTCTACCACAAATTCAGTAGGTTGTAATCATGGACTTCATGTTATGGATTTAATAAATTAGTTCTCAAGATGAGGTTTTGTGACACAGGAAAGTTGCATATTAGCAGCTTGATGCACTATTAAGTTCTTCGAGACAAATCTGTACCATCCTACGTTGATCGATTGTCGATGAAACAAACACTGTTTTCTGAAGGCCAGCATGTCTGCAGACTCACCTGCTGCACCTCGGTAGGTAGATCACAATCAATCTGCTAGGGTTTATAAAGATTGTCACCCACTGCTCTGGCACAGATGACCATTAAGATTATCTCGCAATAGTGCTTTTTTGCTTCAGTTAACATGAAAGTGGCATGGCTAATGTTATGCCTGAAGGCATTTAGCAATCCATTCTCTAAATGGAGAAATCAAAAATATTTAAAATGTTAACTTGACTGGAGCTTGATGGATGTTGCAAAAATCTTCACTTAGGAGAGGGTATATTGACAGTGCAATTTAACAATTTACATGTGAAAATGTTGGGAATAAAACATGTAATCCGATTTCATCCCCACCTTAAAGTATAAGTTATGGGTTTTAAACCTAAGGTTTGCTGTCACAATTGGCCTGTGTATAAACAATGAATATATCTGTAGAACGTAGATAAGAAGAGTCCAGCCTCAGTTCCAAAACTATTGAACGACAAAGCAGTCTCTGGAACAATGCAAGGGAAGGGACAATAGGTTGGCTTTCTGTTCCCAATTATTATCCAATGATGAATGCTGGAAATGGTGTGTGAAAACAGGTTGATTTATGGTTGTAATGCACTCCATGGTCAAATGTCCTATCAGAAATTTTGTTTCTTGGCACACTCATACAGCATATGTTAGGTGAGATGTAAGTGGTGTTTGCAATTGAACTCAGGGAATCGGGATTCCTCAAGAATGGGGAAAATGAAAGAAAACTAAATTTGAAAATGTGTCTCTGGCTAACAAGTAAAACTCAGAATAACATGCCCTCATGCCCTTCTAAAATGTCTTATTTTAGTTTCATATAATATGGTTGCAGAATTTTCAAATTTCATGTTTTATTAAATAAATATAAAATTAACCATTTGATACTAATCACTATTCAAAAATAATCAAAGGCATCAGTGTCTGGGTCATCCCTCTTGCTACGTCTGGCATTCCTTAGGAATAAGGATGGTGTTTTCTTTCGTTGCCTCCTTGGCTTAGGAATTGCTGGTTTTATGCCATATTCTGAAAAGAGAAGCAAAGGGTCTTTATTAATTTATAGATTAAGATGTTTGGCTTATTTTCTTCAGCTATGTCACGTAGATTCCTGGAACTGTCTTCATGAATTGCAAACTGTGTTGATGTTCCCATGTCAAGACACCTACATATTTAACTACATCTTTCCAACTGCGATGCCAAATGATCAACAAGTAACTGTCTTGCTAACAGTGCTTTAAAGATATCTTGCATTGACTAGAGAATATCATGATGCACACTAAACTAATTTGAGTTCAGGGCGTACTGTAAGCTTGTGCAGAGTGATCTTGTTTCAAAAAAAACTGAAGGAACTGCAAATGATGAAAGTCAGAAATTGCTGGAGAGACTCAGCAGGTCTGGCAGTATGTGTGGAAAGAAATCAGTTAACATTTCACATCCAGTGACCCTTGCTTAGAACTGACTGTAGCTGGAAAAGGATTGATATATGCGTTAAAGATAGGCTGGGGAGAGGTGGAGAGGAGTAAACGATAGGTAGAGATGAAGCCCAGAGAGAGAAAACAAAGTTGGACAGACAAAGGAACGGGTAGAGGTTAGCTGGGAAAAGGAATAGCTGCTAATGGGCACTGTTAGTGGCTGACAATGGGTTGGTCATGGTAGCAACCCATGTGATGACAAGGCCTGGTGTGTGGGGGTTAGGTAAAATCATGGGAGTAGGTGCTTAGGCCCTAAAATTATTGAACTTGATTTTCAGTCCAGAAGGTTGCAGAATTCCAAAGCAGAAAATGAGGTGTTGTTCTTCCAGCTTCCGCTCAAGCTTTGTTGGAGCACTGCAGCAAGCTCGAGAGATATTGACCAGCAAACATAATGTGTTGAAGACCGAATGTAGGTGTCTCTCCACAGATGCTGCCAGACATGCTGATTTTGTATTTCATTTGATTAAAGCTATAAAGGATGACAAGCAAAATTACTCACACTCCAGTAGGAATGTTGTACTGAGATGATACAGCCCATACAAAATAGTAGTGAAAAATATATTTATACAGAATCACTTGTGAGAAAATGGTAGCCTTTTCATTAATTTTGATTTTGACAGGGTAAAATAATATACGGCTTGCAAATTCCAGTTTTTAAAAAAAACTTATTACTGCCTCTGACATACTTACCTATTTGAGTAATTTCTTTGCTTCTCTCAATAGATTATCTGTTCAGCCTTGAACTGCTGCACTGTTCAACAACAGTACATGTTCCTCAATCTTCCAACTCCAGTTTAGTGAACATTTTCCTTGATCTCCTCTTCAACATGCGTGGTTTCAGTTTTTTTTAGCACTACTGCCTGATACCCAGCTCTTTTTTTTTTTTATTTCCTTCCCTCATTTTCCTGAATATGTTGTACCCGGGAAGGTTAAGCATCCAATGTACCATCCTTTTTTGAACCAGGTCAAAGTTTTCCCCACAACATCATTAGGTATCTTTAATCTATGGTAGCTTTTAAAATGTCTTCTCAAATCTTTGAATTCATCTGTTCAGTCAGATCTGTAACTTGCTGATTACTGATCCAGGTATATATGTCTTTTCTTGTACTGCATGGGATGTTGAAAATGGTGGTGTTGCAGGAATACAGTGCTATGGTTGTTGAGTAGTATTACAGAATACAGACCTCTGGCTGACTTACCCCTCAGCCATGATGACTTACCTCAGCACTAACTTATGATCTTTTGTGGTTCGTTTGAGGATACTGCCTTACTTAGCTGAATTGCTGATGAAGTAATCACCTGGGTGCTCTTTTTAATCAATCTAATTTTAGTTTTTCCGTGAAATCTCTTTGTACTTAGTGTCATAGTATTTGGTGTAACTGATCACATGTTCTCATTCTGATCAGGGAATGCACTTTCAAACAGGTGAAAGAACAGTTCTACTTGCTGTATTGGCCAATAATTGTGTCAAATCCACTAAAATCAGATTATTTGCTCATTCTCAGTGCTGTTTCTGGGAGCTTGCTGTGTGCAATTTGGCTGTGCCATTTCCTACACTACTGCAGTGATGACACTTTAAAAATGCTTCATTTGCTTTGGAACATCCTGATTTCATGAAAAAAATCTGTAGAAATGCAAGTTGATCTTTTTAAAATAAACAGGGAATCAAAGATTGACTTTACCATCAAAAAGTCCAAAGTGCTGTCTTGGGTGACTCGAGTCCATTGCATTCCCAATATTTTCTTTCTTCACTCTGAGTGAAATGGAGAAATAAACAACAAATAAATTTAGGCCAGCTTTACATTATTTTTAATACTTGATAAATAGACATTAGCAATAAATGATTTCTACTAACATTGGCGTACCGTTTCAATGAGTGTGTTACGCCCAAATCAAAAAGTACCAAAAACAAGACAAAGTTGAGACAAAATCTCTTTAAACAGTTGTTTGTTTTACTAGTGAAAGTGTTCATTATTCCTTTTAAAGAGAAAATAAAATCAAACCCTATGCAGCAATTGAATAACAAATAGCAACATCAAATCACATTATAAAACAGTCCTGCCCAGGAGAGTGAAAAATCAAACTTTTAAATAGAACTGTTTGTAAAGATCATCACCAAAACATAATTGCATATGCACTTATGATGTCACTCTTTATGAGGCAAGAATGTTCTTTTTATACAAAGAATAGACTGTTGAGAGCTTTGCTTTTAATTGGCTGTATAAAAATGCATCCACAGGGATGTATTCATGTTTCGAAAACGAAAGGTTGAAGTTCATCTTTGTGTTGCTCTGCTCAAATGAGGACTTGTTTCCAAAAGCAAAGCTTTAACACTGGTTATATAGTAGCTGTGAATTCCCATTTGTTAGAGTAATTAGGTTGCAGGAGACAAAAAAATTATTAGCATTTTTAGAAGGGATGAAAACAAACTCCAAATAGGTGACTAACACAAATGACAGTACACTATCTCTTTTACCAAAGACAATTATAACTACAGTTGCAGAATACCAATATAGCGGAGGATTTTTGTAAATCCATGATATTCTATAACAATTTTCATGTGATTTTCATTCTCTCAGTGACCCTCCCATTGAACGGAGTGTTGTGCAGCCTGTCTGATAATGATTTAAATCAAACTACACTTCTGTTTTTCTGTCAAATTTTCTCCAGCAGATCTGCTTTTATTTCAGATCTCCAGCAGCCGCAGTTTGTTGTTTTATTCCATATAACTGTTGGGTGTACCTGCTCCTCTAAAATTGCTAATCAGAAATCGGGTCCCCTCTGCTTGTGTTATAAATAGGCACAGCCCTAAGGCAAGTGGACAAAAAATATGTACACCCCTCAGAGAATTAATGTCACTTTAACTTCTACGTTGGTATTTCTTGCTAATTGTGCTGCTGAGGGCAAGATGAAAAGCTTCAACAAAGTGTCTCATTTCAAATAATAGACCAGCCATTACATTATGCTATGTCATACCAGCACTTTTAGCACAATTTAAAACACTGGCATTTAGCTGACACTGTGGAAAATTGCCCAGGTATGTCCTGTACACAGAAAGTAGGACAAATTCAGCCTGGCTAATTACTGCCTCATCAGTCTACTCTCACTCATCAGCAAAATGATGGAAAGTATTGTCAACAGTGCTATCAAGCAGCACCTGCTGAGCAATAACCTCTGTAGTGATTCCCAGTTTCGGTCCTGCCAGTGCCACTCAGCTCCTGACCTCATTACAGCCTTGGTTCAAACAGACAAAAGAGCTAAATTCCACAAGTGATGTGAGAGTGATAGCCTTTCACATCAATGCCATGTTTGACCAAGTGTGGCATCAAAGTGCCCTAGCAAAACTGGAGTCAATGGGTAGCAGTGGCAAACTCTCCTCTGATTAGAATTGTACCTGGCACGTACGATAGTTGTGGTTGTTGGTGGTCAGTCGTCTCAACTCTAGGACATCTTGACAGGAGTTCCTCGGGATAGTGTCCTAGACCCAACCCCCTTCAGCTACTGCATCAATGCCATTACCTCCATAAGGCCAGAAATGGGGATATTTGTGCAATCATCTCCAATGTTCAGCACCATTCACGACTCCTAAGATACTGAAGTAGTCCACGTTCAAAGGGAACAAGATCTGGAGAATATCCGAGCTTGGGCTGACAAGTGGCAAGTAACATTTGTGCCACACGTGCCATGTAATAACTGTCTCCAATAAGGAGACAATCAAACTACCGCACTTTAATATTCAATGGTGTTACTGTTACTGAATCACTCACAATCAACATTCTGGGGATTACTATTGAGCAGAATCTCAACTGGATTTGCCATATAAATACTGTGGCAACAAGAAAAGGTCAGAGACTAGGAACACTGCGTCAGGTAACTCATCTCCTGATTCCCAAAACCTGTCTACCGTCTACAAGGCACGAGTTTGCAGTGTGATGGAATACTCCCCGCTTGCCTGGATTGGTGCAGCTCCAATAACATTCAAGAAGCTTGACACCATCCAACATAAAGCAGCCCACTTGACTGGCATTACATCCACTAGCAGCCACTCCCTCCTCCACTGACGCTCAGTAGCAGCAGAGTATACTATCTACAAGATGCGCAGAAATTCACCAAATATCCTTACAAAAACCCATAACCACTTCTGTCAAGGAGGACCACCACCTACAAGTTTCCCTCCAAGCCTCCTGACTTGGAAATATATTGCCATTCCATCACTTTTGCTGGGTCAAAGCCTGGAATTTCCTCCCTGAGAGCATTGTGGGTCAATCTACAGCCCATGTACTGCAGTAGTTCAAAAAGGCAGCTCACCACCAGCACCTCAGGGACAGCTAGGATCAGGCAATAAATGCTGGCCAGCCAGTGATACCCATGTCCAATGAGGGAATTTGAAAAAAATTAAAGATGTGGAGGAAATGCTAAAAGTGGAGCTTTCTTGCGTGAATAAAGTTCAATTATGAAAGTCATCATGATAATTGAGGAAAGAAAGATAAACATTTACATTTGGATGTTCTAGGGTACTTTCCAGTCCAGGAAATAGTCTTGAAGTGCAGTAATGTAAGGGGGGATAAAAAAAACAATTTGTGCACAGTAAGTTTGCATGACTGGTAAGGTATGTATAGTTGTGGGAAGTTAGGGGAGAAATTACGGGACCCCTAGCAAAGATCTTAGTATCATTTGAAGTCACAAGTGAGGTGCTGGAGGACTGGAGGGTGGCTAATGTGCCTTTAATTAAGAAAGTTCTCAGGCTTCTCCTTCCATTCTATAACATTCTGAGTCTGACATCAGTGGTGAGTAAGTTGTTGGAGAGGATTGAGAGAGATAAGATTTACATGGATTTGGAGAGGTAAGGACTAATTAGGGATAGTCAGCATGGCTTTGTGTGGGAAATCGTGTCTCATTGAGTTATTTGAAGAAGTAACCAAGAAGATTGAGGGCAGAGTGGTAGACATTGTCTACATTGTCAAAGGCTTTACAAAAGTCAAGGTTCCATGTGGTAGACTAATTAGTAAAAGTAGATCACATGGGATTCAGGAAGAGCTTGCCAATTGGATACAAAATTGACTTGTTGATAGCAGATATTGATGGTAGAGGGTTGTTTTTAGGACTGGAGGTCTGTGGCCAGGCGTGTTCTGCAAGAGTTGGTGCTGGGTCCACTTTTGATTGTCATTAATGTAAACAATTTGGATGAGAATTTGGGAGGTATTGTTTGTAAGTTTGTGGATAGCACCAAAATTAGTGGTGTAGTTGACAGTGAAGAAAACTATTTAAGGCTACAAAAGGATCTCAACCAATTGGGTCAATGGGCTAAGGAATGGCAGATGGAGTTTAATTTGGATAAGTGTGAGGTTTTGAATTTTTGTAAAACAAACAAGGGGGGTGTTATATAGTTAATAGTAGGGCCCTGAGTAGTGTTGTTGAAAAGTGACACCTCGGGGTTCAGCTCTATATTTTGAAATTTGTGTCACAGGTAGACAGGATGGTCATTTAACACGCCTGCCTTCATTGCTCAGACCTTTGAGTATAGGATTTGGGACATAATATTGAGGTTGTGCAGGACATTGGGGCTACTTTTGGAGTACTATATACAGTTCTGGTCACCCAGCTGTAGGACGAATATTATTAAACTGGAGAGGGTTCAGAAAAAAATTAACAGGATGTTGCCAGGACAGGACGGTTTGAGTTGTAAGGAGACACTGGGATTTATCTCACATGAGCATAGGAGGTTGAGGAGTGACCTTTAGCGGCTTCTAAAATTATAAGGGGCATAGATAAGGTGAAGAGCTAAGATCTTTTCCCTAGGGTGGACGAGTTCAAAACTAGGGGCTATATTTTTAAGGTGAGAGGATAAAGATTTAAAAGAGACCTGAGGGGCAACTTTTTCACACAGTGTAAAGGTGGAATGAACTGCCAGAAAAAGTGGTGGATGCAGGTTCAGTCGCAACATTTAAAAGACATTTGGCTAGGTACATGAATAGGAAAGATTTAGAAGGATATAGGCCAAACGCAGGCTATTGGGACTAGTTTAGGTTGGGAAACTTCGTCAGTATGAACGAGTTGGACCAAAGGATCTATTTCCATGCTGGATGACTCTAATGGTAGTGAGAGCACGCTCAATGCATTTCAATATGTGATGGTAGAAAGATAAAGATGGCACAAGAAACCAGTGAATTTTTGTTTTTTTTTAAAAGAGGTCGTTCTTGAGGCATCATTCATGACCACCACAGATGGAAGGGGACTGAAATTGTTTTAAAAAGACACTTAGCAAAAACATTAACTTAAAATGACCACCGGCGGCAGCAGCAGCTAACCCACATAATTTGGCCAACTTTCACGAAACCAATGTGGATTAAATAAAAGACAGTCCAAATTGAAGTTAACTTCTTTCTAAAAGGCAAACTGATTAAAAATGCAAAGCCAACTCAAAGGTAGAGATGAGATAGCAATAGGAAATCACCTTCGGTGTGTACAAAAAGAAAAACTCCCTACGATCCAGATCCCTACAATCAAACCACATTATGATTCAGGAAGACATTAACAAATGCAAGATCCTGGATCTTAACCATGCCTTCTATACACTTACCCATCAAAAAGAAAGCTCTCAGAAATCCATACAGCATCACTATTTCAAGGGGCAGTTGATGAGCTTTGAGAATGTTAGGAGGGAATCTACTGTCACAACTCCCATCACAAAAGAAGCTGGCCTAGTTCCCATGGAAACAACAGAACAAGCACGAGGGAGCCGAGAACTTTACAATAAATGCAACCTTCACTATAACTGATGGCACTCATGAAACCAATAAGTCCCCAGGCTCCAAGACAAAGGACTCGATTGTATATTATTTTCTCTTCCCATCTCATGATTGGCCCCTACTGCTACTGTAAAAATGAGTTAGCAATATTTTAATAGGAGGGAGAGATATGCTTTCATGCTAAAAATAACTTAAACCTTTGTTGCAACCATTTGGGGAGGTTGAAGGGAGGCGTGCTGAATCAACCCACTTCACCTGGTCAGACCGAGTCTCACTTTAATAACATATCAAAAAGGTGGCTTTCTGACAGTGAGGCATTCCCTTGTGGTCAGCTGGAGATTCCAAGACTGATTTTTCTTGCTTGTGTCACCAGGGTATATGAAATAAAAGTTAAGTTGAATAGATTTAAGCTATTTCTCATTGAATGGCTAGAGTGATGGAATGGCCTCCTGTCCTACCTACTGTCATCATTTTTCAGGAGTGAAACCATATGATATCAATGTGATCCACTCCAGTCAGCATACAGAATTGTTGTAATACAGGTGGCCATTGAGCTCACAGTGTTCACACTGGTTTCCCAAATGACTTCATTCTGTGACACTCCCCTCTCTTATTTTATGTTCATTCACAGGATGAGGACATCGCTGCTAGGTCAGCATTTATTGCCCATCTCTAATTGCCCAGAGGGCAGTTAAGAATCAATCATTCCTTGTAAACCTGTGTATTGTTTGCTTGCAAATAACAATCTAATTCCCTTTGAAATGCTTCAATTGAAACCACCCTGCAGGGCCTCTTGACAATACCTTCCACACCTTAGTCCTTAATTGTATGAAAACGATTTTCCTCATATCACCATTGTTTCATTTGCCAATTACTTCAAGTCTGCACCCTCTCGTTTCTTATCCTTTCGTGAATGGGAACATTTTCCCTCTACCTACGCTATCCAGAATCCCTGTGATTTTGAATACTTTTCATCTCCTTTCAACTTTCTATTTGAGAAACACGGTCCTACTTTTCTATTTTCCTAACTTTCATGCTTCATTGGAATAGTGTGCTGGAAATCTCTCCCCACTGTTCCTGGAGTTCTCACAAAAATGAAAGATTTTATTGACGTATGCAAAATTCTCTAATCTACCTGCCTGTTTAGAACTAGAACAACAGAAAGCAGAGGCCAGATTTTGTAACAAGAATTATTATTTATTGCAAATAAATAGATTCTAGCTACAGGTAAATGACAATGAAGTGCTGACATATGAGTGAAATTCTAAGCCCCCTATAAGTCTCCTTACACACAAATACCCAGACAAAAAAAAACTCTGTTATGGATGGAAGGAATACCTGGGAAGGCAGTTCAATGTCTCTTATCCACATGGGTCACCGAAAAGATCTTTGCCAGGACATGCTGACTTTTTAATCTCTCTTTTCCAGGTACTTTCACCTCCTTGCAAGAGGCACAGATCCACTGGTTCACCAAATTATAAAATCTCTGACTTTGTCAATAGTATGGAGCTGGAGGAACACAACCGGTCAAGCAGCATCAGAGGAGTAGAAGAGTCAATGTTTTGGGCCCAGATCCTTCTTCAAGACTGGGGAGGGGGAAAGGGGGATTTTGAAACTGGTGAATTCTATGTTTAGGCCAACAAACTGTAGGCTCCCGACACACAAAATGAAGTATTATTCCTCCAGTTTGCGTGTGGTGTCATTGTGGCACTGGAGGAGGCCCAGGATGGACATGTCACCCAGGGAGTGGGAGGGGGAGTTAAAATGGTTAGCAACCGGAAGATGTTGTTGATTATAGCATACGGAGTGCAGGTGCCCCGCAAATCTGTCACTGAGTCTAAGTTTGGTCAAACCAACGTACAGGAGGCCACATTGGGAGCAACGGACACAGTAGACCAGGTTGGAGGATGTACAGGTGAACCCCTGTCGGATATGGAAAGTTTGTCTTGGGCCTCGGACGGAGGTGAGAGAGGTGGTGTAGGAGCACGTGTAGCACCTCTTGTGGTGGCAGGAAAGATGCTGGTTGTGGTGGGGTTGGTGGGGAGTGTGGAAAGGACGAGGGAGTCACAATGAGATGTCCCTATGAAAGGCAGATAGGGGTGGGGAGGGAAATATCTCTTTGGTGATGGGGTCGGATTGTAGGTGGCGGAAATGACAGAGGATGATGCACTGGATGCGGAAGTTGGTGGTGTGGTGTGTGAGGACCAGGGGGATGCTGTCTTTATTTTTGTTGGGGGGAGGGTGTTTGAGGGTAGAAGTGCCGGAAATGCAAGAGATGCAGCTGATGGCATTAGTGATCAACAGAGGGGCAGGGAGGAAGTTGTAGTCCTTGAAGTAGGAGCACATCTGGGATGTCCAGGAGTGGAATGCTCCATTTTGGGAGCAGATGCAGTGTAGGCAGAGGAATTGGGAGTAAGGGGTTGCATTCTTGCAGGAGGGTGGGTGAGAGGAGGTGTAGTCATGGTTACTGTGGGAGCCAATGGATTTGAAATAGATGTCAGTACTGAGACAGTTACCGGATATAGAGATAGAGGTGTCGGAGATGGTCCGGGTGAATTTGAGGTTGGGGTGAAAGGTGTTAGTAAAGTTGATGAACTGTTCAAGCTCCTCATGGGAGCATAAAGCAGTGCCGATACACTCAATGAAGTAATGGAGGAATTGGGGGGGAGGGGCGATGGTGCCGGTGTAACAGTGGTACAGGGACTGTTCCACATATCCTACGAAGAGGCAGGCATAGCTCAGACCCATACAGGTGCCCATGGCCACCCCTTTCGTTTGTAGGAGGTGGGAGAAGTTAAAGGAAAAGTTGTTGAAGGTAAGGACAAGTTCCATTAGGTGGAAGAGTGTCCCCCTCCCCCCAACAAAAATAAAGACAGAGTCCCCCTGGTCCTCACATACCAGCCCACCAACCTCTGCATCCAATGCATCATCCTCCGCCATTTCTGCCACCACCAAAGAGATATTTCCCCCCCACTCCTCCTCCACCATCTGCCTTTTGTAGGGACCGGTCACTCCGCAACTCCCTCGTCCACTCCACACTCCCCACCAACCCGACCAGTTTCAAAACCTCATTCCATGTCTAACCCTCCCTTTCATCCCTGCCTCCTTGACCTGACACTACCTATCCATCTTCTTCCCCACCTATCCGCCCCACCCTTCCCACTGACCAATCCCCACCATCGCTACCTGCATCCACCTATCGCCATCGCACCTATGTTCCCCCATCCACACCCCTCTTCTCTCTTTATTTCCCAGCTCCCTTCCCCCTCCCCAGTCCTGATATGCCGCTTTTCCTGCTCCTCTGATGCTGCATGATCTGCTGTGTTCCTTCAGCTCCACACTGTATTGAATCTGACTCCAGCATCTGCAGTTCCTGCTATCTCCAAAATCTCTGACTAAGTGGTTAAAAGAAACAGCTTACATCAACTAGTGAGGGAAGATAAATTGGCTTTCTTCAGGCTTTAGGTATTTTTACTGCAGGGAGATACACAAACTTCCTTCTCAGAGGTCCAAAGGCTTCTGACAGTATCATTTACACCACAAGCTGTTCACTACCTAGGAGCCAATCACGAAGTGTTGGCAGGTAGAAGGACTGTCATTGACCATTGGTCACCACTCCACATACCAATCAGCTACTTGACACCGGCTTAAATTTCAATTTTTACACACTCCCCAGTGCCAGCTCATCAGCAATAACCTTCCCCCACTTCTTTAACGAGCAACAGTATAAACAGCACTTACAATGAGTAACTTGCTTTTAAAGAGTGCAGCCACCCCTTCTACAATCCTTGGCATCAAAATAGCCTGTTCTCGTTACACAAATCTAAACTACATAGGCATAGTCTATACATAACTGAAGTTCATTGCCTTGAAACCCTTCATGATCAATCATTTTTGTACCTTTTCCAATGCTTTCACATCTTTCTTAGAGTGTGGTACCCAGACTGAATAGGTATTTTCTGATTTAACATGTTCAGAGATGTTATTACAAACCTGTGGAGCTGATGGGACTTAGACTCAGGCCTCCTGGTCCAGTGGTGCAGACATAACAATTTGGATGAATCTCTCGCTGCTGTTCACCCATTTTCTATTATTACAATAACTAACCTCACTTTTGAGAACCTTGCATCTCCAGTCTATACATTAGCTTGTTTAATTTCTGGCCAACAGCAACTATCAGGAAATTTATGTATCTGTCAGTTGGCCAATACAATGAATAACCCTCTTTTAGAATGTGATTCATGTTTTTTGCATGGAAGCTATATCGTCAAGGTCTTTGGTTATTCGATTATCAGTCAATAATGACTTGTAACCTCTGAAATTCTATTGGTGCCTTTTACAGTCAAACTTTGATTAATGCTGTCTAACCTTGACATATTATTAGTCCAATCTACTGCTAATTGTTGATTAATGTTTACACCTTCCCTCAATTGCAATGTTAGAAGTGGAGTTCTTCGCTGGTGATTGCGCAGTGCTGTGCTTAATTCCTCAGGTAATTAAGTCATTCATGTCGATATGCAGCAAAAGTAGGACAACATTTAGACCTGTGCTAATAAGTGGCAAGTATTATTCGTGCCATACAAGTGCCAGGAAATAATCATTTTCAACACAAGAACTCTGAAACTCTGTACCAAACAGCACTGTGGGAATATTACAGATTCTCCTTTGAGCTTGCCAAAGATGTGCATATTCCATGAACTAATTTAAAATAAACTTCCTGAAATTGAATTGGATCATTCCAATGTCAATCATTGATTAATATTCCATCTCCTGAGATACTGTTGTTTAATCCTACTGCCAAATCATACACCCACCTATTTAAGTACGACTGATTCATTTGCTGGGCAATCATAGATCAACGTTAGGCCAGTTAGTTTAACATCTGTCATCAGGAAAAGGCTAGAATCTGTCAATATGGTAGTAGGAGCAGGTTATTTAGAAAATCATAATACATCAGGTAAAGTTAACATGGTTTTGTGAAAAGGACATTGTGTTTGACAAACTTATTAGAGTTACTTGAAGGACAATACGAGCTTCTTTGACTTCCCCTTCCTTCTTAAATATTTAAAGTGAACACAGAACCCTTAAAAAATGAATCTGGGGATAGTTATGGGGAACAAGAAAATGACAGCAGAGTTAAACAGATTTTGCCTCTATCTTTATGGTCGAAGATACTTTGTACATCCCATTAATACAAAAGAATGGGATGGTGGAATTGAGTCATCACCATCACTACAGAAGTAGTATTAGACAAACTAATGGGGCTAAAGGCAAATAAGTCCCTTGGCGCTGATGTCTTTCTTTCGAGGATCTTGAAAGAAGTAGCTACAGAGATCGTGGATGACGAGTTGTAATTTCTGGCATTCTAGAAAAGTACTGGAGGACTGGAAATGTGACACCCCTATTCAAAAAGAGGAGGCAGAAAGCAGGTAACTAAAGGCCATTGGTCTAACATCTATTGTTGGAAGCAATTATTAAGGAAGTAATAGCAGCACATTTGGAAAATGATAATCTAACCAAGCAGAGTCAGCATGGCTTTATGAAAGAGAAATACGGTCTGACTAATTTATGAAAGATTTTTGAGGATGTCTCAACCAGAGTGGGAACCAGTAGACGTCTGATATTTGGACTTCCTGAAGGCATTCAACAAGGTATCTCCACAAACGTTGAAGTTGTAAAATAGCCCATGGTGTGGAAGCTGGTAAATTGGCATTATAGAGAATTAGTAATGGGCAGTAAACAGCGTGTTATTTTTCAGGTTGGCAATCTGTAACCAGTGGGTTCGTATAGGGATCAATGCTAGGACTGTAACTGTTTACAATATATATTTATGAATCAGAGGAAAGAAGTGAAAGTACTGTAGCCAATTTTCAGTAAACACAAAAATAGGTGGAAAGGCAAGTTGTAAAGGGGATACAAGCATATTACAGAGATATTGATAGGTTACATAAGTGAACAAAAAAGCTGGCAAATTGAGTATAATGTAAAATGGAAGGGAGAACAAAAGAACAGAGCATTAGAATATTATTTAATTGGACAAAAGTTACAGAAAGCTGCATCATGAAGGGACTTGGGAGTAATTACACATGAAACACAGGAAGCCAGTGTACAAGTGCAGCAGCTAATTAGGAAGGCTTATGGAATATTGGCCCTTATTTCAAAGGGTTGGAGTGGGGAAGTCTGACTGAAACTGTACAACATACTGGTGAGACCACATCAGGAGCAGTTTTGGTTTCTTTTATTTAAAGTAGCTTATTGTTTCATTGGAGGCAGTTCAGAGAAGTTTTACAAGATTTACAAAGATGATCCCTAGTATGGAAGGACTGTCTTAGGAGCAAAGGTTAAACATGCTGGGACTGTAGTCACCAAAGTTTAGAAGAATGCAAGGGCCTTAACAAGGTAAATGCTGAGAGGTTGTTTCCCCTCATTGGAGAGTCTAGGACTAGAGGGCATAGTCTCAGAATAAAGGAGCAGTAATTTAAGACTGAGATCAGGAATAATTTCTGGTTTCAGAGGGTTTGACTCTTTGGAACTCCTTTACACAGAGAGCTATGGGGGCGCAGTCCCTGTATATATTTAAGCCTGAGTTCGATAGATTCTTGATGTCAGGAAAACCAGGGTTATGGGAAAAGGCAGGAAAGTGGATGTGAAGAAAATTGAGTCAGCGATGATCCCATTCGATGTCAGAATGGTCTTGGGGTCTGAACAATTTACTCCTCAGTTCTTACATTCTTGTACGAGGTTGTAACAAGCAGGGATGGTAAGTAAATGTAGTGTATTTGGATTTCCAAATGGCAATCAATAAGTTGCCACATAAAGGCTACTGTATAAGGTAAGAGTTCTTGTTGTTGAGTGTGATACATTAGCCTAAACAGAGGACTGGCTAACTATTAGGAAACAGAACATTGGGATAAATGGATCATTTTTAGTTTGGCAAACTGTAACTAGTGGAGTACCACAGAAATTAGTGCTGAAACATTTATAATTTATGACTTCAGCGAAGGGACTCACTGTATGGAAGCAAGTTGTGAGGATAATACAAAGAGCTTGAGGGGAATATATGTTGAGTCCAACTCGTCCAGAGATATTCTCAACTGATCTAGTCCTATTTGCCAGCATTTGGCCCATATCCCCATAAACCTTTCTTATTTATGTACCCATCGAGCTGCCTTTTAAATGTTGTAATTGTAACTGCCTCCATCTCTTCCTCTGGCAGCTTGTTCCATACATGCACTACCCTGTATGTGAAAATGTTGCCCTCCTGTCTCTTTTAAATCTTTCCCCTCTCAGCTTAAACCTATGCCTTCTAGTTTTAGACTCCCTAAGGTAAAAGACCTTGGCTATTTACCCTATCCATGCCGTTTGTGATTTTATAAACCTCTATATGGTCACCCCTCAGTCTCCAAAACTCCAGGGGAAAAAAGCCCCAGCCTATTCAGCCTCTTCCAATATCTCACATCCTCCAATCCCAGCGACATCCTTGTAAATCATTTCTGAAACCTTTCAAGTTTCACAACATCTTTCCCACAGCAGGGGACCAGAATTGAATGCAGTATTCTAAAAGTGTCCTGACCAATGATTGGACAAAATTTGACAATGGAGTACAATGTGTGAAAATATGGGGTTGTCTACATCAACCTGAAGAACAGAAAAGCAGAATATTAAGTTAAATGGTCAGAACTTTTGAGTATTGCTGAAAACATATACATTTGGTCAAATACTTTTGCACTCACTAGGATATTGCAAAAATTTCGGACGGAAAAAACATGTACACGCAATGTGCCTATTTTAGCTGCACAAAATAGTTGATTGTAACTCACTGGTTTATTTTTCAGGATAATGCCACAACTAAGCAGAGTCAACCAGCTTGGTTTAAAATTTAAACAAAGCCTGGCAGTTAACGATCAATCATAATCAACATGTGCCTTTTTTCCAGCAATGCTCAATATTCATATGAACGGAGAGGCTGCAAATGCTTTTGTGGAAAAGAGTCTACATGAATTTCAAAAAGTTGTCACACAGGTACACGTAACAAGTTATTAAGATGTCTGATAAATTGTTTACCTTTATTGCAAGGGAGATGAAGTGTAAAAGCATCAGGAAGTCTTGCTACAGCTGCTCAGCTGCAGCTGGAACACGTACAGTTTCTGTCTTGTTACTCAAGAAGATATACTTTGTTGGAAGCAGTTTTGCGAAGGTTCAATAGATTGATTGCTGATGTATGACATTGAGCAATTTAGGTCTACACTCAATTGAATATAAAGATGAGGGAACACATTTTAAAAATGGGGGACCTTCGTTTTGTGTAATTTGGAGATGATGAGGAATTCCTCCTCTGGAGGGCTATTTGTGTTTGGAATTCTCTTCCCTTTGAACAATGCAGGCTGGGTTAGGTTTTTAATTGACAAGGACATCAAGGGTTATGAGGTCCAAGCTGGAAAATGGATTTCAGTCCACAATCTGATCGGCCATGACCTAAATGAATGACAGCTTGCTGAGCTGAATGGCTTTCCTGCTCCTGTTACTTATTTTATCTTTCATTGATCCTTCATTGGTGGTTAAAAGGAAGAGTTTTACATTTCTACAGTGCTTTACACAACTTCAACACATCATGAAGTTAGTGAAGTCCTAAATTTCCTATAGCGTGGAAGCAGGCCATTTGGCCCATCGAGTCCACACCGACCTGCTAAAGAACATCCCCCCACTCAGACCCACCACATTACCATATTCCTGTAACCCTTCATTTTCCATGGTTAATTCATCCTGCCTGCACAGCCCTGGACACAATGGGCAATTTAGCATGGCCTTTCCACCTAACCTGGATATCTTTGTGCTGCGGGAGGAAATCCACGCAGACACATTGGAGAACATGCAAACTCCACACAGACAATTGCCCGACGCTGGAATTGAACGCGGCTCTCTGGTGCTAAATAAAAACCAAAAGAACTGCGGATGCTGTAAATCAAGAACAAAAACAAAGTCGCTGGAAAAGCTCAGCA
>NC_063348.1:39251055-39366731 GCF_021869965.1 Rhincodon typus
CCTCTTCGACCTGTTTGTTTCCTCTCCACCTATCCTCTCCTCTATCCCTCTTCTATCCGCCTCCCACTCTCTCCCTATTTATTTCAAAACCCCCTTCCCCTCCCCCTTTTCTGATGAAGGGTCTAGGCCCGAAACGTCAGCCTCTCTGCTCCTATGATGCTGCTTGGCCTGCCGTGTTCATCCAGCCCTGCACCTTGTTGTCTCGGATTCTCCAGCATCTGCAGTTCCTACTATCTCTGATTCATTTTCCTTAAACCACTTACCACATTTCTGTTTACTTATACCTCTTTTTTTTCTAAAGTGATTTTGCCCCATGTTTATTGCTAACTTTAATTATGTTGCTGCTATTTGTATATTTGCTCTCACAAGTATAATATAGTTGGAAAGTAGTTCTACTTTCAATGGCATTAAAGTTAACATTAGAGGAGATACCAGATACTCACTAAGAGTCTAAAGCCATCTGAACCTCTAGTTTTCAACATGCAACAATGAACTTCACTGTACAAAGTTAGAAGAGCAATACATCTACTATATATGTATACTTATATTCTAACATCTAGAATTAATCTGATGTAAATGTTGACAACAGGCAAACGATGGTCAAACACCTTGCAGAATTTTTTATTTAACCTATTTTTCTAATCAACCTGTTCAGAGATGTTATTACACACCCCTGGAACAGGTGGGAGTTGAACATGGCCTCCCGATCAAGGTGTAGGGACACTAGCACTGTAACATAAGAGGGCCAAATACCTCTCAGAAAAGAACAAATTGGATCAAGAAAGATCCATGAATTTCTCTCTTGTGGCACAGTGATAGTGTCCCTACACCTTGACTAGGATGCCTGGGTTCAGGTCCCACCTGATCCAGAAGGGTGTAATAACATTTCTGAACAGGTTGTTTAGAGAAATAGGTTAATTTTTAAAAAACAAAGCAGACCCAGGGCTGGGCATGCAGAACTATCTGTCCTGAGCTGGGACTAACCTATGTATGCCACAAGTATTGGTTCTGTTTTGGTGTTCAATAATAAATGATGTTCCTTTTCAGTCGGGCTTCCTGAGTATTTGGCTGTGAAGGGGGCCTTCTTGTGGCACAGTGGTATGCCCCTAGCCCTGGCTTCAAGAGCCACCAACCCTAATGTGTGTACTAACATCTCTGAACAGGTTGGTTAGGAAAATAGGTTAAATTTTTTAAAAAATCTGGCTGTGAAAACCCATTCCATCATGCATTGCCTCAATAGCTGATTCAATCTGGAATTAAGAATCTAATGATGACCACAAATCCATTGTCGATTTCCAGAAAATCCCACCTCGTTCACTAATGTCCTTTAGGGAAGGACATTGTCATCCTTAGCTGGTCTCGCCTACATGTGACTCTGGACCTACAGCAATGTGGTTGACTCTGAACTACTCCTGGGCAATTAGGGATGGACAATAAATGCTGCCTAGCCAGTAAACGTCTTCATCCATTAATGAATAAAAGGAAAAGCACCAATATTTCATCTTCCTTTCCTGGGCCTATGCACCCCTGGATTCTTGAAACTGCACTCTCGCATTTATTGGTACACTTTTAACTTTTCAAAGCTAATTTCACCAAGACTGCTTTTCTGCTGTCAAATTTTGTTTAGCTGAACCCACTGGCTTCTGGGACTTCCATGGGTCCTAATGGCACAGAGATAGCCAACTGCTTTGGGGCATCTCCTTGAGACCCAACCACATAGAACCAGTGGCCTTCTTACTAACACAGCTAATAGCACGTACCCTGTGTGGAGCGTGCTTCTGTCTTTGCTTCACATCGATTCACCAACTGACTGCAACCCTGGAACTATTCTTCAGTGACCCCCTGAACTGCTTGGAGTCACCTGTTGAAAACCTCGCAATTAGCCTCACCCTTGTTCTTAGGCATGATTGAATTTAGCAGTAATGAGAGCTTAAATGTTACAACTCTTTAAAACTGTCTGTGCTTTGAATTTTCCAGTGTTCACAGCTTGCTTACATGGTACAGATTACATACTGCAAAAACAGAATTTTACCACAGTGGGTTTAACCCTGTATGGTCCACTTTTTCCACTGGAAAGAATTATAAGTAAGATTCCCTTCTGCTGAATACTTCTTCACACTCTGCTTCAGTATCAGCTCAGCTTCCAACTACACCTTGTGCTGGAACTTCTGTCAGAATTCATCTCGTGCTGACTCTCAGTTGCAGTACGAATGTAGTCTGTTTAGAGAGAGAATTGAAGAACAATGGCTTCTGATTTGGTAAAGCATTGAGCTAAGAGAATATGATGACAAATGACATAGAGCAATGATAACAGGAGTGTGCTGAGATGCTTTTATGGTTGACAGGCATTCTGGTCATGACGGGGAATTGTAGCAGACTGGTCACCTTACGCAGCCAGTGATCCAAAGTCCCGAATTAATGATCAAGCGTTAGGAATTCCATCCCAACTAAGTTAATTGAATAAACTGGCTTGCCAGAACAATTGTAAATTTAATATGTTGGTGTATCTTTGGCCAAAGCCTCATTAAGCATATTGTCCTAAGAATGGTCAATTTACCTTTGCAGCTTTAAAGATTTTACTTTCTGTAGATTTCCACTGCCCTTAGAGGAAATAGGTAAGCAGATAATGATACCTATACTATTACACTGGAAGTTGCACTTGGATATCTGACCTGATATTTGATTTGTATTTTCACTATGACTGTTTTCCTACATAGATTTTCCTTTATTTTCTTTCCTACATATATTTTCTATATTTTCTTTCCTGGGAGAAAGAAAGTTTAAGGGACTATTCCAACAGTTTTTATCTACTTCATCACAAATCTAACTGCAACCAACCATTCCCTGCCCTGCCAAGCTTTGTTGTTGATCGGATGCAAGGCAATTTTCCCACAAGGAAGGGTGTGAACGCTGTAAATCACATCTGTCTATCTTCCAGGAGCTGGCTGTGCTGCACAATTGCCAATGGCTTAAAAGCAGGTCACATGCCCTCTCTCTGCCTTTTATGGCAAAAGGCTTGGACTTTAATGAGGGAGGGACAGAATAAATGTTAAAAAAAATTGATGAATCTTTTAAAGCCCGTTGCTAGTTCTTTGCACTGCATCACTAGAAAGAGGCTTATACCTTGTTTGTTTGGGTTTATTAGTCATTTTTTTCTTAAATGTAATGAATCATGTCGTTCCATTCTCAAACTTGAAGCTGAGCATCTGTTTTGTTTTGTGATTTAACAACTCGTTTAGGTTGTTTTATTCTCTGAAAGCAACTGGGGTGGGAGCCAAAATTATCTGTTCTGATCCAGAGCCCAAAACACTAGTTTATAATGTACCATTCTGAACACTTAAAGCCGAACTACAATTACTGTCTACAACATTAGTCTACTTATTTAATAGAGGTCAAAATAATATTTTTTCCATGTCTCTTTTTGAGATTTTCTCAAGATCTACATTTTAATTTTAAGGATTTTTGGATTTTTAAAATTTCTCCCCATTCTCATTGTCTCCTTCATTAAGTGATCCAGCCACGTAGTACAATACCTTAAGTATTTCTCTTATTAATTTGTTTCCAGGTTCCCATTTTTTAAGTAAATATCACAAATCCCAAATGGAAAGTCTCTGTAATATGAAATAGCTCATTCAATATCAAACTAAGGATTAATCAGATCAAAACAGTACACAGACCATGTGTCAATGTTGTAGTGTTATGTCCTATATTAAATTACTCTTGAGAAACTGGTAGTGAACTGGCTTCTTGAATATATTCGAAGCCTGGCTGATCCACTTCAGAGGGCATAAAGAGTCAACCGCATTGAAGTGGATTTGAAGAGATCAGAGCAAGTAGGAACAATTTTGTTTCTTTAAAGGAGATTACTGCATCAAATATGTAAAGCGAAGAAAGGAACTGGGCAATGGGGAGAATGCTACTTAGTTTTGGATTGCTCTGACACATAGCTAACACAAATATATTGATATGAGTGACCTCCTTCTGCGCTGTGAACTTCTTTTGCTCAGTGGTGAAGATCATAACATAAAACACTAAATCGGGCCATTCAGCCTATCACTGCCAATTCCACTCTGCCATCTCTACTACATCTATATCCTCTGGGCAATGGTGACAAAGCTGTTCTTCATACTTCAAAACAACCCTCACCATTGATTCATACAATGTCGCCGCCAATTTCCTGAAGGTTAGTTCAGATACGAATTTCAAAACACCCAACCTACCTGATTGAACATTCATTGCTATAGCATGTTTTACAGCCTTAGGGTGTTTGCAGTCACTTTTGATGTGTGGTCATTGTTGTATGTAGGAAACATGACAACCATTTGGCCCACAATAATAACAATGAGATAGATAAATGTTGGCCAGTTTACTCAAGAGAATGCCCCAGCTTTTCTTTGAAATAACACACTGGATTTTTAAAAAAAAATCCACCTGAGAGGACAGAGGATCTCAGTTTAACATTTCATCTAAAAATCTGCATCACCGGCTCCCTCAGTGCTGGTCTGGGGTGTCATGCTTGATTATGTGATTAAGTCTTTCGAGTGGCAATTGAACACAAATGTCCGGCTGCTTTGGTGAGATTATAAGTGTTAAAAAAATCATACAGAACAGAGAATGGCCATTTGGCTCAGTGTTAATAATTACCTCAGACTGAATAAGTGATCTCACAATGTAATCAGTGATCACTCACAAGTTCTTTTTGGTCTACAGTCACACAGTATGATCCTTCTAGGATATACACTTAAAATGAATGTGACTCAGGAAATTGTGGACCTCACTTGTGACTAAATAACTTTGGTGAACCAAAGATAGCAAGTATCCTATCAATGTCTGGATAAAGACAAGACCAACCTGATGATTTCATTGACTATTCCCTTAGATTCCAGGTGCTCACTGAAGCCTAACTATTAATGTTTTTAGTAGCCAAAAATTTTTATGTAACATTGTTTGTTTGACACAAGCATTGATTTTAAGTGAGCCAACATCTCTGCTAAGATAGTAAATAGTGGAATCTGTCCCTAGGCAATAGCCAATTATCCACCATTTTCCAGGCTCCAGCACACCAGAGACCAGACCAATATTTAATTGCTAAGATTTTTTTGAAGCAATGCAAAAACCTTTTTTAGTTGTAAATTTCAAATAATTTCACTGAGAATCTCAGTTCCTGTAATATAATCTTTCTACCTTGTACTTTGGTGATTAAATAGGAACACCATATAGTTAATATACAAACGCTGTGTCAAGTAATTTAAGTAATTGTTTTACATCAAAGCCTCTGAACTTTCTTTTAATTAAGGAGTTTCATTGGGATATGGGCTGGTTGTAACTTAAACTGGACGCATTTCAAACTTTTAACTACTTTTATTACAGGTAGAAACAAACTAAACTACAAAGAGAGATTTAATAGAGATTGTTCAAACCGATGAAGGGTTTTGAGTGAAAAAGGAGAAGCCATTTCCACTGGCTGGAGGGTTGCTAACCAGACAACACAAAGTGAAGGTCTAGGCCCGAAACGTCAGCCTCTCTGCTCCTATGATGCTGCTTGGCCTGCTGTGTTCATCCAGCCCTGCACCTTGTTGTCACAAAGTGAAGGTAATTGGCCCAAGAACCAGAGGGAAAATGAAGAAAAATCTTGCGGTACATTCGCTGAAAATGTGATGGAATCAGAATTCAACAGTAACTCACAAAAAGAAATTGGATACAAATTTGAAGTGAAACATTTGAAGAGCTACAGAAAAAAGAGAAGTGGGGTATGAGACTAATTGTCAAATTCTTTCAAAGAGCTTGCCAGGGCACAATAGTCTGTAGATTGCAGACATGTTTACACATGCTGACAAAACATGAAATTTGATTCTAAAATTTGGCACTATCTGCTCTTCCTAAAACATGTATTTTGTCAACTTCTTTTCTTCAATGTCTTATCCTCCTGGCCTAATCCAGTTTAGGGACACAGAGATGTGCTGTTCTTACTAAATCTACTACAGTTTCAATTATATGATGTGATATAAAAAGATTTTCTTTGTATCTTACGTAGTGATCCAAGGGAGCTTAATGGCCCAATTTTTATTTTTGGCACTCTGAGAAATAGGGCTTTGGGGATAGGGCAGGAAAGCGGAATTGTGGTGGAAGGTTTGCCATGTTTATATAAAATGATGGAGCTGACTCAAGATGATGAATGGTCTTCTCCTGCTCTTATTTAGTATAGTCTCGTTCTTCCAGGAAGTGCTTTTTCTGGGCTATGTGGTTTGTCTTCTCAGTTTGAGTGTCTTTGGCTTCTAGAAGGTACATGCCATGGATTTCCATCACTGTCAGTACAAAGCTTCTAACTATAGTCTCTTTACTCAGTGAGTTGACATTCATTCAATTGAGTACAAACAATATATTCAGTCTGCCGACTCACTAAGTAACACATTGCAGTGAAAAATAAACTCTCTGGAAGATACAAGCTAAAGTTCAAGGGAGAGAACTCTATCCTCTGAGTGAGAGAGAGAGGACACTGGACTTCTGAAACAACATGGGAGAGAGAGGGGACAGAGCTTCATAAAGGGCATGTGAGAGATAGGGGAGAGTAGCTACATATAGAACCTGAGAGAGAGCAAGAGAGAGGACGACAACTACACAAAGAGTGTAAGATAGAGTGGGGACAGCAGCTTCATAAAGAGTGTGAGAGATAACAAGGTCAGCAGCTTCTCAAACACTGAGGGAGAATGGATACAACAGTTTCATAAAGAGGAGAGCAAATCTGTGTGAGAATGGCAGCATCAGTGGGAGATAAAAACATGCAGCAGAAAGCCCCTCTAAAACACTTTCTATCTGTTAGAGCCAACGTGTAACATCACAGGAAAACAGGTAGGCAATTGGTGGGTATTTAATCTGTGCCTCTTTGTATTAGCCACATGGTTTAAATCTGTGGGTGTTATTGCAGTTGAAGAGTGCAGTTGAAAAAAGAATCACTTTTTAAATATATTACATCCAAGTTAACTAATTAATTGAAATCAAGGTGGCTGGTTAGATGATGTCTTGTGGCTGAAGTGTGTGGGAGCTGATGGATGTCGGCATGATCCACAGTGACCACATCTATTGCAAATGTTGTCTACTTAAGGAACTTCAGCTCAGAGTTGATGAGCTGAAGTTCAAGCTGTAGACACTGTGACACATCAGGAAGAGGGAGAAGTACCTAGACACTGAGTTTCAGAAGCAGTCACACCCCATTCATTACATCACATTTGGTCCAGGAGGTTGTGATTATGAGTGAAGCAGATATGGGAATCCAGAATTTAGTTGTGGAGGAGCTTCAGCCCCCTTTATCCAATAGGTACAAGGTTCTTGCCCCTCTTGTGACCAAGAGCAGAGACTGCAGGGAGGATAGGCAATCTGACCTCAGAACCATAGTCCAGAGCACCATTCAAGTGAAGTTAAGTGAGGAAAAATGTTTTCATTCAATAGTTATGGTATGGAATGTACTGCCTGAAAGTGTGGTGGAGACAAGTTCAATTGAGGCATTCAAGATGGCATTGGCTGATTACATGAATAAATAGGGAAAAAGGCAGGAGACTGGTACCAGGTAATGATGCATATTTAATGACTTGGAGCAGGTTCAAAGCCTGCTTCTGCATTACAACACTTTTGTGATTCTGTGAAGTGGGGATTAAAAGAATGTTGTAGTAACAGGGATGACATTGATAACAGAATAGATATTGTTCTCTGCAGAAGAGACAAAGAGTCCCGAAAGCTGTGTTGCCTACCTGGCAACAAAGTTCAAGACATGTTTTCTGGGCTGGAGAGGAACTTGGTGTGGCAGGGCAAAGATCAGTCATTGTAGTCCACGTAGGTACCAGTGATGTAGGGAGGACTAGGAAAGAGGTTCTTCTGTAGGTTTGTGAACAGTTTGGAGCTAAATTAGAAAGCAGAACCACAGAGGTTCTAATCCCTTGTTGCCTGAACCACATTCAAATTGGTGTAGGGTAAATAAGATTAGAGAAGAAAACGTATGGCTCAAAGATTGGTGTGGGGAAAATGGGTTACATAATGGGGCAGTAGCTCTAATGTCAGGGAAAGAAAGAGCTGTTATGTTGGAATGACATTCATTTGAATCATGCTGAGACAGTGTCTTGGTGAATCAAATAACCAGCATTAAACTAATTGTGGAGGAAAGGTTTAATTGAAAGAAAGTTTAAAAATCAAAAATATGAGAGAGCAGGGATGCAGTGTAGTGAAGAGGCAATTGATAATCAAAGAGTCACAGGAAGGGGTAGAAAATTTATACAGAAGAGTGCAGCAGGAATTAGAACCAGAGTAAGCAAGCATTGTAATAAGTCAATACTTAAGGCTCTTTCCTGAATCTACACATTTGTAATAAGATGCATGGGTTGTCAGCACAAATAAAAATAAATGAATATGACTTGAAAGTTTTTATAGTGACATGTTTGCAGGGTACCCAAGACACAAGGACTCTGGACATTCTGGAAGAATATGCAAAACATTAGTAATGGAAGGTGTTAGTGCGGTGGTGAAAAATGATACAGGTGCAATAAATTGTGAGGTGGAATTAGTTTAGTTGGAAATAAGGAATAATAAGGGAAAGAAGTCAAGGGTGTAAGTTGTCTCTAAACCCCTTAAGAGTTTCCTTTCTGTAGAAGAAATTCGAAAAATAAAGGAAGCATGTAAGATGGCATGACAATTATTGTAGGAGATTTTAATCTGCATATTGACTGGACAAGTCAGATGGCCAAAGAGATCATAAGAAATGAAATTGTAAATTCCATCAGAATTCCATTAGAGCAGTACATTGCACAACCTAGCTGGGAACAGGCTATTTTAGATCTAATTGTGTGTAATCAGTTAGGTGTTATATGAGATATTGTGGTTAAGGATTCTCTAGGGTTGTAGTATTCTCAACATAGTAAAATTTCAAAATTTGTTTAAGGGAGAGCAACTGAGGTCTTGTATCAGAGTCCACAACTTAAATAAGGGCAATGAAGAATGTGTTGTCTAAAGTAGGCTGAGGGAAATAGCCTCAAGGGGATGTCAAAGGGTAAGCCGTGACAGACATTTAAGTAGTTTTTTTCATAACGCTCAATAAAAATGTTTTGCAGTCATTAAGAAGGACTCATTGAAAAGGATGCATCACTCGTGGTTAACAAGGCATCAAAGAGGGTATCTCATCCAAAACTGAGGCATGCAAAGCAGTGACAATGATTGTTAGGCCGGAGGATTGGATTTTTTAGGAAACAGAAGGTGATGTCTAAAAAGCTAATAACGAGGAAGAAAATTGATATGAAAGTAAATTCGGCCAGAAGTAAATAAAAGACAAGCCAAAGCTTGAGGAATACAAATCCACATCAAACATGGCAAACCAGCAGATTCACCTACTCTTCCTGGCAGACTTTGGTATATTGGAAAGATTTTCAAATTGATAATTATCCTATTTGGCAATACGGTAAATGCATCTTCTGGTTGCTCACAGCCCAAGAACAAAAATAGAATATAATAAAATTCATCAGAAATCATCACTGAGTGTTGGACAGTAGGATTAATAGCAGTGGTTATGGAACTACATTAGTAATCTGGAGATATGAGTTCAAATCCTACCATTTGATGAATAAATCTGGAATAAAAAGCTAGTGTCAGTAACAGTGTTCCCTCAAATTTTCTTTCTGGCTGCATGGGCCTCTGAGGCCCACATTTACTCGCGATTTCCAGAAATCAGTGCTGTGATTTGCGTGCTGACACTGATTGCTGTGCTCAGAACATCAAAATCTACAGCTTAGAGGGAATGTTGGTCAGTAACTTTAAACTAAACAATTGGAATGGTTCTAAATTCTGTCTGGTTTAGCTTTTAGGGAAGGAAATCTGCTGCCCGTACCAGGTCTGGCCTAAATGTGACTTGGCAACCACAGTAATGCAGTTGACTCATAATGGATCCATTAAATGGCCTGTAAAGTCACTCGGTTGTAATCGAGAAGGTAGCTTACCACTGTCTCCTCAAGGGTAATTAGTGATGGGCAATGAATGTTGGTCTTGCCAGTGACATCAACATTCCTTGAATGAATTAATAAGTCAAGGTCCTGAGTGAAGCAGGGCTGTCAGGCAGAGAAGTTAGTTATCTCAGTTTGTTTAAAAGGCTAGAAGTGACGAAAGCCGGTTGAAGAATCAACTAAAGATGCGATTGTTTTCCTGAGAATAGAGACTATTCATCAGGAGGTTTGTAAAATGTATTCTTGACTATCAGAGAAGCCTCATTAACCTGAGATCTGACCTGTCAGGTCAATGTGAAAGATCCTTGAGTCACTGTTTGGAATAAGAGAGGATTTGGGGGTGGATAGCTCTCTGTTTACTCTGATATTCTGTCCTTTCTTGTCTGCCCTTTGATGTCAAACTGGGAAGTTAGGTTAAAGGGTAAGACAGTAGAGTTGCAGTCATGGACTCGTGGAGATATTTGATAATTCACAGTGAAGACTTATCCCAGTCCAGTGAGAAAAAAACACTTTGTGAAGATGCATCTTCCGTGACTGAATATGAAAATTAAGCAGAACATTAAATTGAAAGAAACACTATGCAAATCTGCAAAGACAAATGATAGGTCAGAGGATTAGCTAGACTTGAAGAACCAGCAAAGTGACTAAAAAGATCAGAAAGAGACAGAAATCAGATTATAAATGAAAGCTAGCTAGAAATATACAATTAATAAGAGTATTTGAATTAGAAAACAATAACTAAAATTAGTGTGGTCCTCGCGAGAGTGAGTCTGGGGAACTGATAGAAAGAACAATGAAAGATACAAAGAAATAGCAAAAACTTTAAACAGGTATTTTGCATTGATCTCCATGGTCGAAGATTCGGAAACTTTCCAAAGATAATTGAAAAACAAGAGGAAGTAAGGTGGATTGAACTTAAAAGAAGCACCATCACCAGTGAAAATGTGCTCAGAAGGTGTCAGTCTTAAAGGCTGACAAGTCTTCAGGTTCAGATGGCCTGCATCCTGAACCATTAAAAGAAGTGATGGTACAGATCAGAAATATATATTGGTTATAATCTTCCAAAATTCCTTTGATTCTGGAAGGGTCGCAGCAGATTTCAGCATAGCAACTGGAACACTTTAACTCAAGAAAGAAAGGAGATAAAAGGCAATAAACTAAAGGTTGACTAGCTTAATATTTATTTTAATTCATTCACAGGATGTGAACATCACTGACTGGGCCAGCATTTATCGCCCATACCTAATGCCTGGAGGGCAGTTTAGAGTCAGCCACATTGCTGTGGGTCTGGATTCAAATGTAGGCCAGACAAGGTAAGGATAGCAATTTCATTCCTGAAAGAACGTTAGTGAACCAGATGGATTTCTCCTGAAAATGCTTTCATGGTCATTATTAGATACTTAATTCCAGCTTTTTATTGAATCCAAATTCCACCATCTGCCTTGGTAGGATTTCAACCCAGGTCCCCAGAACATTACATGAGTCTCTAGATTAATAGTCTAGTGATAATACCACGAGGCCATCACCTCCCCTATAGTTGTCATAGGGAATTTGCTAGAATCCGTTATCTAAGTTATAGCAGGATACTTGGAAAATTGTCATTTAATCAGGCAGAGCCAACATGGCTTCATGAAAGGAAAACGGTGTTTAACTAATCTATTGGTTTTTTTCATGAAATAACATTCACAGTGGAGAAAGGGAACCATACATTCATTGACCTTAACAGCACAGAAGGAGGCATCATGTCTGTGCCAGTTAACAAAGATCAAATGACACTAAACCCACATTCCAGCTCTTGGCCCATAATCCTAGAGGCCCATGTTCTGAGGAAGGGTCACTTGACCCGAAATGTTAACTCTGATTTCTCTCCACAGATGCTGCCTGACCCCCTGAGCTTTTCCAGCAATTTCTATTTTTGTCGCTAATGTCTTATATAGTTCCAGCATAACCAACAGGTGTGATTTCCAAAACTTATTTGATAAAGTGCTGCATCAAAGTATGTTGCGCAAGATAAGAGCACTTTGTGTCGGAGGTAACATTAGCACAGATAAAGGATTGGTTAGTTAACAGGAAATAGCAAATATGGGTAAATTGGTCTTTCTCAGATTGGTAAATTGTCAATAGAGGAATGACACAGGGAACAGTGCTAGGTCCTTAAGTTTATATACAATCTATATCAATAATTTGGATGAGGGGACAGAACGTATGGTAACTAAATTTGTTGATAAAGCCAAATTAGGTAAGAAGATAAGTTGTCAACAGGAGGTAGAGTCTGCAAAAGGATATAGGCAGGTTAAATGAATGAACAAATATTTGGCAGATGGAGTATAACATAAGCAAATGTGAGCTTGTCTATCTTGTCAAGGAAGGATTTGAAAACAAGGACACAATATTAAAATTGACATTAATAAGACTAAAGCAAATCTTGTGAGTATCGAACCCTTATTCCCATCACAAACTTGGCTGACCATTGCCTGTAATGTGCTTTGGGTACTCTGAAGCCATAAGAAGTACCACGTTTATATGCAAGTTCACTTTCCCTTTTAGTCTTGGTGTCTTGGGCTGGTTAGCTCAGTTTGTTGGATGGCTGGTGTGTGATGCAGAATGATGGCAACAGTATGGGTTAAATTCTTGTACTGGCTGAGGTTGCCAGGAAGATCATGCCTTCTCAACCTTGCCCCTTGCCTGAGGTATGGTGACCCTTAGGTTAAAGTCACTACCAGTTGTCACTCTCTAATGAGAGAGTAGCCTGTGACCCTCTGGTAACTTTCATTTCACTTTTCATTACTCCTTGAACCAACAGCACGGAAAGGTGATTAACTGGTGATTCACCTCATGATGGGATAATGTCACTTAAATAGTGACTGATATTCTTAAGTAAAAACTTCAGACCCGTTGGTGGAAAAGCTCTTTTTGTAATTTCTCCAATGAGATTTCAACTTTTCTCCTCAGTTTCTTCCTGCCTTCTGGAATTCTCTTCAAAATCCTTTTCCCACTGCAGCAGCCAGGGTGCAGCTTGAACATTCATATCTGAGTCAGAAAGTCGTGGGTTTGAGTGTCATACTGTCAGAGACTGGAGCAGAAAATCCCTGCTGACAGATTTTATACACTACTGAGGTGGTGCTGCACTGTTAGAAATGCCATCTTTCAGGCAAGATGTTAAAGCAAAACCCTTTCTACCTTCTCAGCTGGGTATAAAAGATTTCATGTGATGATTTCAAAGAAGAGTGCGGTAGTTCTCCCAAGGCCAGTATGTATCCCTCAATTAATATTATGAAAAACAGATGGTCAGCTGATTCCTTTTTTGTGGTACGCTGCTGTGTGGAAAATTGACTGTAGTATTTCTTGCTTTACAGCAGTGACTGCACTCCAAAAAGTTCTTCATTGGTTGAAAGACTCTTTGAGACTACTTAAAAGGTGCCATATCAATGTAGGTGTTTATTTCTTTCCTTCACTGGAAGGGGATTGTCAGCAGCAGGCAGTATTAACTGAAAAGGGAGAAAATTGACATCAAAGCATAGAAACAGTATAGTGCCTATGTGCCATTAACCACTCTGCTTCCTGGCAATCATCCCACCGTACATTGTGATTCACAGAACCTAAGCAGGTTTTGTTGTACATTGATTTGCCTTCCTGACCTCAAGGATTAAGCAGTTTAAAATCAGTGCCAGTTATTTAAAAACGACCAAATGATATCGGCTGCGACATACAGAATATGTGCCACAATATTCCACGGCACAGTCAGACTTGCTTTTATTTCTCAATCTGCTTTTCAAATGCAGAGTGAAATGTCCATTCATCAAACAATTACAGTCGGTGCTTGGCTTTTGGGTTTGAGATGCAGTGATGGCAAGCCTGATGTGTACCCTTGAGGATCTGTGAGCGAGGTTCCTGCCACGTTGTACCTCCTCCATGCTAATTACACAGCTTGATTTACGGTGATGTGAGAGCAATGACTGGAAGATAAGGAACCCAGTGCTGGTGCACTCTGCCTGCCAGAAATTGCTATTGACATTTCAATTTTGCATGATTTTTCTTCTTTGATAGCATAATAGGGAAAATTTACATTTGAATAAAGAGCAAATCGTACACGTCTCTGCGAGTTTCAGAGAATGTCAAAGTGTTTTTTTTCCAATTACAGATCTATTTCAGATGGTATAATGCAATTAAAGAGTAATTGGTACAAGAGCAGCAGCAAGGTTATGATCCCAACCAGTCCCATCTCTTTTATTTCTCTGCAGAAACATTCAACTGTCTCCTGACACATCCCCCCCTCCCCCCACCCACAAAAAGCTGTGTGGGGCTGGTGGATTCAATTGGAATACTTATGACTAAAATCAACAAAGTTTTAATAGGTAAGGATGGCAAGAGGTACAGAACTAAGGCAGGTAAATTCCTCAAGAGACAGATGAATCACAATCTGTTTGAATGGAGGCAGAACGTGGGTCAAGAGGCAAAGTGGTCTCCAGTGTTCTCATATTACCAGGTTCAAAGCTGGTCGTCTTTGAACGTTTGCATGAAATTCCAAATAAATTGGAGGACCCCTCACTATTTGAAATGATCCTGCTTTTAGGTCCATTGCAAGTCATGCATAATGCCCTGGATTTGAACTAATATTGTAGAAGAATAATAAATGCCAAACCCAATGCCCATCACACTCCTGACATCCTTTTTAATTATGTAGAAAGGACTACTTGCTTTTTCCTGATTACTTGGTGCAATCTTCTTGATTTGTACATCAAAGTTTATTTACATGATCGAGGCACCTGTCAGCTGTCAGAGATGCAAGCCGCTTAGTTGCTACACATGATGTGGTTCTCACGATAATAAATGGGAACAGAAGGAGGCCATTCATATGAACATTTGAACATATGAATGAGGAGCAGAAATAAGCCATTCAGCCTCCTTGAGATTGTTCTGCCATTCTATTAGATGATGACTGATCTGTATCTTGGCTCCATTAATGTGTCTTTTCTCCCTGTCTTTTCATACATTTACCTAATAAAAGTCTATCAATCTCAATCTTGATGATTGCAATTACCTCCTGGAATTCACAACCAGTTTGAGACGCAGACTTCCAGACTTCTGATTTCATTTGGAAATAGTCTGTTAAGTTTATAGAGATAGTAGGAACTGCAGATGCTGGAGAATCTGAGATAACAAGGTGTAGAGCTGTATGATTACAGCAGGCCAAGCAGCATCAGAGGAGCAGGAAAGCTGACATTTCGGGCCTAGACCCTTCTTCAGAAATGGGGGAGGGGAAGGGGGTTCTGAAATAAATAGGGAGAGAGGGGGAGGCGGATAGAAGATGGATAGAGGAGAAGATAGGTGGACAGGAGACAGACAGGTCAAAGAGGCGGGGATGGAGCCAGTAAAGGTGAGTGTAGGTGGGGAGGTAGGGAGGGGATAGGTCAGTCCAGGGAGGATGGACAGGTCAAGGGGCCAGGATGAGGCTAGTAGGTAGGAGATGGGGGTGGGGCTTGAGGTGGGAGGAGGGACAGGTTAGGGAGGTGGGGACAAGCTGGGTTGGTTTTGGGATGTGGTAGGGGGAGGGGAGATTTTGAAGCTTGTGAAGTCCACATTGATACCGTTGGGCTGCAGGGTTCCTAAGCAAAATATGAGGTGCTGTTCCTGCAACCTTCGGGTGGCATCATTTGGCACTGCAGGAGGCCCAGGATGTACATGTCGTCTGAGGAATGAGAGGGGGAGTTGAAATGGTTCGCGACTGGGAGGTGCAGTTGTTTAATGCAAACCGAGCGTAGGTGTTCCACAAAGCGGTCCCCAAGCCTTCGCTTGGTTTCCCCGATGTAGAGGAGGCCACAACGGGAACAGTAGATACAGTATACCACATTAGCAGATGTGCAGGTGAACATCTGCTTGATGTGGAAAGTCTTCTTGGGGCCTGCGATGGGGGTGAGGGGGGAGGTGTGGGGACAGGTGTAGCACTTCCTGTGGTTGCAGGGAAAAGTGCCGGGTGTGGTAGGGCTGGAGGGGAGTGTGGAGCGGAGAAGGGAGTCACGGAGAGAGTGGTCCGTCTGGAAAGCAGATATGGGTGGGGAGGGAAAAATGTCTTTGGTGATGGGGTCAGACTGATGGACTTGTTTGGTGGACTTCACAAGCTTCAAAATCTCCCCTCCAGCTACAGCATCCCAAAACCAGCCCAGCTTGTCCCCGCCTCCCTAACCTGTCCTTCCTCCCACCTATCCCCTCCTCCCACCTCCAGCCCCACCCCATCTCCTACCTACTAGCCTCATCCCACCCCCTTGACCTGTCCGTCCTCCCTGGACTGACCTATCCCCTCCCTAACTCCCCACCTACACTCACCTTTACTGGCTCCATCCCCGCCACTTTGACCTGTCTGTCTCCTATCCACCTATCTTCTTCTCTATCCATCTGCTATCCGCCTCCTCCTCTCTCCCTATTTATTTCAGAACCCCCTTCCCCTCCCCCATTTCTGAAGAAGGGTCTAGGCCCGAAATGTCAGCTTTCCTGCTCCCCTGATGCTGCTTGGCCTGCTGCGTTCATCTAGCTCTACACCTTGTTAAGTTTATAGCCCACGTTTTCAGGACTTCACCACAGCAAATAGATTATCTCTAGCTGGTCTACCGAATCCCTTTATTATCTAAAGTGTCTTGATTAGATCACCCCTCAACCTTCTAAATACAAGAGAAATCAAGCTGCGTAGATGCAGCCTGGCCTCCTGTTTTAACCCCTTAAGCCCCAGACTTATCCTAGTGAGTCAGCATTGCATCTGTTCAAGTTCAGGATATTTTCATGAGGGCTGGTGCCCCAAACTCCCTGCAGTGCTGAAGGTTTTGCCCGACCACTGCACTATACAAGTGAAGCATCACTTCCTTACTTGTACTCCAGCCCCCTTGAGACCAAGGCCAACATTTTATTAACCTTTTTTGATTGCTTCTTATACCTGTGCACTAGCATTTAGTGCTTTGTTTACTTGGGCTCCTCAATCCTATTGCTCCTTCACAACTATCAGTCTCTCCCTAATAAGAAAATAATCTGGTTTGTGCTCCTTAGATCCAAAGTAGATGACTTTGTACTTGCTCAATTGATCTCTGCCTGCTATAGTTTTGTCCACTTACATAGTCTGTCTTTTGTTCCATTGTAACTCTTTGCTCCACTCTGCGCAGTGCCTCTTAAATTATCTGCAATACTGCACACACAACTCTCATTCATCAAATTGTTGATATGCATCATTAAAATAAATATGGGTTAAATACCCCAGTTTATTTTCACTGGAAATCCTGTCTTTGTGTGAATTTATTTAGGTCAAAAGTTAAAGATAGCTTTCACGCTACTTACTGCATTTGTCAGAGTTGTGTATAATCACTTAAATTCCAAATGTTTAAAATTTTAGTCAGTCAGGATTTAGATACATGTTGATTAGCATCTGCAACAGTGGCCCTGATCACAGTCAGTGACAAGCTGCTGTAGCCATTTTAAGGGATCCTGAAGAATGAAATAGTCACCAGGTAATGAACAGTCAACCATCAGGTCTTCTGTGTCTTTGACGTCAAAGATCTTGCCTCCTTGTCAAATAGAGGACAGGGAGCTCCTTTGCCTTAGCTGTCTCTTGGGAGTGGTGGCCCCTGCAGGGACTGAAGGGACCAAAACATTGCTGGAGGTCCCGAGCTTGCCAGGGCCAGTCAGGTAAGTCCCAGCAAGGGTATTGAGGTGTGGGGTTTGTTGGAAAGACTGGGTGAAAGTCTTTCAGAGGGTGTGGTCTTTGTCAATGGGGCCCTCCATAGAGTGCAAGATGCTCACTGGGCAGAAACCTCCCCTTAATTTACCTCTTAATGAACTCAGTTGACTTCTGGGTGTGAAGCTACCTTTGACCTGACTTCATTGGGGTGAGTTGGAAAGACTCCACGAAGTTGTGAGACCAGGCAAGTAGACAAAGATTGGTCAGAGTATGATAATGGGAATAAAGCAAAAATTGACAGGTTCCATGACCCCTTTGTTCCCAATTTTAAAAAGTACAAGTAATGTACAAATTCCTAAATAAAACAGAGTCCTGTCAGTTATGTGGAATATACACGGCAGGTGGTGGAATTCAAATTCAATAAAATGCCTGGAATTAAGAATCTAATGATGACCATGAACCCATTGTCAATTGTTTGAAAAACCCATCTGGTTTACTAATGTCCTTTAGGGAAGGAAACTGCCGTCCTTACCTGGTCTGGCCTACATATGACTCCAGACTCACTGCAATGTGGCTGACTCCAAACTGCCCTGTCAGCTATTTACAATGCTGCATGAGGAAATCTATCATGCTGGCATCTGTGACTTGGAGTCCTGTATCTGATGATCAATTGCTGATTAAAATATCCTGTGTGGTCAAGATTGATCACTGCAGCGATCAAACTCGACCACACGGGATATTTTAATCTTTTAATATATTTTAAGATATTTTAAATATTTTAGTAAAATATTTAATATTTTAATATTTATCATCTATCATCAGATTCAGGACTCCAAGTCACAGAAGCCAGCATGATAGATTTCCTCATGCAGTATTGTAAATAGCTGACAATGATGTTTAGGAACATGTAAATGATATTACACACTGGCTGGGCATTAATAAAGTGATTCCTATTCATAAAAAGTGCTTTCCTATTCATCAAATTGCAGGTGGTTTGGCCACGTCTCCAGTGTTCTGTCAATTGCTCCTTGTGCTAGAGTAAGCTTATTTAATTGCAGGGCTCAACAGCTCCTCCTGTTTACCAGGATCCATCAGCAACTCATATTCCGCTTAGGAACCCTGCAGCCCAATGGTATCAATGTGGATTTCACAAGTTTCAAAATCTCCCCTCCCCCTACCGCATCCCAAAACCAGTCCAGCTCGTCCCTGCCTCCCTAACCTGTTCTTCCTCCCACCTATCCCCTCCTCCCACCTCAAGCCGCACCTCCATCTCCTACCGACCAACCTCATCCCGCCCCCTTGACCTGTCCGTCCTCCCTGGACTGACCTATCCCCTTCCTAACTCCCTACCTACACTCACCTTTACTGGCTCCATCCCCGCCTCTTCGACCTGTTTGTTTCCTCTCCACCTATCCTCTCCTCTATCCCTCTTCTATCCGCCTCCCACTCTCTCCCTATTTATTTCAAAACCCCCTTCCCCTCCCCCTTTTCTGATGAAGGGTCTAGGCCCGAAACGTCAGCCTCTCTGCTCCTATGATGCTGCTTGGCCTGCCGTGTTCATCCAGCCCTGCACCTTGTTGTCTAGGATGACTATGAACATCAGTAATCATCCTGGTGAGGAGCTGACTGACGAATGTGATTATGGGCCAAGTGAAAGGATCGAATGTCAAAGACCTTGATTTGTCCAGAAAATTCTGGTCTCCTCCATGAAGTGGGCTGCAGGTCTTTGGCCAATTGTTGCTATATTTCTCAATAACTGCAGGACAGTGTAGGGGGAAACATTATTGAGAATGACTGTAAAATGCTAATCTGAATAAGACTTTCTGAGTTATGAATGGCAATAGGAAGAAGAGATGTTTTGTCTGATTTCTCACAATAACCAGCACCAAACCAATCATTTCTATGTCCTCAAATCCTGCTCTTAATTGCATTATATCTTGCATTACAAAAGACATTGCATTTCAAAACTCCCCACGGTGTGTAAAAATGTTCTCAAACATCTTGAGGCTACAAATCCTGCCCTTCTTCCTTCTTTAATTGAAAAATAGAGGACTCATATTTTGAGCAGTGCTGTGTAACACTGGAAGCAAAATTCTTGATTGAATCTCTAAGGTAGCTGAGAGAATAACATGCAGCCAAAGTAATGATAATTGTTAATAGCAGAATCCTGTTCCACCCAACCTGCCCCGCCCCACACCATTAATCTGCTATGCACCTCTAAGGTATCTTCTTGGAGATCCTACTGCCCCTTATAGGTATTTCAGTCAACCTGCTCAGACATGGAAACAGGCCCTTTGGCCCAACAAGTCCACACCGAACCTCAAAGCATCCCACCCAGACCCACCCCACTATAACCACCTAATCTACACATCCCTGAACACTATGGGCAATTTAGCATGACCAATCCACCTAACCTGCACATCTTTGGACTGTGGGAGGAAACCCACGCAAACACATGGAGAATGTGCAAACTCCACACAGACAGTTGCCCGAGGGTGGAATAGAACCCAGGTCCCTGGCACTGTGAGACAGCAGTGCTAACCACTGAGCCACCATGACATTACCATAGAGCAGGTGGGATTTGAACCCAAATCTTCTGGCGTAAAACACATGGTCTTTATCTACCGGTGCTAATTATTTAAAGTCTGGAGCAGAGATTGGGAGGCACAGGCAAAAGAGAGAGACTATTCAATTTGTTTACATGGTACAGAGAAAGCTCTTGACAGTCCTGAAAAGGAAATGGCAAAACCTTTGGAGGAAACTTAGGGAAGTGCAGAACTGTTCGAGAATTGGTAGTCTGCAGTTTTCTAGTGGATTCGAAACACTAATTTGAAATTCACTCCACTTACTGCCCCATACCCACATTAGTAATTTCACTTGAAAAGGTCAAATGGTTCATTTCAGGCATTAATAAAAACTAATTTATCTTACATTACCACCATTGGTAATGCCAGTGTTGCAGTGATGGTCATTGCAGCAGAAGTTTGTTGGCTGTAAATCAATGGATTTATCACAAATATCTGCTCAACTCAGAATCCAAGTAATAGCGAGAAAAGTTCAGGGAATAAGGTTAAGAGAAGATCAGAAGTTTTAAGATCTGGAAGCTATTGAAGGTAATAAATGTAGCTGGGTGACAAGTCACGTAAGAGTTTTGCAGTCTTCAAGTATAAGTTAACACAAAACAAGAACAGTATTAAATACTGAAATGTGGGTCTCTTATGTTAACCTGAGGAGTAGGAGCAGGAGTAAAACCATTTGAGCTTTTGAGCATTGATACATGGCTGACCCTCTGCCTCAACTTCGTTCTTAAAACTTATCCCCAAATCTTTAGATGTTCTTTAGTGTCCAAAATCTATCAACCTCAACAACTGAACATCCACAGTCATCTCAGTTACAGAATTCTAAATTAACAAAGCATTGAAGTGAAAAAGTTTCCCCTTATCTTCAATCAAATAATCTCTAATCTAGAGATTATGTCCCCCAAGTTACAGATTCTCTAGCCAGCGTGATAACCTCTCAGTCTCTACCCTAAGCACAATATGCTATTTAGTATACAATATGTGGCAAATAATGAATGGATCAAGAAAGCCCAGATAAATACATCTATATCTTTTGGAGAAGGACATTTTCTTTATAATTCAAATATGATAACATCAATTGGAACCAAAATAGCCACCACAATGCACTTTCCACAGATTGAGAGGATTGATCAGTCAAATCTAAAGGTTGCACTATTAAATCAAGGTGTCAGTTTTCTCCCCATCCCTCTCAAAAGTGCTGCTAAATCACTTTGAGGTCCAATTAATGTGGCAGGTATCTTTCTTTATCTCGTGTGAGTCTAGATGCCATAAGCATATGGCAACAGGCTATTTATTCCTGAATCTTAAAATTCCCATCCTGTGTCAAATTCCCTTCGTTACTCTCCACACCCTACCTCTGTAATCTCCTCCAAACTCACAAATCTTTGAGGTCTCTCTGCTCTTCTGTAAGTCTGGCCTCTTGCTTATCCCCAACTTTAATTGCTCCCCCATTGGCAGTTTTCCTTCAACTGTCTGAGTCCAAATGATAGAATTCTTCCCCTAAAACTCTCCACCTCTTGAGGTCTCTCTCATTCTTTAGATACTATATGAATGTTACTTCTGATGACTGAAAAGGATCAATCTTTGGATTCCTGCTATTTCTTATATACTTGCAGCACTCATCATCCAAGAATATACCACTGTTTTTCAGTTCAATGCTGACAACACCCAGCTTGAACTCAGCACCATTAATCCATACAAAAATACAAACAAGTAACAGGAGTAGGTGCTTTGGTCCCTTCTGGCTCATCTGATTGAACCTCAAATCCACATTTGCAATTACACCTGGTCATTTATCATACCCTCGGTTTCTCCAATGGTGTTAAATTGTCAGACTGCTGATTTGACACCTAATACTGGATAAGCTGAAATTTTCTCCAATCTAATAACGAAAAGCTGGAAGCCATTCTGTTCAAGCTTTAAACTCAGGTCCTAGGCTGTCAATTAGACCTTTCTCCCTAGTGGGTATCTGAGACTGCTTGTAACCTTGATGTCATATTTAACTCAGAGAAGCATTTCCAATCAAACCACAGCATCATTTAGGCAACCCAATTCCACTTTTATAATATACGTGATTTTTCCCTTGTCTCTATTCATCTGATTCTGAAACCCTCAAATGTGCGTCATTAACTCTAGATTTGATGATTCCATTGCTTTCCTGGCTGGTTTGTGAACTTGATGTCATCCAAAGTATAGTTATGCATGTCCTTACATCCACCTAGTCCAATTCACCTATCATTCCTCTGTAGCTGATTTACATTGGTTCAGTCAAGCAATGTCTTGGTTTTAAAAATATCATCTTTATTGTCAAATCAATTATCTCACATCTCTCAATCTTTGTAAACAGCTCCAGTCCCATGGTACTCCAAGGTGTCTGTACTGCTCCAATTCTGTTCTCTTGAGCATTCAAATTTTTTGTTGCTGCAGCATTGATAAACATGCTTTCAGCAGTTTGGCCCCTAAACTCTCAAGATCCTCACTGCGTACCTCTTTGACTCTCGACTACTTTTTCTTCCCTTCATGATACTTCATAAAATTTTCCTCTTTGACAACACTTTGGCCATCTGTCCTAAGTTTGTATAATGTGGCTCGATGAGTAATGTTGCTTCTTACACCCTTACTAAGTGCCTTAAGAGATTTATCGCATTAAAGCATGCATTTATATATTATTATTATCAGCCAATGTCTGCATTCTTCCAGCAGGGGTCATGAGAATATAACTTTGAGCAGTAATACTGGCCAAAATAGGGGGTGAAACTAAAGTATAATATCTTGGATATTTGATGGCAGTTTGAGCTTCCTGATGACAAACTACAGTAAACCAGATGAGGAGAAACTTCTTTACTCACAGAGTTTTTAAAACTTGCACAGTGCCTGGGAGAGTGGTGGAGACAGATTCCACAGGAAGTTTCAAAAGGGAGCTGGATATATATTTGAAAGTGATGAACTTAAAGAGTGACAGAAAAATGGCTAGAAAATGGGACCAGCTGGGTAGCTGTTTTGGGGCACACAACGAGTTAAATGGCCACCTTCTATTCTGTGAAATTCTATAATTCTATGATATGTGTGAATCCTTAACGAACATATTTACATGTCATACATGCTCATTAAAAGGCCAGCTCACCAGAGTTAAGGGCATCTTTTTATTTAAGTAATCCACGAACAAGAAATGTATGCTTTCAGATTCACAAGTGTATAAAAAGGGGCATGCAGTATGCAGTCTTTTTGCTGCATTTGGATGATGACAAGTGTTATTCAGTCACTGGTGGGGATAATTGATTGAGATGGCAGTTGAAGGGGTAAAGGGAATGTTTGATCAAGGGAGGGAGGGAGTGAGAAAGAGAGAGGGGACAAAGGAGAGGGTGCAGGGACATATGGAGGTAGGAGGAACCTCAGATCATGTGCATGGTGGTCCTGTGGGTGTGGAGGGGTTGCTTTCAGTCCAAGGATCATAGGAGAGAGATGATCCTAAAGAGTGGGTCAATGCTATCAGTAGTGGAGTCCTGTGCATTGAAATTAGTGTTCAGGGCAGCAGAGGAAACAGTCATGGTGAGAAGAGGGAATGTAGTAAAGTGATAGGTCCAGAGTCACAGGCAGTTATCAGAGGTCACATGGGGTGGGTTATGGGAATGAACAAAAGCAGTGGGGTGAATAATAGGGGAATTCAAGATCAAAGTGAGCTTTGGGACAGTCACTGGTGGAGGCTGAGGGAATGGGAGATGGCATGTGTAGATAATGGTTATAGATTCCAAAGTAAGGGATTGTTTTGTTGGGTGGGTCGAGGTTGATGGGGGAAGGATCACAGGTGATGGGGAGGAGATAGGGAGCAGGTCTAGAATTTTACAAGCATCATTTGCTAGAAATCTTGCAAACATAGCTGTTCTGAAAGTGCAACTACTGTAAGAGGAGTCAGATCTTTTTGAGTGAATGGAATTGACCGATTCAAGAATCGAAAATAACAGTGGGAAGGTCAAGGACGATAGAGGGAGTGGAGGGGATGGTGGATGGCAGGTCGAGAGTGACACGGATGATGTACCACTGTGGGTTGCTGATTGCTACTGAAAGCAATAAGAGGATGAGCCAAGGCAAGGGTGATGGAGGGAGGGTCAAGGGTGATAGAAGGAGGGTTAATAGTTAATGAGGGAGGGTGCACAGTCAAGAATTCCAGTTTCTAGGTCGCTATTTGATGCCCATGCACATGTCTGCATCAAAAAGAAGGGCTCTCTGTAATGAACCTTGAGGATGCTATTGATCACAGTGGGGTTAGTGAAGATGAGAGTGTGTGTGTGTAGGGCTTCCCACGTTCAAAAGCACTTTTGGAGGAACAGGAGAAAAGCTGGAAGGTAGGTGCAGATCAAATTGTTCCTGGTCATTAGTCTGCAGATTACCTCAAAAGACATGATGGATTACATGAATGCAGTTCTTTTGCTGGCTCAGGTTCAGCTGTAGAAGACCCAGCAGATGGTGGCCAAGAGACTAATACAACAATAGACAGAACAGCAATAGGGGGTCTCAGGGAACAGGCAATTCAAGACATTGTCTTAGACTAGGAGGTCACCCAGTTTTCAGAAGCTGTAAGAGTTACTAAAGTATTGAATTTCTGGTGACCAATACCTAATTCAGATGAACTAATGAATAGTTCGATACACCAGGCAGCCACGCTGTGGCATTCTAAGTCACTGCTGGATTTCCACAATAAAAGGAGTAATAAATAGCACATATATGATGTTGAAGCCCCCCAGTGGCCAGCAGCTTCATAAGCCAACAGAGCTCTCAATATGCAGTTGATCTGTGATCACAAGAATCAAATCCTGCAAGTGTGTGCTTGTTCCCACGAAGCTCTCGAGATTCTTACAGCTTCACCAACTCTCCAGCTGTGCTTCTCAGTACAAGTCACCGTGGTAGTGCTGGCAGGACTGCAACAGTACCTTGAAACCATTCTACTCTCCTGCGAGCTCTGGTACATAGAAAGAAAAAGTGCTACAGGCCATTGGCATGAGCAAGCCAGAATACATGCTGTCTTGGAAACTACATGCACTTGTGATTTTTGAGAGAGTCACACAAGTCTCACTGATACATTCTCCAAATCCTGGCAATGCCTTAAACATGAGTGTATTATGTGGACACCTACAATCTATGCAATGACTGAATAATAGACACTGCTTTGAAATCTGCCTCTGAGGGATTTTAGGCAGGATAGCTGAACCTGCTGGGTTGTCAGATGGGTTTCAAACCTTTGCCTTTACAAATGATGCTAAAGTTTTAAAGCTGCACATGTTAGGATACTCAGTGATGATACTAATTATGAATCCACCCAATAAATGGCTCATCCGTAGACCCATATCACCCAACACAGATCAAGCATAAAGTCCAATCCCTTTAATGCAAGAACCACTGCAACAACAAACGACAAACAGCACAATGACCATTTGAAGCTCATGATCATAGTGTTCAAGAACATATGTTTACACAACTTGCGTCCGTGTAATGTTACCTTTGGCCATTACAATTTTTAAATTTTTCAACTCCTGAGGCGTTGCCTCAATGTAGCCCTGACTTCCAAAGCTAAAGTGGAAGCAGCTCACTGACTGGTACATCTGGTTGCCAGAGATGCCCTTGGTGGCTGTCTTCAGGTGGTCTGAGGCCGAGAGGGCCCTGGCCTGCAGAGAGATTCCTGCAGAGTTGCTGATGCACCCTATTTGGTTTCATCTGCTAGGGACAATGGTTTCACTGGCAGCAGTGGCACATCGTTGGAGTGCCCTGAGCTGGCACCTTTGCTTTCTTTTCTGGCACTGTCCTCTATGTCAGCATGCAATGGACCCCACCTGACTCCTTTTGGAGAAAAAGCAATTGGAGGAAGGCCAAGGGGCTTCACCCATTTCACTCAGTCACTGCCCCCTGCACCCATGGCTAAAGCAATAGAATGGAGGTCCCAGCATGTATCCAGCTGCTACTGTATATTCTGCTAGACCTAGTTCTCCACAGTGAACATCACCCTTTTCATGGAGGTAGCCAAGCGTGCTTGTGCTACAGCTATGATGTTCTTCATCTTTCGCTCAGTCTATGCATGGCCTCTGGCATCTCCTGCCTAGATATACCCATGCCTCTCTCTGTATCCCAATCAGGTCTGTTATGGTGGGTTCCAGAGATTCACTATTGGTGCAGGGCTCAGCAGGTTCCTTGTCTGTCTCAGCCCTCCGACTGTCAGAGACCATAGCCAAAACAGAGTCCATCAGCTGTGGCCATGTGTCTGTGGTCTGCTCCTCGGTTGTGATCCAGAAGCCTAATCTAGAATATGCACTCAGCAAGCTGACTGTCTCTGTGCTGGTAGAAGGTTCAGGGAAATGCTATGACAATGCTCCTTCTGAATCCTTTGTGCCACAAAGGCAGAAATGGAACTGTATGATGACTACCTATTCCTCATCCCCTTCAACGTGTTTCAAGCTCTGCAGTGGAGAATGCAAAGAATTAACTCACGGTTGTGTACAATTCCTTTTTCTCATTAATGTTTCAAGGGCTACTCGTCTAGCTGAACAACAGACTGGAGGCATCCTCACTGGAACGCTTTGAATTTCCACCTGGACACGATTGCTCCCAATCCTCTCTGGCCAGCTCGGAGGCTCCCCTTCAGTGGAAATCAATATTCACATGTCAGGGACACATCTACTCAATTTATAGCACTCCATCCAGGAGGGAGGATCAGAAGGTTATGCTGCAAACTCAAACTGTCTGCTCATACAGTCAGTCTAATGCGGTTGGCTTGCATGGAATGGGTGTGAGTGCCTATTGAAGTATCCTTTAAATATGGCGCCTGGACCATTGACCCTGTGAGGTAATGGAGGATTTGGATTTCCTGCCTGGTCACACCACATGATTCGCTGAGCTCCTTAGCTATGTGTAGTTAACTTGACTGGCCATCACATGTAACCAAGGTTGTTGTTGTTTGCCAACAACAACCTTGGTTACAATTGATGATTCCACTATTGATTGTTTCTTTCCTACCCTCTTATAAGCTCACAGTTAAAGTTGAAGGTGGGGGCTACCTGCATGAGTCAAAGTGTGTTACAATCTGTCCAAGGTTACTCTATCCCTTGCCAGTCATCTTGGAGCATGAGGCCAAGTAACTTTCAACTCCCAGAACGTATTATGACTTCCTGATGTTGACTCTGGCTCAAAGCTGGTGAGAATGACCATCAAACCATGAGGCAGGAACAGAGACCTGGGGACTGCGATGGGTTGTGTGGGTTGGAGGGGTCATACCATTGGCAAAGCACCAGAGAAGGCATTCTTAGCGAGGTAAGTGAAGAAGGTGGGTAGGACAGAGTATCAGAATATTACAGTGGCAGAGGAAGATACAAGGTGTCTTTGTGTTGCTCGGGGGAGTCACACTTGTTCTTCTTATTCTGTAAGAATACAACAGAAGAGTACCTGTAATTCAAAACTGTATTTGTAATTCATTTTCCACTTTATCTTAACCGCTTTCAGCTATGATTCTTGTTACGCTCAAGGTGGCAGTAGTGATTTCTACATCAACTTCCTGAAGGGGGAAGTTAAAGAGTCGCTGTGGAACTGGTGAAACCAAAAGGCTTCATTCTATCACATAAAGTGCATTTGTTGGGGGATGGGTGGGTCTTCCTGTTAGGTTGATACCATGGCAACTGAGCAAGGAGGCTTCATGAGCACTGCATAATCTCCATGGCATCTTAACTTGCCCTCACCCGCACAAAATGATGGCGATAGGGTTGGCATTTTCCTGTCATGACATCCTACCTCCAACTGCCTGAGTCAAACAACCTCTCCCATCACACCTCTGGTATCTTTCAAACTGAAAGCCAAAAACTGCACTAAGAAATTGAAGAAAATGCACTTTGTTATAACACCCAGACTTCGCTGATTTTCCCACGATTGTTTGCTTGCAGCTGTGTTCTCAAAATTAACCTTTAATTTTAGGAGAGTCCTGGCAATCCTTGAGTGTTGGCAACGTTAATGGTATGTTAAAAACTACCTACTCAATCTATAAACAGATCAATTCCCTCGCTCCCTGGTGTCTAATAACTAAATGCTTTCTGAATCTTTGATCACCCTTGTGTCTCTGACCCTATTTGTCTAAAACAGTAAATGTAATTTTTCAAAGCATGTCACTTGAGGATTTCCTCACAAATCCACCAAACAACAAAAGTTCCTCACGCTTAAGTGGTGCAATTATTGAAAAAAAGCCTGCTGGAATGTAGAGATCTAAGGATACACATACACAAATCTTTGACAGTGGCAGGTCAAGTTGATAAGACTGTTAAAAAAAAGCACATGGGAGCCTTAGCTTTGTAAATAGTGTCATAGACTGCAAAAGGAAGGAAGTTATGCTAAAACTTGAGGTCACTAGTTAGGCATTAGAAGGAGTATTCTATTAAATTTCTGGGGACTACATATCAGAACATGGTGCAAAATATACTTATTAGATTACTACTGAATTTAGGGTACTTTGGTTCTTGGGAATGGTTGAAGAAGTTATGGTTTGTTATCATAAATGCAGAGATGGGTTAAGGAGAAACTTGAGTAGAGCTACTCAAAATTATACAGGATTTTCAATTGAGTATGGAAAGATGAATTGTTGCACTGGCAGGGACCTGTTAGTAACCAGAATACACAGATGTAAGATAATTGATAAAAGAACCCAGGGCGGAAATCAGGAGAATTTTTTTTTGCAATGAGTTATTATCTGGAGGGTGCTGTCTGGTCCAAGCTGTTGTTTCATTGCTTTCAAAATGGAATTGGATAATTACTTGAGAAAAGGAGAAATTTCCATGTTCTGATGAAGAGTCACCAAACTCAAACATTAACTCTGCTTTTCCCCACAGATTTTGCAAAGAATAATCCACTCCTTCCCCGTAGCCTCTACCATGTAATAGCTATTGCCCAGAATGGTGAATTTGCAAAAGAAACCCATTAAGGCTAGAACAGTTTAGCTGTAGAACTTTCTTACCCTGCATATCAAAGGAGGCAGGGGTTGAGGGACAGGGTGAGAAAATAGAGTTGAGGTTGAAAAACCAGCCATGATTTTATTGAATACGATGTGGAGAAATGTGAGATTGTCCTCATTGGTAGAAACATCAGAAATACAGACTATATTTCTTAAGTGTGAGGGGCTTGAAAGTATTGAAATTCAAAGGGACTTTCATGTCGTTGCTCATGAATCACTGAAAGCCAGATATAGGTGTCATAAGCACTGAAGAGGGAAAAAAAAGGGCCTTTATTACAAGCAGATTTGAGCATCAGAGTAAAGATTTCAATACTGCAATTATAAAGAACATTGATGAGACCACACATGTGCAGGTTTGGTCTTCTTACCTAAGGAAACATATATACTTGCCAAAGATGAAGTGCAACAAACTAATTCCTGGGATGGAGAGATTATCCTACGAGGAAAGATTAAATAGGCTGGGCCCGTACTATCTGGAATTTAAAAGACTGACAGGCGACTTTATTCGAAAACGCAAAATTCCTACAGGGATTGACAGTAGATGCAGCAAGGGTCTTTGCCTTGGATTGCACGCAATCTCAGAATAATGAGCAGGCCATTTTGGACTGAAATGAAGAAGAGTTTTTTTCATTCAAATTGTGGTAAATGTTTGGAAATTGTCCTTCCCAGAGGGCTGTGAAGACTCAGTCATTGAGTATATTCAAAACTGAGTTTGATAGGTTCTTACATATTAAAAACATCAAGGGATACAGGAACAGCATAGGGAAATGCTATTGAAGTAGAAGACCAGCCATGAAATCATTGATTGGAAGCATAGACTTGAAGGTCTGAATAGCCTATTCCTACACTTGTTCCTTTGATGGTGGCACAAGTTCAGGTCTTCTCTTGTTTCTATTTTGTATGTTCTAATGCATGTTTTTCAAACTAATACAAAAGTTCATGGAAATGCAGGGTTGTCAAATGTAGCGCATTGATAGTGGGTGAATTGTGTCGCAAAAAAGTCCACAAAACTGCATGTAAATTCCACTCCGTCATGTTAATTGTAATCAAGTCAGTTCATCCTTCTCACACGAAGGTGTGCAATCCCTGGCACAGGCAAAGAAGTCTGAGGTATATTTTACAATGACAATCATTTGATCATCATAACCTCACCATTAATGGGGTTAAATTACAAGAATAACCACTGAACACAGGCCATAATTATTCTAATTATTCTGCCATGCTAGAGAAATGTCATGAAAAAAGTTGTTTTTAATAAATTAAATTTAAATAATCAGACTGATCCAGGAGTGTGATGATTTCATGCTGTTTGTATTCCTGTCCTTGCTCTCCTTCAGGAAAGTGCAGATCATAGTGCCAGCTTGCAGGATTTTTACTGGTGAAATATGCTTTTTCTTTTATAATCAACCTGTTCAGACATCTTATGACACATCTTTGGGGAAGGTGGGACTTGAACCTGAACCTTCTAGCCCAGAAATGCACTGTTATAGTCTAGTGACACTGCCATACAAATGGGATATCATTTCATCAGGGATTCTTGTTAGATTCATGATCAGGCTGCGACCTTGAATTGGTCTTTAGTCGTTACTGATGGGAGATGAAGGAACAGCTGCTGTCTACATGATTGCTGCACAGAGATGGATCTAAACACAAAGGGCGAGAGCAGCACACTGAGTTAGCAAAAGTAATAAATTTTGCTGTTTTTCTTTTCCCGTCAGGGTGGAAGTTTCAGCCTGTAAGGATCCATATACTTGGTTACAGATTTTTACGGCAGTGTAATTGTTATATAAATATGAACCTTTCAAGGCCCTGACAGTGTGAAATATTGTTGCAGCCTGCCCTTTTTTAAACAAGAATAATTCCATGGATGCAGAGTAATGTCAAACATTTGGCCTTATATGCAATTGTGCATCAAATTTACAAAAACAGCACTTAAGTGGTACAGAATATCCAAGTTTTGAACAACGCAGAAGAAATATTTTTCCTTGTTAATAGTTTAAAACAAAAGAGGAGCAGAGTTTGCACTGCAACTGCAATCAAGAACTGGCACTGAAATTGCCTTTGAAACAGCTCAATTTAGGCAGGATAATAAAATACAACCATAATATTTAATTGCTATGCAACCTAACCTGTTGTAAAAACTGCCTTTATTTTTGTGCTTTTTAAAACTGTGGATTGAAATGGGGAAGAACTGTTTGAAAACCATTATTTTGAAGGACTGCTGCAAGTTTTGAAAGGCAAGTAAACTGTTCACTAACAGCAAGCATCATGTAAAAACCTATTTGAACAAACAATAATTGAGTGGTTGCAGATGAGTTGGAGCCAAGGAGTTGTGTACTGATGCAGCTGGGTGGCAACAAGAAGTTTATATTTTTAGTCTATGGACTAATGATCAGTTATCAATCATAAAAGTCATTTGTCTATTAATATCTGTCTGGTTAGTTCTCAGGTAACTGAACATCTCAGGGCTGGGAACAAGATAGACAAGCGTGTTTTGATCTCCCTTTCATATTTTTGGTCATCAGTAAAGTGATGGCTGTGATTGTTGGAGGTCAGTCCTTTCAGATTCAGGACTTCTCTACAGGAGATCCTTAGGGTAATGTCCTAGGCCCAACCACCTTCAGCTGTTTCATCATTAGGTCAGCATTGAAGATGTTCACTGTTAACTGCACAATGATCAGCACCATTTGTGACTTCTCAAATACTGAAGCAATTTGTGCCCAAATGCAGCAAGACAATATCCAAGCATGGGCTGACAAGTGGCAAATAACATTCATGCCACCCAAGTGCCAGGCAATGACCATCTCCAACCAGACAGAACCTGTCCATCACCCCTTGACAAACAATGGCTTCACCATCATTGAATCTCCACTTTCAACATCCAATGAGTTACCATTGACCAGAAACTGAATCGGATTAGTCGTGTAAATATTTTGGATACTAGAGTAAGTCAGAGTTTAGGAATATTGCAACAAGTCACTCACTTCCTCACTTGTCAAAGCCTGTCCACTGTCTACAAGACCCAAGTCAAAATGTAATTTGCCTGGATGAGTGCAGCTCCAACAATAGTCAGGTAAAATAGTCCACTTGAATGGCACCATATTCACAAATATTCATGTCCCTCACCATAGATGTTCAGTAGCAGCAGTGTGTGCTAGCTTCAAGAAATGCTGTAGAAATTCACCAGGGCTCCTTAGGCAGCACCTTCCAGACCCACAATCATCACCATTTAGAAGGATAAGGGCAGAAAATACATGGGCAACACCACCATCTTCAAGTTCCCTTCCAAGCCACTCATCATCCAGATTCGGAAATATATTCCTATTCCTTCAGTGCCCTGGGTCAAAATCCTGGAACTGATCCCTAATGGCATTATGGATGTGACTACACCAAATGGACTACAGTAGTTTAAGAAGGCAATCACCACTCCCTCACTCAAGGGCAGTTAGAGATGGGCAATAAATCCTGGACCAACCAATATTGCCCTGTGAATTAATAAAAGCAAAAAAGTGGTTTGGCAGCCTGTCTGTCTTTATCAACTATTTCTTGATCCTTGTGGTAAAGATAGATTCTTTCTTTATATAACTGAAATCCTGACAGAACATTGATAGAGTGGCAATCAATGCTCAAATGTTTGCTTTCCATTTTTATCATACCCTTTAAAACACCAGTACAAAAATTTGTCTTGCAATTTAGTGCTTTTTCTAATTTTTTTGTCATTGGCTTCCCTTCCTTATGTTGTTGCTTTAAAAGTAGCAGGCTTGTAGTGGCAGATGATGTTTTCACCAAAAAAGATAGAGTAATGAGGTGATCCACACCTTTTGTTTGTTTTCATTTCATTTCTGAAACTGAAGTTAGAGGAACTGACCAACATCTGGACACAGGTAAGCCCTTATTCATTTGAAGAATGTCTTTTTCAGTATTTTTCTTCTGCATTTATACTAGGATTGATTTATTGGATTGGAGCTGCCTTTTAGCACTAATAAATTGTGTTCAGCCTAAGATTTTTTAAGAAGAGAGGGTACTCACAAATCTTTATTTTCTATCGAGATTACTTTTCATCAGTATGGACTGCAGAACTTTAATCTTGGTTGTAGTTGGAATTACGACTGTAACTCTGAACTTAGGCAGCTGATATGAATGACTCAGCAAAAACATCTCTTCACCGCTGCTGCTAATGTCTTTTAGTGACACTAGTTGCCACCAACCAGCTGTCGCCATTTGCTTTTAGTTCCCACTTGCTAACACGACAACATATCTTCTTGGATTAAACACTGCTATCAGTATGATGTGGTCTGCATACTGCCCTCTATATTAGTCATGTATGTATATTATTCAGGTTCTTATTGAGACAGTTATTGAACTTTATTAACATATAAGCTACTTGCATTGTTATAATATCACAGACTGTAACATAATCTTGGTTATGTGCCTACTTACGTTATTGTACATTACATACACATAGCTGACTGACTAAGCACGCAACACTGACTCCATTGCACTGAGAGAGTGACTGAAAATGAGGTGGCTGCCTTTCGCTGGAAGGTCACATGTTGTGATGTCATGTGACTGTCTTAAAGATACAGTGCCTCTGTGGCCTGGAATCTTACAAAAGTGGAGCTTGTAAACTATTATCATTAATGGTTACCACCTCGTGTTGTTTCTAGTCACCAACCAAACTCATTCCACTCCTTGATTCTCTGAGCTAGGATCATTCCTTTGATTGTCTCGATCTCATCCTAAATGATCAGATTTCCGGTTGTATTATTAGTTCATCCTTTTTGTTTGCAAATTTGTCACAGATTTAGATACAAAGCCTTTAACTTTTTTCTATTTTTCCTTGACTATTAGCTTTTGTCCCTTTCTGACCTGTTCTGCATTTTTTTTACTCAAACTGCCTGTGTGTTGTTGACTGATCTCCCTTTCCTGAATTCGCCCATCACCCTCTTCCCTCACTTTCGTGAGGTGAAAGCTTTACCTCCTGTTCTATTATATGATTCAGGAGGACACTGCTCTCATCCCTGTTTTAGTGGTATCTGTTCCAACAGAACAGCTTCCTCTTTCCCTAATCTGTTGCCAGTGTATCATTGATTCAAAGCCTCTGCCTTGCATGCCACTCTTTCAGTCATACATCCAATCTTTGTTAATCTGTTTATCCCAATGCCATTTATGAATGGCACAGGAAATAATCCAGTGATTATTAACCATGCAGATGTTGTAATTTAATTTAGCCTCTAGCTCCTCAAACTTTTTCAGCTGAACATCATTCCTAATGTTACCTGCATGGTCTATCTACTTTAATAACTGGGCAGAAGGGGTTAACTAATTTACCCAATGATTTCTGCAGATTCTGATGGGAGCCTAGTAGTGGAAATGGTAATATGATCTAAAATCATTGATGTAAAACAGCTTAATGAGTCAAACCTACCTCGTAGGCATAAACTGAGTGATGGACTCAAGACAGTTCTTTGACGAGGCGTTAAGGTGAAAGGTTAAGGATCTATTGGGTACTCTTGATGAATATTTTTGTCAGGATATCAATCTCTGTCTGTTAGCACCATTGTCACACTCCAGATTTACTCACCGTACCTAATATTGTGCACTGGATACCCCACTTTAAAGTCTAATACATTGAGAGATGCAAACCATTTTTAGAGAAGGTAGATTAGCCATTGACAGTCTGGAAACTGCATTTTAAAGCAATTTCAATGTATTATCTCAGCCAGCTACAGTTACCTGGACTGATCTCTTTAAATGTGTGCACTTCAAATTAGCAATTAAAGATCATAAACCATGATGTCTGCCCCTGAATAGGAGAAGGGCAACAAGTGCAACGGGAACGTAAACAGCAGCAAACTCACTTCCCAAGTGACACAGGATCCTGACCTGCACGTATGATAGATGCACCTTCATAGTCACTAGGCCACGTTCTAACAGCTCTCTGCCTAATAGCACTGTGGCATCATGTGGACTGCAGCAGTTTGAGAAAAAATCTCACCACTGTCATCTTAAGGGCAGTTAGGGACAGGTAATAAATGCTGCGCCCTGCCGGGGATGCCCAGGAAAGAAGTACCGCTTATACTGAAGACATGATACACAGTGTATTGGAAAATTATGTCTGCCAATCAAAGGAAATGGGAAAATACAGCTAGCTGGAGATTTCTCATGAGCAATACCTTAGACTTAATAAAGAGAGAGGCAATCCTATTTCAAATGAGTTAAAATGTTCATACAACAATGCTCAAAATGTTCATAATAAAACAGGGAATTTGAAAGAAGTCATGTATTGGGAGAACGCAAAATTACACAGACATGGAGCTCGACTTTACGTTCTCTCACTGATGGGTTTGAAGGCAGGTCTAGTAAATTCAGATTATCATTATGTGAGTAAACATTAACAGCCTTTACGAGACAGAACTAAATTCAAAAGATAGCAAAAGAAGATATTGTCTGAAACTCGACAGACTTAAGGTTCATTTCCATGTGATCTAACATCCTTACAGTATAATTGAAGTCTTTTTATTTGCTTGGACATAGAGGACGGCATTAAGGAGAAGCTCAAAGGAAAGAGGTAGACAGGTGGAGATGATTGCAAAGGCATTTCAGAGCTCCAAGCCCAGGTTCTGGAAACATCATCATCAGTGGTGGAGTGCTGGGAATCAGGAATTAGAGTGAGACTTTATTATCATGTGTACTCAAGTACAGGGGTACAGGAGTACAGTGAAAAATTTACAATGTCACCATTCCTGGCACCATCTTAGGCACAAAGGTAACTAGGTACAAGGTAGAAAAATAAAGAAACAAAGTTAATGGTTAAACATTACAGTCCTTCTTCGTATTCAGTAGAAACATATAGAAATAAAGTTAAAAGTTCAACAGTCTGTCTTGAGTGCTTAGCCATGCTGGGCTCACACTCCCTTCAAGGGACCGATCTCCTCCACTTTGGCCCTCTCTCTGGGACACCTTGGGCTATTTGCTCTTACCGCCGCCGCTGCAGATGCAGGAGGACCTCCTTCTCCACCACTTTGGGATCGCCTTTCCCACATTGGGCTCAATCTCCAAACGCCAAATTCCTGATCCAGGTCACCAGCCACTGCCACGCTCCAGACCGCTAGCCGACCAGCAAATTCCCAATCCAGGACCCCAGCTGCTGCCACAAACCAGACCTGTAGCTGACCACCAAAGTCCCGATCTAGGCCCCAATGAAGCTGCGATGCCATCGCTGCCACTGCTTCCATGCCCGAGCTCTTTGCAGATGGTAAGTAAGTAGGAGAAAAAAAAAACACAAACTGAAAAACTGAAACAAAGCTCAAGAGTCTTGATTTGAAGGAGTTCAGATGTTGCAATGCTGAGGAGGTCACAGAGAAAGGGAAGGACAACATCAGGATGAGAATTTTAAAATTGAGGCATTGCTTAACTGTAAATATATGTCAGGTAGTAGAGGGTCAATGAATGAACGAGACTGGGCCCAAGTCAATATACAGACAGAGGAGTTTTGGATGAACTTCATTTTGTAGAGGGTAACACCCATTCTAATTGTCAAGACCACGGGTAACAAAGGCGTGAATGATTATTTCAGCTGCAGATGAGCGAACCTCATTGCAGAGCAAGCAATGATATGGAAGTGAAATTTGAGATAGTAGGAACTGCAGATGCTGGAGAATCCGAGACAACAAGGTGCAGGGCTGGATGAACACGACAGGCCAAGCAGCATCATAGGAGCAGAGAGGCTGACGTTTCGGGCCTAGACCCTTCATCAGAAAAGGGGGAGGGGAAGGGGGTTTTGAAATAAATAGGGAGAGAGTGGGAGGCGGATAGAAGAGGGATAGAGGAGAGGATAGGTGGAGAGGAAACAAACAGGTCGAAGAGGCGGGGATGGAGCCAGTAAAGGTGAGTGTAGGTAGGGAGTTAGGAAGGGGATAAGTCAGTCCAGGGAGGACGGACAGGTCAAGGGGGCGGGATGAGGTTGGTCGGTAGGAGATGGAGGTGCGGCTTGAGGTGGGAGGAGGGGATAGGTGGGAGGAAGAACAGGTTAGGGAGGCAGGGACGAGCTGGACTGGTTTTGGGATGCGGTAGGGGGAGGGGAGATTTTGAAACTTGTGAAATCCACATTGATACCATTGGGCTGCAGGGTTCCCAAGCGGAATATGAGTTGCTGTTCCTGCAACCTTCGGGTGGCATCGTTGTGGCACTGCAGGAGGCCCAGGATGGACATGTCGTCTGAGGAATGGGAGGGGGAGTTGAAATGGTTCGCGACTGGGAGGTGCAGTTGTTTGTTGCGAACCGAGCGTAGGTGTTCTGCAAAGCGGTCCCCGAGTCTCCGCTTGGTTTCCCCGATGTAGAGGAAGCCACACCGGGTACAGCGGATGCAGTATACCACATTGGCAGATGTGCAGGTGAACATCTGCTTGATGTGGAAAGTCTTCTTGGGGCCTGGGATGGGGGTGAGGGAGGAGGTATGGGGGCAGGTGTAGCACTTCCTGCGGTTGCAGGGAAAAGTGCCGGGTGTGGTGGAGCTGGAGGGGAGTGTGGAGCGGACAAGGGAGTCACGGAGAGAGTTGTCCCTCCGGAAAGCAGATAAGGGTGGGGAGGGAAAGATGTCTTTGGTGGTGGGGTCGGATTGCAGATGGCGGAAGTGTCGGAGGATGATGCGTTGGATCCGGAGGTTGGTGGGGTGGTACGTGAGGACGAGAGGGATTCTTTTTTGGTTCTTATTGCGTGGACGGGGTGTGAGGGATGAGGTGCGGGAGATGTGGGAGACACGGTTGAGGGCGTTCTCGACCACCGAGGAGGGGAAGTTACGGTCCTTGAAAAACGAGGACAACTGAGATGTACGGGAGTGGAATGCCTCATCCTGGGAGCAGATGCGGCAGAGGCGAAGGAATTGGGAATAGGGGATAGCATTTTTGCAGGAAGGTGGGTGGGAGGAGGAGTATTCTAGGTAGCTGTGGGAGTCGGTGGGCTTGAAATGAATATCGGTTTCTAGGTGGTTGCCCGATATGGAGACAGAGAGGTCCAGGAAGGGGAGAGAGGTGTTAGAGATGGTCCAGGTAAACTTAAGGTTGGGGTGGAATTTGGTGCTTTTGGTTATTGTGCAGATGTATGGTTAGAAGCTCATCATGGCATATAGTGAGGGTGATATTTTGTTTTCATAAGACAAATATAATGGAGGAGCCACATGTTCAATCTGCCTGATTCAAAAGAGGCTCTTGGTTTAACAACCTTTTTCCTTTCAAAAGATCATGAACAATTTGCAGCTCTCTTCTTACTCACTGAGAAAGTGTGGAATGCTATTAATCATAACAGAAATGCCAAAGAATAAGGTTCAGTAAAACTTCTCCTACATCTCCTTTGGGAATTAAGCAAACGGCCAGCACATCAATCTAAAGTTCCAGCCTTTTATTTAACATTTGGATTTTCATTTCCTTTAGAACTGAAGTGGTAGTATTCCACATGTTATTTGACTATCATTCCCAGGCTAGAGGCATGGAAAAACCTGAAGTGAGTGGGTTATTTGGGTGTGAGCTATCATTCTACCATTTAAAGAGTGAGTCTCCCAATCTCATGTTACTTCTGTACCTTGACCCAAGACTAGCTTCTGTGGCTGCAGGTATTCTGTCGGATTACTGTCTGGAGTTAGAATGGTAGCCATCAGGCATGCTTTCAAACAACTACTTCTTTCATTTATTTTTGCAGCACGGGTAAGTGCTTGTGATTAATTATGTTTTAAAACAGGAGGGAATTTAAGAAAACGGTGTCGGGGCCAACATCATAAATCACTAAAGTTGGGGGTTGCAGAAACCGCATATTTCCTGAAATCTGAGACTACACCTCATTGACACTTAGCTGCAATGCACGCAATGTGAACGGCTGATATTGCTGCGCATCTCATATTGAAACAAAATTAGATTCTCCAGATGATTCATGCCTTATAGGTGACTCCTATATCCACTGATTGCAAAGCGCTGTCAATATCTGTTGACAGAGAAGTGCAGTGAGGTCGTGGGGTGGGTCAAGACTGAGACATTAATGTCAGTGTGAACATGATAGCAGAAAGGGTGAATAGTGATGCTATTGCATGCTATGATGCTAGAGTGCATCATCATTGATGTCAGATCACTTGGAACTGGGGTCTAAAGGAAGAAGATTCTGGTAAATTATGTCTCTGTAAAGAAATGTTCATTAGTTTTCACTTGTATGGTTTCTGCTCCTCATCTGTTAAAGCACTCTGAACCTTATTGTGATACAAATGCAAGTATCAATCACCTTTCACCTCCCCTGTTGGTAAAAACTTGTTCATGACCTATGTCTAAACTAGGAATAGCTTTTTTTCCTGTGTCAAGTGCGCTCAATTAAATCAAAGCATAGCACTGCTCACAACTAAAAAGGTAACATCTTCATCTTTACGTACCTGAGTGCAACAGGAACAGGAGTGCTCCCCAATCCACATCAAAGAATGTGGACAGTTGCTTCACTCCCATCCCTAATCCATGTTTCAAAAGCAGGCATTTCTTTATTTCTTGCCCCATGCTTGTAAAGCATTGCCGACTTACCATGACAGGCCTGTAAAAAAAGGTAATGATGGATGGAGCAAATCTTAGTAATGATTATCATGGAACTCCTGGGTTCTTGTAAAAACCCATCTTGTTCACTAATTCCCCTTAAGCAGGACAATCTGCCATCCTTACAATCTATCATACTTGGTATGGTCTACATATCATTCCTGATCCAGAGATATATGATTGATTGCTAATTCTCTCTGAAATAGCCTAGTAAATCACACAGTTATGGTGATCTGCTACAAACATATGCCATTCAATAAGATCACAGCTGATCTGTGGCCTAACTACATTTATGAAAATGTCAAAGAAGCATAAAATGATGTGGACAACCTAGTACTGACTGACAGCTTAGTAATGTACATACCTTGTGTCTACCCCGTGACTGAATCTGTTATTCTGCTCCCTCTGGAAAAACCCTGTGTTTGTGTGCTTGCTTACAAGTGCAAGTTTAGGATATGCAATTCTGGTTGGATAAACCCCTGAAGATTTTATCATGTTGCTTTGTATTTGCAACTGCTTAGCTTAATCAACATCCTTTGTTCCCTTTTCCAATGTATATAAAACTAATAATAAAGAAACTTAAAAAGTACTGTTTTTAATGCCCTAGTAGTTTTTCTACTGCTCATGTTTCCAGGAGATTAGTTTTTAATTCCCAGAGACTCCAATACAATCCTAGATTGTTGGTAATCCCATAGATGGGCCCTTTCTAGGAGGAGTCACATTTCAGATGTTAATACATTATAAGGAGCTAAGTGGGCACACTGATATCAGGTATGTGCAAACAACAGCCCAGGAGGTCCAAAGATTTCATAGACACTTTTCTTCCTATCTGGTTTGGATTTACATCGGAATGTTCAATCTAGAATGTGTCAAATATTCATCTAATTCACCTTCCACTATCCTGCTCGTCATAAGATACAATGAGAGTGGAGATGTTGGTGAATCACAAACGACTCAAACAGGAAGTGAGGAAAACCCCAAGTCTTGGAGAACTTTATGAGCCATAGATTCAGAGTCGCAAGCACGCTACATTAGCTCACCACACATCATGCCTCTCTTTTTAAATTTATTCATGGGATGCGGTTGCTGCTGGCTGGACTAACATTCATTGTTTCTTCCTAGTTGCCCTTGAGAAGGTGGTGGTGAGCTGCCTTCTTGAACTGCTGCAGTCTATTTGCTTCACATAGAACAATCAGGCTGTTAGTGAGGCTGTTCCAAGATTTCAACCCAGTGAGAGGAAAGGAACAGTGATATTGTTTCAAGTCAGGATGGTGAGTGGCTTGGAGGGGAAACTGCAGGTGGAAGTTTTCCCACATATCAGCTGCCCTTGTGCTTGTAGATGGCACAGTTGTAGGTTTAGAAAGTACTGTGAAGAAACCACAGTGGATTTCTCATAAATGGTACACACTGCTGCTACTGAATGTCAATGGTGGAGGGACTGAATGTTTGTGGTTGTCGTGCCAATCCAAATGGACTACTTTGTCCTGGAGGTGTGAAGCCTCATGACCGTTGTTGCAGTTTCACCTATCCAGGCAAGTGTCCCAACTTATGCCTTATGGATTGTGGACAAAATTTGGGGAATTAGGAGGTAAATTACTCGCTGGAGGATTCCTAGTCTCTGACCTGGTCTTGAAGCCATAGTACTTATATGGACAATCCATATTTTGGTCAATGACAAACTCCAAGATGCTTATCTCAAATTACTCATATCTTGGATCGTAAATGTTAATTTCTTCTGGATTTCTTCTGAAAAACAAGAACATAACGAACAGGAGCATAGATCGACTAGTTAATCCCTGGAGCCTGCTGCACCATTCAATATGACCACAGCTAATCCACTTCAATTCCACTTTTCTGCCTGTTCTCCATATTCTTTGATTCCTTGAGATCAAATGTCTGTCTATTTCAATAGGAACATAGGAAATGGAGTTTTCATTCAGCCCATTAAGCTTGCAATGCGATTTAATACAACCATGGCTAATCAAACTCCTTTTCGAATACCAAATACCTTGTACATCACTGGCAATCAGAAATCGATTAATTTCTATTTTAAACATACTCAAAGATTGGGCATGCATGGCCTGTCTGATGGAGAATTTCAGTTACTCACAAACCTTTGAGTAAAAAGATTTCTGTTCATCTTGGTCCTAAATGACATCCACTTTATTTTTAAATTGTGCCATTTGGTTCCAGCCTTCCCAACCAGGAGAAATATCTTAACTTGCATTATTTTGTAGGTTTCAATGAGATCACTTCTTATTCTTCAAAACTCTAGAGAATACAGGCCCAGTTTGTTCAACCTTTCTTCAGCGACAGTCCCGCACTCCCAGGAACAAGTCTGGTGAACCATCATTGTACCTGTTTTATGGTAATATTATCCCTTCTGAATTAAGCAGGCTAATGCTGCACACTGTACTCCAAATGCAGTCTAATCAAGCTCTAGTACAACTGAAGCAAGACCTCACTACTCCTGTACTTAAATCCTTTTGCAATATAGGCTAATATTCCTTTAGTCTTTCTAATAGCTTGCTATATCTGCATGTTAGCCTTCAGCATTATAGACAAGGAAAGCCAGATTCCTTTGTATATCGACACTCGTCAAACTTCCATCATTTAAGAAATACTCAGCACATCCCTTCCTTCTAAGTGGATAATCTCACATTTTTTTCCACATTGTATTCCATCCACCCAATCAGTAAACCTGCCCAAGTCCCCATTCGCGTATTCCTCAGAACACGCAGTTTCAGTTAGCTTTGTACCGTCTGCCAATTGAGCAGCTGTGGCACAAGTACTGATCTTGTGATAACCTCCCAGTCACAGCCCACAAACCAGAGAATGACCCTTTTATTACTCTGTTTTCTGTCAGGTAGCCAATCACTAATCCATACCAGTACATTATCTCCTATCCCATGTGCTTTAATTTTTCTAATCAACCTACTGTGGTCAAATGTCAAATGCCTTCTGACAATCCATATATCCATCAACTTCACTTTATCAGTTTTGTTAGAATATCTTCAAAAATCACCAATAAGCTTGATTTCTGATTTGCAAGTCCATGCTGACTATGCCCAATTGGATCATTATTTTGTAAATATTCATTTACTACATCCTTTACAATAGCTTCTAGCATTTTCCTTTCTACTGATGTAAAACTAACATGTCGGGATGAGGCTGGTAGGCAGGAGGTAGGGATGGGGCTTGAGGTGGAAGGAGTGGACGGACAGATTAGGGAGGCCTTGACCTGTCCGTCCTCCCTGGACTGACCAACGCCACCCTAACTCCCCACCCACACTCACCTTTACTGGCTCCATCCCCTCCTCTTTGACCTGTCTGTCTCCTCTCCACCTATCTGCTCCTTTATCCATCTTCCATCCGCCTCCCCGTCTCTCTATTTATTTCAGAGCCCCCTTCCCCTCCCCCATTTCTGAAGAAGGGTCCAGACCCGAAACGTCAGCTTTCCTGGTCCTCTGATGTTGCTTGGCCTGCTGTGTTCATCCAGCTCTACACCTTGTTATCTGAGAAATAATTGTTTAGCTTCTCTACCATTTCTCCATTATGTTTATAAATTCTCCTAACTCTGCTTGTAATAGACTCACATTCCATATCACAAAATATTTTCTTTTTACTTTATCTCTAGAAGCTTTCCTTGTCTTTTTTTTGTGGTTCTGCTAGATTGTGTCCGTATTCAATTCTCCATTTCCTTAACAGTTACTTCATCCTCCTTTTCTGTATTCTAAAAACCTTCTGATCCTCAGATTTACGAATCTTTCTGGTAACCTTATAAGCCTTTTCTTTTAATCTTTATACCATCCTTCCTTCTTTGACCCCAACATTTGACTTTCCTTTTTGAGTTTTTGCACCTGGAAGGAATGTATATTTGCTGTAAGCCATTAAATAGTTTTTTTTTTAAAGATTATCCATTGTCATACAGTCATAGTCATACAGCTTAGGAACAGGCCCTTCGGCCCACTATAACAATGGTGACCAACAAATACCAAGCTACACTAATCCCGTTTACCTGCATTTGGTCCACAGCCTGCTTTGCCCTGGCATTTTAAGTACTCTCCAGATGCTTCTTAAATGTTACCAATTGCCTTTTAATGTATATCCTTAATCCACCTCAGCTCATTTGTGCTTCATATTTTCATAATTTCCCTATTCATATTTTAATACCCTGTTTCAGATTGAACTATCTTACTTCTGAATATAGTACAAAATTCTATCAAATTGTCGTCTCTCATCCCTGAAGGTCTTTTTGCAACCAGATTATTAATTAGCTCTTTTTTATGAAATAATACTAGATCTAAAATAGTCAATCACTAGTCAGCTCCTCCACATACTGCTCTAGAAAACCATCCATAACATACTTCAGAAGCTTGTCCTCTATATACTTGGTGCTCAATTGATTTATCGAGTCTACATACAGATTGAAGTCAGCCTTGATTATTGTGTCACTCATGCTATAGGCTTCTCTCATCTCCTGATTAGTACCATTCATCACACTACCCTATAATGTACCCACCACACTGACCTATAAATAACTTCAACCAATGTCTGCTGTCCCTTGCTGTTTCTTTACTCCACCCAAACAGATTCCACACGTTGTTTTTCCAAACTTTCTTTGTACAGATTCTATCCCACATTACCAGGCAACTCTACTTCCCTTTCCTTCTATTCTGTCTTTCCTAAATGTCCTTGAATATTCAGTTCCCACTCCTGGTCACCAGACAGTCGTGTTTCTGTAATGGCAATTAAATCATATCTATCTATCTTTATTTGTGCCTTTAGGTCATCTATGTTTTGAATGCTGTGTACAATCAGGTACACTATCCCTAAATTTGTATTTTTGACATCTGCGCTCTGTGCTCATTTCTCCTGTCTTCTAGTCCCGAGCCACTTTACTACTTCCAGTTACCAATTTTCCTTGCAATTTGGGTTATGTCTCAGGTTCCCATTCCCCTGATAAGCTACCTTAAACCCAACCTAACATGAGCAAGTCTCCCTGCCAGGCAAGGGCAACTAGGGACGGGCAAGAAATGCTGGCCAGCCAGCGACGCCCACATCCCACAAAATGAATAGAAAGGATAAGATTATTAGTCCCAGTCCTGTTAAGGTGTACTCCAATGAGGTTGCATGTGTTCCACCTGCCCCAGAACAGGTCCCATTGCTGCGCAATTCTGATGAACTCTCTCCTATGTCAGTTCTCCAGCCACACGTTCAGTCAATCAATCCTTATGCTGTTATGCTCACTAGCACATGATGTTTGGAATAATCCTGAGATTATTGCTCTTGAGGTCCTACTTCTTAATTTCCTCCCTAACACCCTGCAATCTGATTGCAGGACTTTATCCATCTTCCCACTTAGATTGTAGGTAGTGAGGTAGACTACAATTTCTGGCTGATCCCCTTCCCCAGAAGGATACCCTATATCCGCTGTGTGACATCTTTGACCTTGGCATAGGGAGGCAACATATCATCCTGGAGTCATGTTTAATGCCGCAGAAATGCCTGTCTAATTCCTTGACTTTTGAATCCTCTATCACAAACACTCTTCCATTTTTCTTCAAACCCACCTTTAAGGTGAGAAGCCCATCTTAGATATATTCAATAATAGAGCATCTACAGACCTCTGAGGTCAATAATTCCAATTCTCTAAATGAAGATGTTGCTCCTTGACCTAATCCTACATGATTGACCATTTATCCTGAAACAGTGTTCCTCACAGCCTGGGTTCCTTAGCTGAATGGCCTAATTCTGCTTCTTTATCTTATGGTTGTATGGTCTAATGGTGATTTAATAGAAATCTTTACAATTGTGTAACTTTTGATACAGTAAACACAGCTTCTACTTACGGAGAAGAACACAACTGCGATTGAATTTCAGATGAACTGTGTTTGAGAGTTTTCATCAGCTCTAGCTTGAGGAGGTTAGGGATGTGGAATGGTTGCTTGCTTCAAATAAATACAGAGGGAAAAAAGTCACTGAGTCTTGAAGAAGCTACAATGTAAGAATTGTCTACAATAGTTTGGTTGGTAATACTCTGACCTCTAAGATTGTAACTTTTAGGTTCAAATGCCATCCCAGGATTTGCCTTAGACATTCAAATGATTTATGACCATGCTGTCTTTCTAATAAGACATCAAACTGAAGGCCTTTCCATGTAAAAGATCTCATAGCATTAAATGGAAGAGTTCTAATTTGAATAACGAGGCAGTTATCACCGGTATCCTGGATAATATTTATTCTTCACTGAACAGCAGCAATTAAAATGGATTATTTGATTGATTTTTGTGGAATCTTGCTCTGCACAAATGGCTGCCACATTTCTTACATCACAACAGTGACTACACTTCACAAATTATCTAATTGTAAATTGCTATGACGCACCCAATGGTATAAGGCATTCTATAAAAGTGAATCTTTCTTTTCTGGTTGACTCTTGCCTATAGAGAAATTCATTCCAGAATATTAACTTAAGAATTAAACATTTTTCTTTTACCCACAAAGATATCCTTAACAGTCTCATTGGTGAAACTGAGTTTATGAGAGATGGTAGGTCAAAAGTTCATTCTGAAGTCAGGAATCTGATGCTTCGAACTTTTCCAGCCCTGACCACACTTGAGGTCAACATCAGTGACGTGATGCAATTCTCAAAGTGACAGTAGAGAGTTTGGCTCTCAATTAATGGCATTGGGTGTGGACAAGGAGGCAGGAGCTAAGCACAGCAGGATAATTTAAAAGGCTAAAGGCAGCCAAAGCTGAGCATGCCATTGCCTTTGAATATGGATGAGCTGGATACATAAAGACTGGGCTTCTAAATAGCCATTCCTAGGCATCCCATATTTTTCTGATGCTTTCTTTGATTGAGGCTTAATATCCAGGGATGTGCAGGCTAGGTGGATTAGCTATGATAAATGCAGGGTTATGGGAATAAGATGGGGGCATGGTTGGTCTGCATGGGATGCTGTTTGGAGGGTCAGTGCAGACTCAATGGCCTCTTTCTGCACTGAAGGGATTCCATGTTTCTATGAAAAAAGGTTGTGGAAGAGAGCAGAACTTTAACCTTCCCTCTATCTGGAAAAAGCTTCCAGTGAACTTGACCAGATAGTACTGACAAGAGGTGGCCCCAGATGTCAGCAAGTTTCCAAATACTCTCTACACATGAAATCAGGCCTCTCAGCTCTAATGATGACAACTCTGTGGTACTGCAGGAGCAACTGAATTTCAATCTCCCTTTTACACCATCTATTCACACTGCAATTAAAAGCATTAATGGTTCTCTGCAGGGCTCTGAAAAGCTGTCCTTAAACTTAAACGTGCCCCAGATCCTTTGTGTTCCTCGTGCTGTGCATCATTTGAAAATTGTTAACTGTTGCTCTCTATAAAAGTTCTGCAATGAACTCAACAAAAAGTTAATTGGAATGTGAAGGTTGCCAGGCTCCCACATCCTCTGTTTGCACATTTTAAAGGAGTCCCCAATTTTCTGGGTCAACTTGAACTCATCTGTGTTGAGACTGCAGGAAAGGGGAAGTAAGTGTCTTATTCTTGCTGCATGTGTTGAGGAATCTATCCAATCTATCCATGACCTGGAGGAAAGAAAGACATTATAAACTATTTTACAACCCACTACATGGACAAGAGCAGAAAGTTGGAAGCTAATGACCAATTTGCACACAGTGACCTCCCAGAAAAAGCAATTAAATATTTTTAGTAGTGTAAGTTAAAGCACAAGGATCAGTCAGGACATTAAAGTGAACGTTGCTGCTCTTCTTCAAGATGAAATCTGTTACATCAAGCTGAGACAGAAGATTTGATTTAGCTTGTCATCAGAAAGACAGCGCAGCATTCCCTCAATACTGAGCATTAGTGTTGATCTGCATTACATGCCCATGTCACTGCACCCTTCTATATTGAGGAAAGTTTGCTTACAATATTTTTGAACAGGATCTCAGACTAGTGAAGGTCAAGGAAGCATAATTCAAGATTTCTCTCTGCCACAAAACCAGGATAAAAGAAATTGAAGATTTCCAGGTTAAATTAACTGCAAATACAATGGTCTCCATTTAAGAAATAGGCAAGACACGTTCACATCACATACATTTTTATTATTTCTGAATTTGAATTGGACATTTACATTCAAACTACATTGAGTTGTTCTGAAAATAAAAGCAATTTCTGCCCAGTCTGGCCATTTAGCATCGTTATGATAAGAACCGGTTGTTTAATGCACAGAATCTAATGAGCACAATGCCATTCTAGAAGGTGTCAGCCATGATTCATTGGCATCGCTCATTGTAGTTGTGTGTATGCCAGCTGTAGCTTGCTGGGTAGTATTCACGTCTCTGAATGATAAGGTTACGGGCTCAAGCCCCTCTCCAGAGGTTAGTAGCGAGATTGGCTATTTCACTACAATACAAATTCTCACAGATGAGAAGCTAAACCAAGGCTATTTCTGCTCTCTCAGGTCAATGCAAATGATTCCATGCCATTATTTCAAAGAAACACTGGGTAATTTGCCCTGATGTGTTGTCCAATATTTTGCCATCATCTAACACAGACAAAATAATGTCTCTGGTGTGCTCAAGATGAAATAAACTAGAAGGAATGAATTTTAGTTCCACTTTTCAAAAAGGATTTTCACTACCTCATCACGGTGGAAAATACTAAGACATTCATTCTGAACGCATTACACACCAAGATTTGAAACATTCACAATTTGTCCATGCATTAAACAGAAGCGAGTCTGATTTGAGAAAGTTGGCATTCTTGAACCATTAGACTTCATAGTGATGTTACAACATTCTCTGGTTGGCTAGATCACTTCAGTTAAGAATTAACAATGTTTGTGTTAGTCTGGAGTCACATACAGGCTTAGCTGATGAATTTCCTTCTCAATAGACATTAGGGAAAGCAGTTGGGATTTTAACAATGTTCTAACAGTTTCATGGTCACATGTACTGTTATATGGTATTTATTTACTCTTTTGTGAATTAGAATAGAATCTAAAATGAATGCGAGTTCAGAAATATGACCATAACAGCATAGTATCTGTGATATTGCTCGATGGTAGATTAACATATATTCTGGTCAGTGCAATCATATACAGGAAAGAAAATATTTATTTTGTGGAATGAGCATTGGTAATGATGGCAAGGAGATTCTGTCATGTATATACCAACTTCAACTATGCAACAAAATGAGTAGAATTCCCCCTGGAGTTTTGGATAGGGTCCAGATGGTCAAATGACACAGACAAGACTCTGGTGCATTGAAGATTATACAAGATATGCACAAATTGGAAATTCTGTCTTTCATCTGTGACAAGTAGAAGCTTTGAAACAAAAGCAAAAAGTTATGGAATTTTGAAGCCAATGAGTGTCAGGGAAGAAAAAACTGCAGGAAAGAAAAAAGGCTGATTGCTCTCTGCTCTGGGTTCCAGGCCTGTTAAAGAAAATCGCCTCACAAAAGGCATAGCAGGAATATTTTTAAACCCTTTGATACAGTGCCAGTGCTGGTCAATCTTTCACATGTGCAGATGAGGTAAAGTTTCCATGAGGGCGAGAGAAAGTGGGGACAGACTAAACAACATCCAGTCTCCAGCCAGATCATGAAGGAACAGCTGCAACAGCTTGGCAACATCACCCAGACAGTCAAATGAGTCTGATTAATCAAAGTGCAAGAGTAAATACAGCAGCCCTGAGGACATTGAATCAAAGCATTGATCTTTAATGAGCTGGACTTCTGACTTCACATATCTGCGATATTTATGAGCATGTTTGTGCTGTCCCCTTACACTACTTCATGGCTTAATATTAAAAGCCTCTGCAACACTATTAATTTTAGTTGCATGACATCGTCTTTGCAGGCCCAACCTACAGGTTGCATTACCAGCAGTCCACAATAAAGCTTGTTATTTCCCCGATGGCACCAATTATCCTGGCTACAAAGACTGTGCAGTCAAATAAACCAGTGAGATTTCATTACAGACGGACACTACCTATTGGTGTCAATGTTAGCCCGTTCCCTATTGAAAATATCCACCTATTTCTCTGCTCTCTAATACTATTCTTGAGCATGTTTTCCTTCAGGGGTTTATGTATACCTTTCTTTTAAATCTTAGATTTAATTTAGTTCTTTTAGTTCTTCACCATTGGAGTGGTGAACGTTCAGTTATTGGTGGTGTTTTGAAACATTTAACTTTGGGATGTGCACGTGTATCAGTGGTAGAGTACAGTCACCTTCCTACATATTTTCTAATCAACCTGTTTAGGCATATTGTAGCACACTTCCAGAACAAGTGGGATTTGAACCTGGTCCTGCTGGCTGAGAGACAGAAACACTACTGCTGCATCACACGAGTCCAAATAAGAGCTAGTTATATTTGTTTTTAATCAACCTGTTCAAAGATATTGTAATATGCCTCTCGAGCATCTGGGATTTGAATCCAAGCCTCCTGTCTCAGAGGTCGGTCACCACCACTGCATCACAAGAACTACTTAGAAAACACAAAACCAGAGGCAGAACCAGTTAGCTCCTCTCGGGTAGAATCCCTTACAGATGCTTTCTCATCAACCTGTTCAGAGATGGTGTTACACAGTTCTGGAGTGGTTGAGACCTGAACTTAAGGCATCCTAGCTCAGAGGTAGGGACATTCCTACCCATAGTCACTTTCCTATACTGAGTCTAAAGGCCTACTTAATTGGAAATTTTAGAGAATAAACCATTATTGAGTTTTAATGAGGAGGCACTTGTCTTACATAACAAGATGCAGTTTATTGCTTACTAACAAAAGGTAGAAGTTACATTGATTAGTTAGGTGTAATTACAAAGACTGTCAGGAGCCAGAGATGACACATCTACACCCATTGGGAATTTGTGCTACTCAGCCCTATTCTTTATGTGACATCAGCAAGTTGAGCGGAACTTATTGCAATCTCTAACCCTTTCAGAACAATTATCTCATACAAAAACATTGCTAACGGGATCAGATTTATTGCCCACCTTCAGTTGTCATTAGAGACTATGCCTGTGTACTTTTTGCCTGAAATTGTGGTGAAAATGTTTCCACAATGATATTTGGTGTGAAGCATGCCCCAATAATAATGAAGGAGCAGAGATTTCTGTCCAAGTGAACTATGCCAGAGTGCAACCTGGAGAGGATCGTGGGAGATGGTAATGTTCCTGTGTTGGCCCTCTCAGTAACTCTGGAGCATGGGATGTTGTTGAAGGATCCCAGGCACATTATGGTAGAGCTCACAAGCAGGATCTGCTTTGATCTTTTGCTGGTTACATAAGGACAGTGCCCACCATCACCCACTCCCATCACAACCCCAGAAAAAAAAAACTGTTTGTGATTAAAAACACGAGAAGGACCTTGCTCTTGAATGTGTGCTGGCTTAATTTTCTTCCAAGCTTTTTAATTCCACAGATAAAGAGCAAAAATGTTTCCCAATGATTTCCTTTTGTGACAGTGCTCCTGTTTGAGGTCAGCATTCTATCAAGTACATCCTGTTTGTTAACAAGGTGATCCCATTGTAAACACTCAAAGCCACAAGGTCCTGGATGCTTATTGAACAGAACCTGCCTTGGAATCAAACAAGGCTGACCTAAACTTGGCAGTCATAGCAATTATAAAACTTGAAACATTTATGTCAAGGATTGTCCCTGTTTTGATGTACTGCTGCAGTTTTACACCAGTTAAACTGCTGATGTACAAACAACAAAGACCTTATTTCCTTCAACAATGCATTTATGATCTATTTTCCTGCTTGCTATTTGGCCTTTTAAAAAGTCAGCTACTTGGCACTTCAGCAGAAGCATAGTTATTTCCACAGAATGTTCACCATACATCATGAAGAAATATATTGGACAGCACTGGCCATGAGATAGGAACACTGTGATGCTAAAAGGTCATTTCTATTTGGTCCGTGACTACTAATATTTGAATAATATTCAAGGCCTTCAGATAAAACCGTATTAATTCCCAAGACTTCATTTGCATCTTGCAGAAGCACCTTTGTCCAACAGGCACTGCTTGTATGCCAAGTCTATTGGGTGATGAGTTGCTACTCTGCTTTGATTGAAACATGGTCATTCAGGACTCAGGTAGTTCCTTAAAGCAGAAGCTGCCTAATAATCACATTTCACTGAGGGGGGCAGATCACAATGTGCAAATTAACCTCTGTACTTTCTACATTACAAAGGTAACTACAATTCAAAATAACCTCGCTGACTGCAAATTGATCCCTGAAGTTGTGAATTGCAGTATATAAATGCACATTCTTGCTGTCTTTTATAGAAAACATACAGCCTTTCTAACTTTAATAAATGTGATGTGTGTATCCGGAGTTCCTGAATCATATAGTGTATGTATTTTGAATTTTTGCTGGATAACATAACAACTTCTATTCATTTAATGCCTAAAACATAGTAAAACATCAAAAGGGTTTTGTAAAAGATTAGCATGTGGAGTTTGATAAAGAAATGTCAGGGTATATGCCAAATGCTTGGTTAAAGAACTAGTGTTAAGAAGCATCTTAAAAGATGAATGAATGATTGTAAGACAAAAAGAGAAAATTGTACAACTTATGAAATGGCAGCTGTGAAGGCAAAGCCACCAACAGTAGAATAATTTAAAATTAAGGATTTGTCAGAGGCCAGAATTGGAGAAGCACAGAGATCTCGCAGCCTTTTCAAACAGGAGGATGTTGTATAGGATGGTGAGTACCATCCACTGGTGGCTTGTGGTCAGTGTGTAGTGCTGCAACAGTCCTCATTTCTATGCTGAATCCAAGGGACTGATCAATTATCAGAGGTAGAGGATAAACCACTACAGAATCTTAACAAGAAGAGGCCCTCACATAAGAAGTTGTTGTTTATTTCCTGATAGCAATATGTACAATTACTATTGACTATTTAGGCACAATTCCAACTCTCAGGAGTCAGTGATCACCATTGGAGTCAGGTCTCCATTGGGACCTCATAGTAGACTGCCCCGTTTTCCACCCAAAGACAGTTATATCTACAAATTGGGTAGAGACAATGCAGCTTTAACATTAATTCTGTCAGGAAGACTATAAAGCTAGGGTCAGGAAGAGGACAAGATGGGATTTGGATGCAAAGATTAGAATTTTAGTATTAGACATTTCTTGACCATTTGTAGATCATTGAGCGTCGGGGTTGGAGGTGGTGCTGTATGTGTGAATGGCACTTGCTATGAGTTATGGAATGAATGAGCTACAGTTTATGGTGAAAAGAAGGAGTTTGGTAAACAAAGCATTGAAATAGTCAAATGGAGATGCAATGGAAGAATGGATTAAAGTTTCAACAGCAGATGAGCTGAGGTAGGGTGAAATCATGCAATGGAATTGGTTATGGAGATGAACTAGGCAGTCTTGGTGGTTTATGGGATATATGATCAGAAGCTTATCTCAGGGTTAAATATTACACCAAAGTTGTGGACATTTGGAATCAGTCTCAGGGAATTGCCAGAGAATGGGATGGAGTCAATGGCTAGAGAATTGAGTTTGTGTCATGGACAGAATACATAGCAGTTGATAAGATTCTGCACAAAAGATAAATAAGATCACATGGGGCTGGATTATTAGCTTGGATAGAGGATTGGTAAAGTAACAAAAAGCAGAGAGTTGGGGTAAATGAGTCTTTTTTCTTAGTTGGCAAGATGTAACCAGTGGGATGCAATGGGGTTTGATCCTCAGGTCCCAACTATTTACAATCTATATGAATGACTCGGATAAGGAGATAGATATTTCTACAACCAAATTTGCAGACGACACTAAAATAGGTGGGAAAGTAAGTTGTAATGAAGAAATAAGAAACTTAAACATAGATATGGATAGGTTCAGTGAATTGGCCAAAAATTGACAGATGAAATTTAATGCAGATAAGCATGAGTTTACCTATTTTGATTGGAGGAATAGAAAGGCAACTTATTATCTAAATGAAGAGAAAGTTCAGAGTGCTTTAGTGCAGAGGGATCTGGGCATCCTTGTGATTGAATTGCAGAAAACTAGTATGTAAGCATAGCAGATAATAAGGAGGGCAAGTAGAATTTTGGCATTTATTGCTAAAGGAATAGAGTATAACAGTAGGGGAGTGTTGCTGCAACTGTGGAGGGCATTAGTGAGACCACACCTGGAGTCTTGTGCGCAATTTTGCCTCCATTACTTGAGGAGGGATGTACTTGCTTTGGAGATAGTTCAGAAAAGGGTCACTGGATTGATTCCAGAGATGAGGGGTTTGTCTTGTGAAGTTAGATTGAGTAATTTAAGCCTGTAGTCTCTGGAGATTAAAAGAATTAGAGGAGATCTAATTGAGGTCTATAATATGCCAGAAAGAATTGGCAAAATAGACTCAGAGAGGATGTTTCCTCATGTGAGGCAATCTAGAAAGAGAGGTTGTAGTCATAGGATGAGGGGTAACACATTTAAAACAGAGATGAGGAGAAATTACTTCTCTCAAAGGGTCATAAATCTGTGGAATTACCTACCGTGGAGTGCGGTGGATGCTGGGATATTGAGTACATTCAAGGAGGAGATAGACAGATTTTTAATTATTAGGGGATTGGGTGGTGTTGGGGAACAGGCATTAAAGTGGAGTTGAGGCCAAGATATGATCAGTCATGTAAATCTGGTATGTCACTGGCTGCAGTAAATACATTAGGTACTTTCAACATCACCAAATATGATCTAATACTGAGGCATTCCCGGGATGTGGATGCAGTTTTGGGTCACTGCAGCTGATGGAGTCTGTTGACACTGTTTTGCTAAGCATTGTGTATTACGTTGGCAGCATTCTACAGCCCTAATGGGAAAGTGAAGAGTAGGAGAATGGTACTTAATTTTCTTGCAATCTTCATTCCCACCTATTTATTTCCTACCTTTAAATGTCAACAACTGTTATTGTATTTTCTAATGCTAACCTCTCCATCACCAGCTGTTTCCTGCCTTGACAACCAGTGCAAACAGAGGCCATTCTTCCCATTGCTCATGTCCCAGCTCTTTGAAAATACTATCCAATTGGTTCCACTCTCTGCTCTGTCACCATAGATGTGCATTTGTTTTCTTTTCGATTACTTTATCCAGTTACCTTCATGTTTCCTTCATATTTGAATCTGATTCCATTGCACTTTCAGGACATGCTTTACAGAACACAACAACTCACTATATAAAATCAAAAGCTTTCTCATTTTTTTTTCGAATTAGTTTAAACCAATCATAGTCCTGAGGTTCAAACTCCTTCTACTATTGGAAAACAGTTTCTTCCTACCTCGTCTATCTAAACACTTGATAATTTTGAACAGCTCTATTTAATTTCTCATTAATCCATTCTCTTATTAATAGTCTTTCTTAAACATAAGATACAAGGAATGTTAGATCAATCCTCACTTCTACATTGTCTCCACATACTGAAATCTCTCAGCCCTGGTACAATTCTAGAAAATCTCCTTGCCCCCTTTAGTTCTGCCTTAACTAATTGAGAAGTATCAATCTACTTTCTAATGTTCATTGAAAGTCCTGGATTTAATCTGTGCATTTTTTCAAGGTCATAGTAACAAATAGCAAAAAGTTTATTGTTAGTGGTTTGTCACTAATGGCTCACGTGTAAGGACTTTTGTTTCTGAATCAGTTGTTTGTAGATTGACACGATGGTGCAACGCTGAGGAAGTGCTGCACTGTCAGAGGCAGCAGCTTCGGAATGAGATGTTAGTTGACCTCTCAGAGGGAAGTGTTCAAAGAAGAGCAGGGGAGCCCTCTCTAACATCCAAGTCAAGTGCCCATATTAGAAAAGGGCATGCAACTGTGGTCTAGGGACCAGCAATGTGAAGGCACTTTGATTGTGAGCCTCCACAACTGAGTCATCTTCTCTGAACACCAAACAATGTTGTTTGATTAAACTAGAGTGACTTGATTTCATTCAAAAAAAACAATGCCAATGACTGGATGAGCTACATGCCCTGGTTCTCAGGAAGATGTTGTGCCAATACAGCCATTACGGGAGATGAAGACGTTCCTTACATGCACAAGCCCTCCACAACTTGTAAAAGGAAGTTCTAAAAGAAATATTCAGGGAGATTGGTGAAGCTTATCCAAAACATCTCCCTCTCTAAGGCCCAGAGACTTTGGTGAGGGTGAAAGTGAGTTGTTAGAAGATGTGTAAATTGTGTAAATAGCCAATGAGGATAATGCTTGGGGAGGGGAAAGTCATGCAATAAATGGTTTATCATAACCTTACCCAAGGTGTAGCTGCTAAGCACGTGAGTAAAAAGCTACCAGATCACATAGAACTGGAGCCTGTTTCTGTAGGGTTACAGGCATGTCCTCTTTTACCATCCCTTGTATCTTATGTTTAAGAAAGACTGTTAATAGTCACTCACATGAGAATAGACCTGATCTTCCTATACCCACCTTCAAAACCCCAGTGAGAGTGAGTAAAATACAGTCCCAAGTCTCTAATACATGTTATGCCTCATTTCTTCCAATGCATGAACAGCTCCAGCTCCCCGGTTTTATAATGGGATATAGTCTGCATTGTTGTATAGACATTTTAATCCATTATTCATTATTCATTATTCTCCTGCTACAGTGTATAAAATCACATTTTTTCCATTCTATATTCAATCGCCAAGTTTTTGCCCACTCACTTATCTATCCATATGCCGCTGTAGACTTTGTATCATCCTCACTACTTAACTTCCCACCTATTTTTGTGTCATCTGAAAACTTGGCCATAATGCATTCACTTTCCCCATCCAAGTCAATAATACACATTGTAAATATTCATGCCCCTCAGCATTGATTCCTACAACATTCCACTGGTTATAGGTCATCATCCTTAAAATGCCCCATTTATCCCAATTCCCCAACTTTTATTAGTTAACCAATCTTCGTTTCCCTTGCATTTTTGCTCTGGCAATGGTTGATGTGTCTATTTCCTCTGGTACCAGATGTTCTCTGGGGGATCTTTTACTCTGAGCTAATTTATTAAACTACCAAGTTCAATATTACCAGGTCCAAAATAGCCTGATCTCTTGTTGGATCGACTACTCTAGGTAACTGTCCTGAATACACTCTATAAATTCTTCTTCATTGCTACTCTTAAGAATTAAATTTCCCCTATTTATGATAGATTAAAGTCAATCATAATTGATGTACTATCCTTTTTACATGCCCTGATTTATTCTCTGTCCTACGAAACAGGTACAGTTAGGGGTCCTATACACTACTCTCACCAGTGTCTTATCTTTTTCCCCTTCCCTCCACCAAATGGATTCTATTAGATCCAAGATCATTTCTTGCTGTTATACCGATATGATCTCGTACTAACAACAGTATTCCACCACGTTTCCCTTTCTGCCTATTCTTTTGAAAAGTCACATAACTTTGAATATTTAGTTCCCAGTTTTGATCAACATGTAACCATGTCTCCAGAATGACTGTGAAATCTTGTGTACATTTAGGTCAGTTATTTTTCTTGTAGATCCTTCCACATCTTCCCCAATCCACTATCTCACTGACTCAGGAGTTTCAAACTGTTTGCCACCTCCTCATTTATATTTTCTGTCTTCTGTCTTCACACAAATTTTAATGGCTATTGAAATTATCTCCACCAAAAATTATTGAGACTGCAGTCTAGATGAAAATAAGATAAGGCAGAAGAGCTGAGATAAGTAAATGGAATTAAGATACAGATCAGCCATTGTATAATTGAATGATAGAGCTGCTCAAGAGGCTGAATGGCCTCCTCCTGTTCATGTTCTTATGAGAAAGCTCAACTAATTATCAATTAAGTTAAAATGCCTGAAAAATTAATCTGAGTGGCATAAATGTGTGAATTTCTATAGAGCATGACAAATACATTCCTAATAAATACCATGTCAAGTTTTTAATGTTGCAAATTCAATGATTCAATCATGATTTGCAATTGTAGATGATTCCCAAACTGCAGTAAAAGATCAGGTAGTGTTGTATATCATTTAATCAGGGAAAAGTATATGGTGCTTATATCCTTTTAAAAGACATTTGGGTCAAGGTCTGCATGACCTTGGACTTTGGTATCTTGTAAGATAGTTCCCTCAGGCAGCTGGCTTCAATTTTCAATTTAATGTTGTTGCTGTTACTTTGAGAAATTGACCACAATGTAAATAAGAAGTGTTTGGGAAGTTTTCTTCCTTTTTAATCTGAGGAAGTTGTTGAATTGACTACAACTGTCCAAGACTGAATACTTCTGATTATGCACTTTGGAAGAGCAGTCAATTTGCACAAACTCCCACAAAGAACAATGTGATAAAGATCAAAATTCCTTTTGTAATGTTGTTTGAAGGATAAATATTGATCAGGTCACTGGAGAGAACTCCCATAATATTTTGTTGAAATAATCATAGAATCCCTACAGTGCAGACAAAGGCCATTAGGCCCATTGAGTATGCACTAACCCTCTGAACAGCATATCATTCAGACCCCACCCCCTCACCCTACCCCTCCCTAACCTTACATTTCCCACGGTTAATTCACCTAGCCTGCACATCCCTGGACACTATGAGCAGTTTAGCATGGCCAATCCACCCAACCAGCACATCTTTGGACTGTGGGAGGAAACTGGAATACCTAGATGAAACCCACACACACACAGGGAGAACGTGCAAACCCCACACAGACAGTCCCCGACAATGGACTTGAACCCATGTCCCTGGCATTGTGAGGCAGAAGGAGTAACTACTAATGTCCTAGACATAGCAAGAAGTGCAGATGCTGGAGTCAGAGACAACACAATATTGGAGCTGGAAGAACACAGCAGGGCAGACAGCATCAGAGGAGCAGAAAAGTTGACATTTCGGATCGGGTTTCTGAAGAAGGGTCCCGACTCAAAACATCAACTTTCCTGCTCCTCTGATGCTGCCTGGCCTGCTGTGTTCTTCCAGCTCTATAGTGTACTAATGTCCTACGATCGTTTATATCCATCTAACACAGCAGATTAGACCTTGATTTAATATCTCATCCTAAAGACAGGACCAACACTAGGGCAGCACACCATCACTCCCAGCTGGAACTTCACGCCAGGTTTTTGTAGTCACATCTCTGGAGTGGAATTGGAATAAAATTACAAAATCCTTACAAACTTGGCTTGATAAGAAAATGTGCTTTCTCTCAGTTGATTAATTTAAACATGTAGTTTATAACATTTCTGGTCTCAACCCTGAGCTTAACAATTTTACAGCATAACCTCTGCCCCCATTTTGATTTGCTCTTCTCTCTTTGTTTCTCTCTTATTTCTTTTCCTTTGTTTCTATACAACAGTTCTGTCATGATTCTGTCATTCACATCTCCTCTAAACTCGTCTTGTTTTTTAAATTTTTTCCATTGCTACTACATTTGGACTTGCACCATGGACCTTTGGTCATTTCATCTTTCCTGCCCTCTATTCTGTTAGAGAACTTCCTTTTTGTTCTTCCTCCTAAATTCCTCCTCTTTCAATTAGTTCAAAACCTATTGCATTTCTAACTTTTTTCTGTTCTGATGAAGGTCATAGACACAAAATGTTAATTTTGTTCTTATTCTCAGGAAACAGTGATATTTTCTGATTTTTATTTACCTTTCCAGCTCCCTTTCAGTCCAGTGTAGAAAACTTCTGATTGCTTTGGATAAGGTTGACAAGGAAAAACTCTTCCCATTCGTTGACTGTAAGAAGTCCAGGGGATGTAGATTTAAGACTTTGGGAAAAAGATGCAGGGGGAATGTGCAGAGGAACATTTTTACATATGGATAATCTGGAACTTGCTGTCCATGAGGGTTGTACGTATGAATCAATGATTTCAAGGGGAAATTGGATGGTGCTTGAAAGACATTCCTTTGTAGGGTTATACGGTCTGAGCAGGGGAGTGAGACTATGGGGATTTCTCAATGTGAAGCCAGTATGGACTCTATGCTCCAAATGGCCTCTTTATATAGGGCAGACAGAAGGAACCTGTATCCCTTGGCAGAGAGTTCAAAAGCCAGGGGTTATAGATTCAAGCTAAATGGCAGAAGGATTAGAGGGGATGTGAAGAACTTTTTTTTATGCAGAGGGTGGTGGGTGTCTGGAATTCACTGGCTGAGTTGCTGGTGGATGCAGAGACCCTAAACTCTTTTAAAAAGTTCCTGGGCCTGCCCTTAATGGCTGGAAACTGCAGGGTTATGGACCACGTGCAGGAAGATGGGATTAAATTTGGCATCTGGGTGTCTTTGGGTTGGCACGGACAAGATGGGCTAAATGGCCCCCTTCTGTGCTATATCATTTCTATGGTTCTATGTGTATTGTTCTATTTAGTGAATCTCTGTTGTCCAACCTGTAAAACTGAGAGGGGACCTCACTATTTTAGAGCAAGACATACAATTTAAAATTGTCAGACTGTAATAGGAAACAAGTGGGTAGTTCCTTCCCTCTCCTGTTGCACTTCCCCTAGCCCAATTCATTTATAGTGCTTTACCATGCCCTGTATGCCCCTGGGGTAATTTCCATTGGATGGCATGAGTGAGGTTGGAAGGCAGTTACATTTGAGTCCAGGAACGGAAAGAATTGATTTTATTTTATCATTAATTGTTAGAGTTATCGAGACTGACCTTTGTTTCCTTCAGTAACCTCTGACGATGCTAATAGCCAAACCTGCTCCTTTTATTGCACTTGGTACCTGAAGGATGAATTATTACCTGGAGTGGGGGAGAGTGGAAGGAGACAAGGGAAGGGTGAAGGAACAGAAGGTTGACAGGACGATTGGAAACTTAGGAGGAGTGGTTGGATGCAGCTCAAGGTTGTGGTGATGGGTGAAAGAATGGGATAGGGAGTGGGAAAGAGTGAGAGGTGGAAAAGGGACATGGGAAAGGACAGGAAGAGGACAACGGTAGCAGAGAAGGGGAACGAGAGGGTGATGGGTATGGAGGGATGGTTAGGAAGAAAGTATGCCCTTATGAGGGCCCTGATCTCTATGACATGCGAAAATAAAACACCTCCTGCAGTTAAAGCAAACATTCTCACTACAGATAGGGATCGGTTATGGTAGTGTTTCCTGAACCATAAAAAGCTGTGCTGCTATCTCCAGCCACGTACTCCAGGTTGTTTGGAATGCAGCTGCCTGCCTTCAGGTTAAAAGCTTAGCCTTGATTCCAGAGTGGATTCTACCAGCATCTCAGAGTACACAGCCAACTCTGAACTCAGTGACCTTCACTGATCCATCAGTTGCTCCAAAGCCAGCCTGTATAGTAGGAAACAGCAAACATTCAGATGGCATCCTTATAACGTCAGGGCAAGCCTCCACCCCTCCCCTCCTCAACTGCAAAGGGCTTTAGAACAACAACAACCTGCATTCATTTAGCAACTTTAACATAGTATTAAAATGTCTCAAGGCACTTCAGAGAAGTGAGGACAAAATTTGACACTGAGCTACTTAAAGAGATATTGGGTATCCAAAAAGTCAAAGTGTTCAGATGTGCCTTAAAAGAGTGGAGAGAAGCAGAACGAGAGGTTAAGGGAGGAAATCCCAGAGTGTCAGACCTGTGCAATAAATGGTAGTACAATGACATTCTAGCAGATGGCCAGAATTGGAGGAGCGCGGAGATCTTGGAAGGCTGGAGGAGATAGGGAGGGACAAGGGATTTGGAAAGAATGGATGAGAATTTTAAAATGGAGCTAGTCCAATTCTGGATTATCCAGGCAGCGATGAGTGAGCATCACATTATTTATTTTTGAAATGTCAATGAAAGGTTTACTGGAATGGCAAAAGGGTGAAAAATACACAGATCTCACATTCCAGCTGACATTCCTTTCTCGCTGTTTATCTAATGTCAGTGAACCTATATCTGAATTGTGTATGCGTTGAAATGACAGAATTCAGTCTGATGCATGGGCTGTCAATGAGATGCATTTGCAGAACTAGTACAGCAGCCGATGTTGCTAAACCAAGACTTCTATAACCATACAACACAACTCCTTGCCATTGTTAAAAGTCTGGGCATCTTGATCAAATTAGAACATACATACAGCACAGAAAAAAAACATTCAGCCCATCATCCCTATACCAACTCTCCTTTGCTTTTTCCTGTATCCCTGCAAATTTATCCACCTTTCCTCTCTGGAGAGTTATTATTTGTTCTACTTTGGAGAAACATTCAGGTAGTGTATTTCAAATCATAATACCACATTAAAACCTTATACCTCACAGAGCTTCTTCTTTATTATCTTAACTCTGTGTTCTCTGGCCATCAACCCTTCTGCCATTGGAAATATCCCTATCCACTGAATCTGATACCTCTATTAGTGTGAGCATAGGGAGAAAGGTTTGCATTTGTAATATTTTTCAAATCAGCCTGTACAGACGCATTATGACACACTTCCGGCACAGGTGGGACTTGAACTTTCTAGCTCAGAGACACGGACACTACTAATGTGACACAAGACATCACCGACTTGCTAACTGTAACTAAATTTGAGAGGGAATGGAATTTATATTTCAAAAAATTAGAGAAATTTGAATGAGAGAAAGGGAAAAGTACAAAGGAGGGTATAATTAATTGGATAGCTCCTTTATAGAACCAGATATGGAGGACTGAATGGTCTTCTTCTTCTGTATGATTTTATGGACATCTCAAAGCACATCACAATCTTTTTTTTCATTCTTCATAAGATGTGGGCACCACTGGCAAGACCAATATCTTTTGCCCACATCTACTTGTTCTTGAGAAGCAGGTAGTGAGATACTTTCTTGAACAGCAGCAGTCCATATGCTACAGGGACACACACAGTGCTGTTAGGAAGGGAGCTCCAGGATTAAGATCAAGTGATAGTAAAGGAATAGTCATCTCGCTCCAAGCCAGGATGGCATGCAGCTTGGAGAGGAATTTGCTGATAGTGCTGTTCCTAAAGGATCTGCTGCCCTTGCCCTTCTAGATGGCAGAGGTCATAGATTTGGGAGGTTGTTGAAGGAGCTTTGGTCAGTTACTGCAATTCATGTTGTAGATGGTATACACTGCTCTCACTGGGCAGTGGAACTGAAGGAAGTGAACATTAAAGGTGGTGGGTGGCGCGTCAATAAAGCAAACTGCTGTTGCATTTCTTGAGTTGCAATGGTCCAGATCATTGGGGGGTTGTCTATCTAACTCCTAACTTGTGCTTTGTTAATGGTGGACAGTCTTTAGAGGATCAGGTAGCGAGTTACTCACCACAGAACTCCTAGTCTCTGATCTACCCTATCGTCACAGCATTTATGTGGTTGTCCCAGTTCAGTTTCTGATCAATTGTAACCCCCCAGGATATTAAAAATGGTAAATTCAGCAATAATCATCCCTTTGAATGTTGAAGGTAATGGTGAGATTCTCTCTTCTTAATCTGTTTCTTAAAGTGAAAGTATTGAAACATTAAATCTTGTCATATTTTCCATTCAGCCATTCACTGAAAAGTTTAATTTCTTTTTAAAATCATCAGTCTCTATGGGGGAGTCATAAACAGATTACCTGGTCATTTTCACGTTGTTGTGTGTGGGATAACACAGTGTGGAGCTGGAAGTACATAGCAGGCCAGGCAGTATCAGATCGGGACCCCGAAACATCAGCTTTCCTGCTCCTCTGATGCTGCCTGGCCTGCTGTGTTCCTCCAGCTCCACACTGTGTTATCTCTGACTCCAGCATCTGCAGTTCTTATTATCTCTGAGTTGTGTGTGGGAACTTGCTGTGTACAAAGATGACTGAGATATTTCTATAATTGAATGGTGACTACATTGCAAAGTGTTTTGTTGGTTATAAAATCACTTTAAGGTTGTAGAAGGAGCTTTATAAATTAAAGCTATTTCTTTCTCTACAAACATTGGACTATCAGGTGTTACCAGCTTAGTTTCCTTCGCCAAGTTCCACTCCACAGAAAGAGAAAGCGATGGTTAACCCAGCTTAAGGAAACTTGTTAGATCATTGCAATTTTTAAGGGAACAGCAACCAGCATTTGACACAGATCACATTATGGTGCTCCCAGGAATATCAGGGTGCAAGTTTAGGATCACTTCACTTAGACCGAATGCTTCATTGGAACTGTAACCAGCAGGTAAAACACAATCACAGCAGAAAATAACATTTAAACAGCACCTTTAAGATCACAAAGTAACCAAATCCACATCACAGTTGGAAGCTTCACACGAAAGATTGGAAGATAGAGTGAAAAACTAAAAATCCCAGGCATCTGACTCTTAATAATTTCTGTTATATTATGTTGCAAAGTTGAGTAGAGTATTTGTGTGTCAGCAGGCAGGATGTTAGAATTTGGTGTTTGTAACATACTAGTTGGAAGCATTGCGTGGTCCCTTTAAAAGATTGTATTTTTTTCTCTGCTTAGAGATTTAAACAAAATGTCTGTGAGCAGCTTGAAAGTTTGACAGTACACAGAAAGTACCCAAATTGAAACATCTCTATCAAAAGGCTGTACAGTTAGCAGTCCAAGCAGCAGTTTTGTCTTTTTACTGAGACAACAAGTTTTTGATTTTAGCCAATCAATTTGAAATCAGGCACTTAGATACCAAAAACCAATTACATTTAAATCTGATGGTTTTGACAACATAGGACCGATCCTAGTGTAAAAATTTGACATGTTATCAAGGGTATAAAAGGAGAGGGCAGCTAGACAAAGACAGGAGAGTGAGCTGCCATCTGCCAGAGTTAACAGTTCTCAGCTCTCAAGAGAGAATCGCTGGTTCTCACAGTCTTCCCTGAGGTTTCGAGAAAGCACCATCTAAATTAAAGGTACCAATGACACAACTATTTCATATTCTTGACAGAAGAATCAATGGAGAAGGCATCCCTGACAGAGCATTCAACAGAGAAGGCACAGAGCATTCCAGAAGACACGTAACCTGGCTTTAATGTCGAGGGACTATATTCTATTTTTTAAATTTTATTTTATATAAGTGGGACTTGTATTTATTGGAACAGATACCATTAAAATCTTGTTTTATTCAGGAATAGTTAGTAGTTAGAAGGGGTTTATTTGGTTTGTTAATAGTTTAGTTAATTTGTTCGTGGTTAGTGTCACATAACTAAAGTGTTACTTGTTGATTGTAAAGTGAGTGTCAGGGATTTCTTTTAGTTAACCACTAGAAGTTGCTGAAAGACAGGTTACACCACGTTTCACACTCCTTTTACAGATTATAGGCGAGGCGCTCCTCTTTGGTTTTGGTTTTTGTTTTCAGAGGCGGGTCAGCCTCTGTTTTATAACAATTATAAGACCCGTAGTGCAAAATAATACCTTCTGCCTGAGGCACTATTGAAATATAGATAGTGTACCAACCTTACAGAGGTATTTTAGCACTACTCTCAACAGCAAGCTTTATGTCAAATAGTCTTCTATTTCTTTCCTTCCATTGGATTAATTTCTATTGTTTATGTACAACCAGGGTAACCACCTTGAATGTCAATGCTGCATCATCACTCAAATGTCACTCCCAATACGGCCCTTACTGAACTTCTGTCTTAACTTTGATTTCTTAGTAATTATTGGTGGTCAAACATTTTATTAACAGTTGAATGTTGTCATTTTTCTTTTTTAAAATTACTTCATAACTAGATTTTCCAGCTTCTTCGAAGCATGCCAAAACTGTAGTGCATGCTAGTTCCACAATGCCTGATCACATGCCAAAGTAACCTTTCTCCATTTGACAGCATTGGTAGGCTATTCATCTGTGGAGGGCATCACATTGAAATCTGATCATATGGTATGCAGGTTCCAAATGGTCTTCATCTGATGCCTAGTCACATGAACTTGACAACATGGTAATGGATGGGAATATACAAAAATTAAAAAAAAAGTTAATTTCAACTCCTCCATCAATTCATCTTTGTCTGTACTGAGTCTAGTGCCTATCAATTATTACTGCTAGACGACAGACCACTAGTGAGTTTAAACATAGGAAGTACTTGCCTTAGTTAACGGGAAAGTTTATTGCATGACTATGCTAAGTACATCTTACATTACCAGTCATAATTATTAAGAACCCTTAGGACCAATTCCACCAATGAAGACTAATGTAGAAATCACCATCTCCATCTAGAGACCACATTTGATATCAGATTGGATAGAGCTTGTGCAACTTCAACATTAGCTCTTTCAGAGCCATTACCTTATATAACACTGGTTACCTTGGCACACATAAAATCAATCCAAGAATGGAATCCTGGACCAAGACAAAGTGGCAGCCTTCCACCTCTTGGCAGCTTGGTTTAGAGTATGGTGATTGGGAAAGGCATTGCCCTGAGAAATGAAACAGTAAATGGCTGCTACCTCTTTTTGTTGAGTTGAAGTAGGCACAGTGTGTATACATGCTGTTTCTGTCTGCAAAGAATTGGGCCCTGTGTATTAATGTGTGTAAATCTCAATACATGGAAGTGTGCCATCATACACGGACGTGTGCCACCAGACACAGAAGTGTGCTACCATAGACAGAAGTGTGCCACTTTGTGAACCTGACTGAGAATCCTAAACTGGTTGTCAGTAACTGTTTGGACAGGATTAGTTGGCACATATTGAGCAATCATGGTATCAAATCTAAAGCCGGATACTGTGTTGCGAGTTTTGCAAGTGTGGATTGGTTGGCTATGTTCAGTATCTTGCTTGATACAAACAGCTGAAAGGATATGTTGTTTTATATGATCCACCAGTCTTTGGGATGTAAGGCCTATACAACAGGCATCACACCTGCATGGAAGTTCATATACTAGTGATGGCCTAGTGTTATTATTGCTGGACTATTAATCTAGAGACATAGGTAATGTTCTGGGGACCTGGGTTTGAATCCTGCCACAACAGATGGTGGAATTTGAATTCAACAAAATTCTGGAATTAAGAGTCTAATGATGACCATGAAATCATTGCCAATTGTCAGAAAAGTCCATCTGGTTCACTAATGTCTTTTAGGGAACTACCATCCTTAACTGGTCTGGCATACACGTGACTCCAGACCCACAGCAATGTGGTTGACTCTCCGCTGCCCTGTGGGCAATTAAGGATGAGCAACAAATGCTAGCACAACCAGTGACACCAACATCATATGAATGAATGTAAAACAAAAACACATTAGTCATTAGACAGAATATTTGTTTGATCACAGCAGTGTGTTAGTGACAAACACCCCTCGTTACATGATAGCAATGTAAAACAAGGAGCTTCAGATGTTGCTCAAATGTTTGAGGTACCTCGTCCTTCTAGAATAATAAAGTAAACTTTGCACTGTTCAAGATTGAAAATGACAATCTTAGGCCCATTCGTGAATTTTTTGATATGTTATGAAAAATTATCTGATCTGAAGCTCCAAGTTTCTAGAGTGAACAAATAGCTTCAGCCCGCTTTACAAGGTCACCATTAAGGCTCACCTCAACATGCTTGGACCTGATGGAATCCCAATGCATGTATTGACCAATGAAGGTAAAATCATAGTAGATGGTCATTGATAACTCCAGCTGATTTCTCAATTTGGACATCAAGTGAAATCGACATTATCAAGCAACAGAATGCATTTTTTTGGAGCAAGTAGTAAACCCACAAAACAATTTCTGATGTACAGAAATCATGATTAGCATGATAGCAAACCTAATGTTAAATTGGATGCAGGTACAGATGTATCCATTCCTTAAGATCCAAATCCATGGTTGAAACCTTAATTTCTCTAACTGCCTCCCACCAAATGTCAAGGTCTCACATTATTAGCATGAGGGCTGTTGCAGCTACCTCCTACTGCAAAGGAAGGCAGATCTTTGACGCTCTGTACATCATTTCCAATCAGTGTTGTTAAACAGTGGAACTTGTGTAACTTTGAATCTTCTTTATTCACCATTTTGAGCAGAAAGTGAAGTTGACACATCATTCTTTTGGCAAATCTTCAACAAAATACTGTTTCAGGACTACTAGAGGATGTTTCAGAACTTTTAGGCTGTTTTTATTTTGAGGAAAGGCTGGAAGAAGCAGGAACAAGACGCACCAAGATTAACGGTGACCAATTGCAAGATGGCATGGTAGATGTTAATTTGATTTTTCAGGAAACAGTGGAAACTAAAGTGTATGATTTGATGGATAAAGAGATCCTGGAGTTAGCTACACTCTGAGAATGGTGCCAGTAATGGTGAAGTCTCTTGGAAGAGTCTTGGCTTCTTGTTGAAAAAGTTGAGCAAGTAATGAATTTGTTTAATTATTGAGCCCACTAACGACATACTTCAACAAGTACAAGCAACCTGTCCAAGGAAAAGGAGACCCTTAATTCCAAATTAGATCAATCTGATATTGAACTTTCAGAAATTATTAATCTATAAAAATGTCAACTGAAATCTGCGTTGGAGTCCCATTAGCAAGCCATTGAAATACTTAAGTGTTTCAGTAGTCATGTGGAGGCCCCATCTACAGATCGTCTAGAGTGGAGGAGTAAAAACTGTGAAAAGCTAAAGGCTGGGTTAAAAATGGAGCTAAAACATATTAAAATTAAAAAAAGATTTGGAGAAGTCTAACTACCAAAGGAGACTGCTGAATTGAAAGCTCAGCTATTAGCTATTGACACCGCAATATCAATCTACAAAGCAATAAATTAATTTCCACAATACCTCCTATCACCAATCAGGATCTTACTGAGAAATTGCCCAATTCTGAATCTAAATGTCCAACCAAGTCTGCAGAACTTGCCATCCCATTCCACCAGTGTGCTTGACTTCCAAGGAAATTATAAAGAAACAAATATGATCAATACATTTTCCATGTGTGCTTGGAACCTGGATGGAGACATGAAATAAGGGGTTAACTATACTTTTACTCCAGTGATGGCTGGTGACCATGTAGATAAGGAGCTATGCCATATTGAAGTCAGATCACATGGAACTGGAATTCAAGTCTGCATGTGTCCAGAGATGCCCTGTCTTACTGTTCTGGGTTCATGTAACACAGTCTTGGTGTACTGTGTCCCTATTAAAGTACTTGTAAAATGACTACCTACAGTGTATGTGTCGTTATAGAGATCACCTGACTATAGTAGTCCAGGGAGGACATTTGCATTTCATTCCAAGCACCCCCTTTTTCACAACAAATCAAAAAGAAAATGTGTGTACTATTTGGAACTGAGTTATCCAACTCATGCACTGTACAATCAATGCTTCTCATGAATTAACAACAATGTATTGTTTTAGGTAGTCCCACTTTTGTCCATTTATTTACATGCATGAATGTTATAATGTTTGGGTCTTGTCAGGGTCTGCATGCAAGTTGTCAGTTTTTCCAACTTTTTTTAAATTTTCTCTGGGCTGGCATTTGTTGCCCATCCCTAGTTGCCCTTAAACTGCTGCAGTCCATGTGGTGTAGGTACATCAATAATGCTGTTAAGGAGGGAGTTCCAGGATTTTGACTGCTGGTTAGAATGATGTGCTTGCTGGTTTGGTTTTGACTCTGCTGATTTATCCTGTTGCCTTATAGACCTTGTTTAAGTACTTTCTGACGCATGCTATTTGTTTATTCTTCAGTCAATGTGGTATACAATACTCTATAAGGTATAGGCTTTAGGGTTACTAGTCCATGCTTTCAACTTGTTTCTGCTGAGATGAATGGTTTTACCTTTATGTCTAATATCTGGAATTCTAGATCTTCAATCCTGTCATTGCATTGGGCTCTCAGATTAATTTGTCCTCTCGGGGTGAGCATTGTTCTATCACAGGGTCTCTGTTTTATCTTTGAGTGTTCATTTTTCAATCACTATCTGACGTCCTTATACACAGATCTAAGAAGCTCATAATATTGTAGGAAGCATTAGTATCTGCCTGGCAGTTCCATATGCATTTGATGCTCTCAGTCTGTTGTCTTTATCACAATAATTGTAAACCATTTTTCTCCTTTTAGACAAATGTTACCAACATTTTATAAAGTGTAGATTCAATCATCTGAAGCTTCATCTGCCATCTCTCTGGTACTCAGATTTGATTTGTCCAACCATTGTCTGACATCTCTGGAGAAATCGTCTCTATTTTCTTTATCCACTTAACTGTATGCTTGCATACAAAGAGATTTAGCTCCTTTTAGTTAAAACACTATTTTCCCCATGCTGGACATGCTTTTAACTGCTTTATGTGGTGACCCTCTGCAATATCGCAATAGTGAACTGGTCTGAGATGCTTCTCCACAGAAGAGTTCTGAACAAGGGTCACTGGACTCGAAACATTAACTCCGCCTTCTCTCCACAGATGCTGCCAGATCTGTTGAGTTTCTCCAGCAATTTCTGTTGTTGCTTCTCCACAATATGGATCAACTCACCTGCTCATCCATGAATGAGCTGCAGTTCTTGATTTGCAAACTGGGATGTTTTGCATGTGTTTGTAACTTCCTTGCAAAGCAGATTCTGTTCACTTGAGGTTCAAAACATGCCTTTAAGATTGCCAAATTTCTGCAATTTTCTTTCTGTTCTTTAGAAGGACTTAGAATGGATTACACTTTGAAACAATCTCTCCTCAAAGGTGATAGTGTGTAGTTGTTCTTAGTCTGTTAATTAAATATACTGCAATCTCTTAGCTTCCCACTGCAAATTTAATATCACCCATCCTGACCTCACAGGGAAGAATTCACTGATAATTATACCCCACTGTTACACAAGCCATCCCAAAATGTATAAAATCCCACTTAGACCCCAAAATGACCTGCTATCTAGGACAAAAATGATCCATGTCAGGGCTGAATCTTACTAGAAATTGGCCAAGTTTCAGTGAGCTCCATCGATGGTTTTTCTAAGTGAGACCTAGCGAGTTCTTTCGCACATAGTGCTGAACTTGCCTCATTACCTATACACTCCACCCATTGTATTCTCTCACTTGCTGTAAGCGGCAGTATTCACCTCTGCTGTTCCCAATGCCATAGTTCAAGACTAGCCATGCACCCAGTCAAGTGTTGGTAGCCTGCAGCTGTCCCTTGCTGTATATGTAGTGGGAGAGTAACCACAAGCCATTGCTTCTCAAGGCACATATGTGGCATGGCTGACACTTAATTGAACAGTCCAGTGCACAGTCTCACATCTGTCACTGTCCCATATAATGCACCCGTTCTTAGCCTCATCACAGCTTACAAGCTTTTCAAAGACAGTGCTACTCTTTCCTCAATGCCTAATGTTTCCTCATCACTCAGTGTGGAACCATCACATACAGGGAATCACTCAAAACATTCACTTTTATTCAACAACAGTAGAAGTGAGCAATAAGCAAGCAAACAGAAGCTGCATTTGCCCCTTAAAGCAGAAACAGACTGCTTATTTTTCAAACACCAGCAGTTTTACATCAATTAATGATCACTGCACCCAGCTCACAGCCATCGAAACTGGGTGTCAATTCAATCCTAGGAGCAGGTAAGTCAATGTTTTGGGCTGAAACCCCTTGTTCTGATGAAAGGTTTTGGCCCAAAACATTGACTTAACTGCTCCTCTGATACTGTCTGACCTCCTGTGCTTTTCCAGCCTCACACCCATAGACTCTGGCATCCAGCATCTGCAGTTCTTATTGTCTCCAAGTCAATTCAATCCTGCCCAACTTGTTGTTCCCAATGCTACACTGCGCTGTCTTTGCAGATGGAGGTGTTTCTCCTTTTCAATGTGCTCATCCTCCTCCTCAGCCCGTCAGCCTCAATTACGTCCCCTCTTTGCTTGCTCCAGTTGTTTAGAATGCAGCCTGCTCATATTATGCAGAAGACTCTATCTGGAATGTTCTGTAAAGCTGCCCCAGGCCAATCCAAACAATGGAACCTCATCTTTAGGAGACACGTCATCTGCTCAACCACTGCCTTGGTTGAAAAATAGGCTGCTTTATTTCTCTACTTGGCCTCAGTCAGGAAGCTCTGTAATGGAGTCATCAGCTGTGGTCACAGAGGATAGCCCCTCCCTCCCAATAACCATCTGTGTAAGACATCTGGCTCTTTAAACAAACCAGGAACATAAGAGTTCACAAGATTGTGCCCATCATGCAAGCTCCCAAGGTACCAAGCACAGACTTCTAAGATGTGGTACTGATGATGACGGATGACTTATACATTGATGGAATGGAGTCCTTTTCTATTCATGACCTTACGTTATGATATGTTAATCTCAATGAAACATGTGCATGATCTACAGCACCTTGCACCTGGGGGAAGGCAGCTATGTTGTCAAAATCTGCTGCCTGGGCTGCAGTAATGACCACATCATGGAGAAATGAGATAAACTGGTGTGATCTGGCATAAAGTGTGTCAGTAACAACCTTGGTACATTTGTGGGTCAAGGATTGAGAGATCCCACATAGGTTCTCAGTGAATCCGTAGAAGTAGCCTGTTGCATAACATATTTTAACATAGTTGTCATCTTGACTGCCATTGGGATAGAATGGGCACCGACTATTTCCACTAGCAGTCAGCACATTTCTGTGACAGTCTCCCTGTGACACCATCAGTCTGTGATGACACAGAGCTTTGCTCATTTGGAGGAAATGGCATTAAGGACGATAGGCTCTTGGCTGCCGGAGGGGATTTTCAGCTGTGACATCTTAATATGGAGGCTGTTTTGCAGCTGCTGGAGGTTACCAATACATCTGTTCCTTCTCCATTTCTCTTCATTGTATGGCAGCTGTAATTTGGATAAGCTCTGCTGTGGCTGGCGCTCCATTCAGGTTTGCAATGAATATGTAGAGGGAGCATAGAACAGGTCCTTAGTAATTATACGTTACCATTCACAACTCTCACAAACGACAGTTTAGAATAGTCTCCCATGCACATAGGACATAGTGAACTCGGGCAAGGACGGCCCTGGAATATCTCCACATGGAACTTTGACAGAGGACCTTATCGCAATAAACATGTCGTGTTGGAGAGAGACAATAGGAGATTATAGGTCTTGTTTGAGCATTGAAACCTTATCCTCCTAGGTCTACATCATCCCAGAAAGGCGTCATTCCATGTAAGGGCACAGTTCAAAGTGATTGGGAATCAATTGTGTGTTGCTGTGCACCTTTTGAGAATTTGCAGCATCTTTGTGCCTGTGGCTCACAGCTGCCACTGGTTGCCTGTGGTTACGATTGATTCACTGAGATGACCATCTTCAAGCTGCAATGACCAATGACATGGTCAAGGTTGCTTGTGACCAGCATTTGCCCACAACACATTAGTATGTTGTATGCATTTCACATGTACTATGAGATACTTAGAGGTGACTTCAACCTTTACTGTGTAAGTACCTGATTAATTCAATTGCAACTTGAAGCATCCCAAATCACTCACAAGTAGACCCCGCATGTTCAGACAGAAAACAAAACTGACTCGTTAAATCTGGATGCAGTCACAGCCATTTTCCGTTTTCAATGCAATTGTGTATGGCAGGAAATTGACGTCATGGTTGGCACAGTGAGTCTCAGGCTCAGCCTAGTAATCAAGGCCCCCAACTCCAGCCCTGCATTGCTTAATGTCTTGTTCTGCTTGGCCAACCCAATCAGTACCACTCCTCCACACACCAACTGTAACTCTCACCATTACCTCTGACCCTCAGCCTTACACTTTAGTCTTGCCCACCATTGTGTTATACAGTCCAACGTTGGTGCCACAAGTATTAATATCTGCTGATAACCGCCACACTATTCCATTCCACTATCGTCTCCCCCTCTTATATGACAAAATTCACCCCCTTCACCATTTTTGACCCTTCTGCATCCCAGATTATTTCTTCCAATCCCCAGCATTGAATTCCCCAACTTTCCCAACATTACAGCTTTCCCTGTGCTGCCTTTCATTCAGATAACCTACAGGAATGACTATTGCACACCCTCCTGACCAATTTGGACGGATAGACCCAAGTGAGGACTGATTAGTCCACTCTGAGTGAGCTATGTCACTGCAGGCAGGTGGAACTAGGAACAAAAACAGAAGTTGCTGGAAAAACTCAGCAGGTCTGGCAGCATCTGTGAAGGAAAAATCAAAGTTAACGTTTTGGGTCCAGTGACCCTTCCTCAGAACTGAGCTAGTTTAATATGGCATGAACTGGTTGGACTGAAGGGTATGTTTCTGTGCTGTATGACTCTATAACTTCTCTGACTGATTGCACTGGAACCGTAGACTGACCACAGCCACACACTGGACTGTCCCAAGCATATGACCGACTGTGCCTAAGCTCTGGTGCACATTCAGTGTGTTTGCTGCTGGTATGTTCTGCAGATGTGAGAGTGACACAGCACAGTGCTGTACCACAGCATGTCCAGTACCACTGACAAGCTGCCTGGGTTTACCTTTCAGCTCTGCCTGAGGTGGCAAAGTGACAACAAGCAAGGCAACGTAGGGATGGTCTGACCATCCAAGTACATCAAGAGTGAGTGCTAGGGGAGTAAACAAACAGCCCTGAGATGCAGCCTGATCCAATCCATGAGCTTCTCTGGGCACTGAGTTTCTTTGCAGCAGCATTTCAATGAAGGGTGGAAATGCAGCATTGTTGTGCAGAGGCATACTGAATAGATTAGAGATGTGCCTTGATAATGCTGTGAGGCTGATATGTGTCAAGGTCCGTGGATGGTGAGGTGTATGCAATTGCTCTCCATGGTGAGAGCCCTGAGATCTTGGTGTCTGTATCCAATGTAGACGTCCAGAGGAGCAAGCAGTAAGCTGGAGTTGGCAGGTAACTTCTCTGATTTTCATGTTGGGAAGCGTCACTGTCTAGTTTCTATTTGGCAGGTGGTACAATGAGAAGCTGCATGTTCATGAGATAAGAATAACTAATGATTACATGCTAATGCAGGTCAATGAGTCTCTTGCTAGTGACAAGTGAGAATCTCATCTTGCTGTTCAATGTTATTCAGAAAGAGAGATTTTATTTACCCTCGACAACAATAACAAGTTCTGCAATGGCCCCCTTATGTGATTTTCCCAACTTTCTTGCCATGGCTCACATTATTCTGGAGCTGGGAAGATTTTGCTCAAGGTTCATCATGTACAGAAAATAACTTGATTTATTGAAACACACTCAATCTAAACAAATGACAGAGAAAATAATGCCTTTCTAACTTACTACTGCACGATTGACACCTTGAAAAATCCTAAATTTGCACACTCAGTCACAATTAAGACACACAAAAGACAAATGGTTTGATATAGATATTTTGAGTAGAATAAATGTAGACAGAGAAAACTCTGAAGATCAAAAGTTCAGATCACAAGGGTGGGTTAAATTGTTCCACAGTTTCCTTTGATTCATCGCACTCATGACATGCTGTTGTCTATTGAGCATTGATCGTTCTCCACTTTGATAGTCAATCTGGTGGATCTAGGTCATTCCTTGTTAGAATTTTTTTTCTTTTAAGCTTTCTTGATTTTTGTTCTTTTCCTTTAGAGACAGAGAGAGAGAGCGAGACAGAAATAGAGAGAGAGAGAGAGACAGAAAGGGGAACAGAGAAAGATGTTTTCATTTTGCCATCTTTAGAGATCTCTAGCAACCTTGCATCTATAGAGAAAACTCCAATCTGTGTCAGGCAGCAGCTCCTGGAGTGATAATGGGAATTTGCATTGTCAGATTTTTATGATCAAAAAGAGTAAACATTAAAAAATATGAGCTTGTTTTTGAAAGAATCAAGAAGTGATTTTATTTTGCTTAGGAGAAAAACCCACAGTTTGGAAAGCATTTGGTTTCAATTCGCAGGGGACCTCGCTGAAGGTAGATGTCAGAAAAATTTCTCCTGGAAATGGAGTTATTTCAAAACAGTCAAGAAACAGGTTACCTCAGAGTAAGGGTTTTAATTTGAAAATTCCAGACTGGCAGTGTTGAGTAAGAACCCTGAAGGGGTAATTTGAAGCGAAGACAATTTAAGCACAGTTATGTGGCTATTCAGAGGAAACACTATCAAGCTCTCAAGTTCAGGAATAGAAATAAACATTTAAGTCAAACCTATAGATATGAGAGAAAAAGAAACTCTCTCCAATATTTGAGTACAATAAAGTGATGGTGTTGGGAATAGATGGAATGTTATTTTCCCATGTGCTTTGAAATCTTTCAAATTGTTTTATATGTAAATACAGATAGTTCTGCTATAACGTGTGTTTCGTTAACGTGAATTGGCTTTAATGTGATTGATGAATAGTGGACGCTGTTTGGATAATGCAAACTTTCTACTGTAAAGTATAGTGATTTTCTATGGTGATTTTCTATAGCGCAAGGTTGCACAAGAACACAACTATCATGTTAAAGGAGAAATACCTGTAGTTTGGTGCATTCTATTGGATCTTCATTTCTTTTGCTTAATAAACTTCTATTTTGTCGTTAAAACCAAATCTGCAGTATTGCCTGCTAGTTTTTCAGTGAAGGATCATCACATTAAATTTTGAAAAATATGATCTATCAAGTAAAGAATCTGAATCTGAGTCGCAGCCTGAGATCTGAGATCTGACTTGTCCAGCGGTAACACCAGTTGGGACCATAACTTACTTCAACCCTCAAACTCAGCTCCTACTCTTGAAGCAATGTCTGTAGTCACAAGACAACAATCTTATGTGTACTGTGTCTTCTTTGAAGTGCTCATAAGATGACTATGTCTGGTATGAGTGCCTCATGGTAGAGGTCATATGGCTACAGCAGACCAAGAAAGATAAATTTGCATGATTGAATTTCAATCCAAACACAACATTTCTTATACATAGTTATACTTAATATGTGATGTTGATGTTCACTGGCATACATGTGGACTACCTTTGATCATCAACATAGACTTAATGTTATAGCAAAGACATCCTGACAGCCAACCTCAGAGCATGTAAACCGGAAAGGGAAAGGTAAAGTAAACCCTGGATAGATCCAAATGGGAATGTCTGTCATCAAACTTCAACAATTTCACAGCCACAAATTAATTTTTCAGTGTGGTTTTCTGATGGTAAAAAAGCAGCAAATGTGTGCACAGCAAGATCCCACATAGATAAATTGGGCAAATGATCAGTTTTTTTTTTAAAGTGATGTTGGTTGAGGGCCGAAGCACATGGATAACCCAGTCCCTTACTTTTCTTTGAAACAGTATGTGCTGAGGGGTCTTTTACTTCCCCTGGAGAGACCAGGTTTAACATCTTATCCAATAAAACACAAACACAATATACACTGAGAGGACTAGCAGTTGATGAAAAAAAAAACCAACGTAATTCGCTGGCGTTTATGTTTCAAAAGACTCGAATCTCTCCCTGGCATTCCTGAGATAATCTCCAGTCTGAAGTAAATTTTGTTTGACAACCCATTGCTTTCACACCTGCTTCCAGTTTTGCAGAAAAGCAGCTGTTAGACTAAGCAGAGTAACGGGAATGACTGAAAACAGGAAGTGACAGGGAGAGAGTGACAAGTGATCTGGAAATGACACTCGACTGTCTGGAGGCTGTTTCTTCCAGCACATGCTGTTGCCATCCATGGACTGTAATTTCACAATATGAATAGGGAAGATTCCCACTCTCCACTCTAATTGGACTCTAGTCAGCTCTTCATTATTTTCATAGTATCTCCTTTCTCCTTCGATTTTAATGATTAATTTGTTTTCAACAGCAACTTATATACTATAGTGTCTTCAGTTACAAAAAAGAGAACTTGTATTTAAAGAACATTTTTCATGACCACAGATGTCTCAAAATGCTTTTCAGCCAATGAAGTATGTCTGAAGTGTAGCAGAGTCAGAAATGCAGTAGCCAAATTGCGGATAGTAAACTCCCAACAAATAGCAATATAATAATCCCAGAAAAATTGTTCAGTTTTGTGATGATGGTTGGGGGTTAATATTGACCAGAAAACTGGGTCTGATCAGTGGTTATGGGGAGAAAGTGGGAACAGGTAGTGAGTTGGATAATAAACCATGATCATATTGAATGGTGGACCAAGCTCGAAGGGCTGAATGGCCTATTCCTGCTCCTATTTTGTATGATTCAATCTCCCTGTCCTTTGAAATAGTGCTATGCCATTTTAGTCCATCTGAGAGAGCAGACGGTTTAAATTTCATATCAGGTCTGTGGAATTCTTCACCACAGAGAGCTGTCACGGTTGGGTCATTAAGTATGCTCAAGGCTGGGACAGACAGATTTTTAATCATGAAGGGAAACAAAGGTTATGGGGATAAAGCAAAAGTGGAATTGAAAATGATCAGATTAGCCATGATCTCATTGAATGGTGCAGCAGAGAAGATGGGCTGAATGGCTGACTTCTACTGCTATACATTATTGCATTGTCACCTCTGCTAATGTGGCACTCCCTCAGTGCTGCATTGGAGTGTCAGCTTAGTTCTCGAAAGAGTCTCAATGTAATTTAGTGATTAAAACAAGATGAGGAAGTTGATGGGAGTGAGTATGAAATAGCATTTGACACTAAGGAGACATTAGGGCAGATGACCAAAAAATTTGGTCCAAGAGTTTGTTTTTAAGGAACATTTTCATGCAGGAAAATGAAGTGGAGCTGTGGAAAGGTTTAGGGAGTACATTTGATACTTAGGGCCCAGGCAGCTGCAGAATTTGGCAGCGGTAGTGGAACAATCACAAAAGCCCAGAAATAGGTGACATGACTTGGAGTTTTACAGAGTTGTTAATGATTACAGAAATATGGAGGGATGATGCCATGGAGAGGAACTGTTACACCAAAAATCAGCATAGGTTCGTGAGCACAGCGATCAGTAAATGAGACTCCGTGCAAATTAATAATCTGTATTTCCCACATGCCAGAAGATAAGGTTGTTAATAAAAAAAGTCTTTTTTTTTTGTTTTGCCCTGATAAAACCTGGTGAGAGTTTCTTTATCTTCGATAGTGGTCACAATTAGACATGTAACATTCTAGAGAGTAAATTGACCATATTTCACATTTGTGACAACTCATAGTATAGTGAGGCTTGATTTCCCATGGACTATCCTCATGAGGGTCTCCCACAAATGTTTGGAAGCTTGGTGCCAGTATCTTTAAGCAATGCCAAAGTGAGATGTGGAGAAAGATGAACTGGTAAAGGATAAATGTTTGGTTACGTAAAATAACATGGTATGAGAAGCATGTAAAACTATCCTCCAGATAGAAGAACTATTCCTCATTGATTTACAAGACTAATGAAGGTCATGGCCATAGAATTGGCAAAGCAGATGAAGGTGGAATTTCCTGCAAAAAGCTAAGAAAACAGATAGTTAACATCTTGGCACAGCATTTGTAAGTGGTTGGAATACAAGAGGGTCTATGCTTATCAAATGGTGAATCACTTGGGTTAGTGAGAATTCACTGACAGTGAAAGCTGTTGAAATGGAATTGAAAATTAAAATAAAACATGAGAAGAAATTGTAATGTAGAAGACGTAAACTTCAACTTCAGAGAGAGGAGAAAGGTAAAGAGGGAGAATTTAAGAGGCTGGAACTTGAATTTCAAAAGTAACGAGAAGAAGACAAGAGAGAGAGAAAGGGAAGGAAAAATAATACTGCTTTAGAAGGCAGTAGTTTTTTTTGAAAAAGAGGCCTCAGGAACAGTTAACAAACAAGTTCCAGATATTTTTCATCATAGGGGAGGCGATGGCGCAGTGGTATTATCACTGGACTATCAATCCAGAGACCCAGATAATGTTCTGGGGATTCGGGTTCAAATCCCACCATGGCAGATGGTGGAATTTGAATTCCATAAATATCTGTAATTAAGAATCTAATGATGTCGATTGTTGGAGGAAAAAACCCCACCTTGTTCACTAATGTCCTTTAGGCAAGGAAACTGCCATCCTTACCTGATCTGGCCTACATGTGACTCCAGACCCACAGCGATGTGGTTAACTCTTAACTGCCCTCTGGGCAATTAGGGATGGGCAATAAATGCAGCCAAGCTAGCGACGCTCTCATCCCGTGAATGAATAAAGAAAGAAAAAGACCAGAGCAATGGGCAAACAAAATCAATCAGCAGAGATTACAGTATACCAGAAGCCAAGGTTAGAGTCACCAACTTTCTTAAGGATGGGGATAACTCAAAAGTGGTGTTGAGTATGTCTTCTTTAAATGAGGCTCAAAACGGAGAACCAGAATTAACAGTCAATTCACACTGAATCTGAGGTAGAAAGCATTCTGGAATTTTTTTTCTAATTTGTCCATGTGGCATTGATGGCTAAACCCGTATTTACTGTCCACTCCTAATTGTCCAGAGGGCAGTTAAGAGTGGTGTGTTGAGTCACACATAAGGCAGAACAGCAGATTTCCTTCCCTAAAGCACATTAGTGAAACAGATGGTGTTTTTATAAATATGGTTGCTATTAGACTAGCTCTTTCTTCCAGATCTTTCACTGAATTCAAATTGCACCATCTGGCTTTGTGAGATTCAAATCCATACCCGAGAACATTGGCATGGGGTTCTGTATTGCCAGCCCAGTGGCATTACCATGACTCTGCCACCTCCCCATTAATTTTGTTAAGAATAGAGTTCTGGTGAGGAAGTTGAGAAGCCTTCATCAACCCATGGTTGTCCATCATATAGGCAACGTCCAAACAGTGCAAGAAGATATTGTGAGTAGCATTTGAAATTCTTACAGCAGAACATGTAGGTATACAGAAAATGCAGCCTCAACAGACAAGCGTTTTACACACAGAGGGAGTTCTGTAAAACATTTTAAACAGTTGCAAGTGGTGGTTTTGCCATGTATTTACTTCCATTGTCCTTCTAAGTAGTCGTGGTCATGGGTTTGGAAGGCACTGCCTAATGAGCTGGGGTGCATTTCTTTTCTTCATTTGTTCACGGGATGAGGGCATTGCTGACTAGGTCAGCATTTATTGCTCATCCCTAATTACCCAGAGGGCAGTTAAGAGTCAACCACATTGTTGTGGTTCTGGAGTCACATGCAGGCCAGACCAGGTAAGGATGGCAGTTTCCCTCCCTAAAGAGCATTAGGTTTTTCTGACAATTGACAATGGATTCACAGTCATCACTAGATTCTTAATTCCAGATATTTATTGGATTCAAATTCCATCATCTGCCGTGGTGGGATTTCAACTTAGGCCCCCAGAACATTGTCTGGGTCTCTGGATTAATAGTCCAGCGATAATACCACTAGGCTATTGCCTTCTACAAAATGTCTTGTAGAAGGTACACATTTCAGCTATTGAATGTGGGAGGTGGATGAAGTATAAAATAATTGAAGTCCACTCCTAACATCAGCAGACACTGGGAGCTTTGGAAAGACACACATTCAGATGCTCAAGACTACGATTACAGCAAATTGACATTAATACCCACAGGACTGGGACAAAGAACTGGATTTTGTTATTTGCTACCACAAATTCCCCAAATGGATTTGTTGGGTTTAGTCCATCAGAATTTGATTCATAGTCACGAGATAAGTGACCCATTAAAATTAATCCATAGAACATTTTCAAGACAAATAAATTTCTTAATGTTGGAGTACGTGCCCATATTTTCAGAGACTCACAGAAACATATAAGTAGCACTGGAGCATTTAAAAAACTTCACAGGCAAAAATAAAAGAATGAGCAAACAAGCACGCTATATAACTAGAACATTCCAAATAGTCAACAAAGTCTTAGTGTTGTTACTTTAACAAGGTGAACATCTAAAAACAAGATTCAGCTTCCATATAAGGTAGTTACTTATCTGGTAGATATTCCAGATTGCAGGAAGAACAATCAATTAAACGTGATAAAGCAATGTCACAGTAGGGAGGAAGATAAGAAAGAGTGAGTTTGTCCGGTGGTACGTCTAGTGGAGGTTGACTCAGACAGTGACAGAGAAATAGAAGGAGAGGTAGACAATTCAAAGATGAACCTCCTACAATCTGATTAGCTAATGTTGAAACACTGGGAGAGTCGTACACCATATTTTCATATTTAAAGGACAGAAAATCAGAGGAAGAGCTCATAAGGTTACATGGGATCCAAGGAATTCTGCAGAGATACATCTAACTGTACAATGTTAATCAGGCATGATGTAGGTGTTGGGCATAAGTACCAATAAAACAACATCCTTATAATGTCAGCCTGGAAACACCAACTCAGGTGGAAAAGAAGTTTCTATCTATGCTAGAAAATCACTAGTCAACTAAATTAATTTTGAATCTAGTCAAGTAGCATGTTTATTACACAGACAGGCAAAGGTAATATGATCAAAAATGTATCAAACAGCTTTTGAGAAGGTCAGAAATCATATGACACCAGGTTATAGTCCAACAGGTTTATTTGAAAGCACAAGCTGTCAGAGCATAGCCCCTTCATCAGATGAAGTGAGAAAGAGGCGGATAGAACACAGAATTTATCAGTAAAAGATCAAAGTGTCACATAAATGTTGTAACTGAGTATACCCAGTCTGACTCCAAACCAAAACACAACCAGATTCTAAACAAGGCCTCACACTTAACATGCATTGTCTGACCTAAATGTCACTTCATTTTTACACTGACAAAATCTTTGGTTCTCTCAGGGCAGTGACTTGAAAGAAATTTGGGGATTTACATATACATATTAATTAATTAAAATCTTTCCACTGATTAAAGATTTAACAGCTTCATAGGTTTGTTTAATGCATCCTCATCGGTGGTGTGACCCTTTGATCTTTTACTTATAAATTCTGTGATCTGTGTGCTTCTTTCTCACTTCAGCTGATGAAGGGGCTACGCTCCGAAAGCTGGTGTGTTTTCAAATAAACCTGTTGCGACTATAACCTGGTGTCACGTGATTTCTGACCTTGTCCACCCCAGTCCAACACCGTTACCTCCACATCATAGCTTTTGAGAAACTGAAGCAATCCTAATGGCTTAAAAGATGATAATTCCCCTGGTTTTACTAAAACTTTTAAAATGGCAATTGATGCAGTGACCTAGGGGTTGGGGGGAGGGGAGTGGGGTGATATCTTTTGTTGCAACATAATGAATTAAAAGAGTAACGGAAGAAGTACTCTTCAGTAGAAAAGAAAACTATGAAATTATTTTTTATTCACTCATGCAACTTGGGCGATACTGGCAGTGCCAATATTTATTGCCCATCGCTTGTTGCCCTTGAGAAGCTGGTGGTGAGCTGCCTTCTTGAATCACCGCTGCCTCTCTATTATCATTACTGACTCTTAAACAATGTTAGCTTAAGTCTGTCATGACCATGAAGAAACACTAATATACACTAAACATATCCTCTGGCTTTTTGAAGATTCAAAATACAAGATTATTTTGATGGAGCTTATTAGTTCAACTTTATAATGTCAGAATTGATCGTATCCTCAGAAAAGATAATGTAATTGCAGACAGATTATCAAGAATTAATGATGTTGGGTTGGTTCAACATTTGAGTAGAAAAGATGACAAGGAATTACAGAAATCCTGTATAAAAAGTGAGGGTTAATGAATCTTTTTCTATGTGTCTTATTGTATACATTTCATGTTTACCCTGTGATAAAATACATTTGAAAATGGTGTTCCATCTCACCAAGAGTGAGGTATGTAAGGATTACATGTATTTTATGTGAAAATATAAACTGGAAAAATGAAATGGACTACTTTGTTGCAGGGGATGAACCACATTTTAAAAACGTTACTTGAAGGCACAGTGGAGCTACATGGTATCTCATTGGTTACACAAAGACATTGTTTTTTGATCTGATATTCATCATTTTGTGAGACACAACAGCATGGTGTGTCTTAATTAATAATCTGTTTTTGCCATATGTTAGAGGATAAGTTTGTTATAATAAATAAGTTCCTGTTTTCTTATTCAAACTTGTGCAGAAAGTACAAAGGAGAGAGATGCCAGGGGCAATGGAGATTTCCTTGGTCCAGCGGAAGGATACTAGATGCACAGTGAAATTTCAAAAACAAATGTCATAAAAACACACCAGATTGGTTCTTGATCCAAATGCCTATTGAGTTGGCCTGATGGGGACACCTTGGTTTAAAATAGCAGATTGGATCCAGATAAGAACATTAGAGTCTGATTTCCATATTTAAAGTGAACACTGAGGTGGCATGGTGGCTCAGTGGTTACCAGTGCTGCCTCACAGCGCCATGTACCTGGGTTTGATTCCACCCTCAGGTGACCGTCTGTGTGGGGCTTGCACATTCTCCCCGTGCCTGCGTGGGTTTCCTCCCACGGTCCAAAGATGTGCAGGTTAGGTGGACTGGCCATGCTAAATTGCCCGTTGTGTCCAGGGATGTCAAGCTAGATGGATTAGCCATGGGGAATGCAGGGTTACAGGGATAGCGTAAGGGGGTGATCTAGGTGGGATACACTTCAGAAGGTTGGTGTGGACTCAATGGGCTTAATGGCCTGCTTCCAAACTGCAGGGATTCTATTTGTTGTGTCACTGAAGTAGCCAATTTGCAGGAGCGAAGGGGTAGGGCTGGAGGAAGGGGATGATGTTAACTCACCCTCTTCATATAAGAACAGAATAAATAGGAGCAAGACTGTTGACACAGTCCAGCAAACTTTGTTTCAACTGGCACTCTTGATAAAACTGGAAAAAAATATGTACCTCAAATACCGCAATATCTGAGTATTTATGCTATACATAAATTATAACAGTGATGTATATACCTGCTGCTTTACATTCCTATTACTTACTGTGTGTTTTAACATTTATTTTAGGAGGTGTGTTGATGTTTTTACATAGATTTTTTCAGGCGTATTGATGTCTCGAAGCTTTGGTTGGTCAAGGTTTATTGTAGTTATGTGTTACCTCTTGATTATCTGTAATATTTGAGCAATTGGCGTGCTCCTGGTCCCATAGGTGCCTGTTAATAAAAGGTTTGTCTTAATACTCACTGAGTCATAGCTTATTGATAATGCCCCAGGCACCACTATCACTATCTCTTGGTATACACTGTCCCACTAACTTCTAAGGATTCACAACAAGTTGCGGGAAGACGTTTTTCCTCGTTTATGGCCTTGTCGGCTGAACTTCCTTTCTGGAGACTGTGGACAGAGTTTCTCGGATGGTGGACTTGCTGGCCCCTCATTCAAAGATTCGGCTGCTAACGCATCAAACCGACACTAGCTGTCAGGTAGTTTCCCGCAGTGGAGCATTAACTAATGGTGAGATTTTCGCCATCATTCTTTGAGACTCCAATAAAAAAGGACCTATTCATCCAAGAGGGGGAGGTGGTAATGACATGGTGGTAATGTCAGTGGATTGTAATTCAGAATCCTAAGTGAATGGTAGGACATGGGTTTGTATCCCACCTGAACAGCTGATGAAATCTTAATCTAATGAAAAGTTCTTAATGGCGACTATGTCGATTGTTATAAAAACTCATCTAGTTCACTAATCTCCCTTTAGGGAAAGAAAAGTGCCTTCCTTGTCTAGTCTATGTGTGATTCCAGATCCACAGCAGCTTGAATGTTAATTGCCCTGTGGGTAATAGATGTTGGCCTATTCAGTGACATCTACATCCCATGAACAAATTACTCAAAAAAAATCCTCTCCTCACAGGACAAGCCTTCATCCCAGTAATATATAAACAGAATTTTTATTGTACCCTCATTTAAGGCAGGTTTAGCCTTTCTTGTGAAGAACAGCAAAATTATGCTATGTTCCCTAGTTTTACACACTCCGTTCCGTTTGATAGAAGGGGCAAAGAGTTAAACTTTGGTGCTGTGATGCTATCTGATCATAAAAAAAAATAAGATTATCCATTCGAAGGTGAGGATAACCTCTGAATAGCTCAGTGAAAATCAGCTGTTCCACAGAAGGCAACTTTTAAACTGAGTTGCAGGGAATAAAAACAAGAAACCTCTTAAGTAAAAATCTTGCAGTTTTATTTAGATATAAAGGCTGCTAAATATATAATATCACAATAATTTTATGGAAACAAAAGAACTCTATTCGCTAATTTCCGTTCAACAGAGAGAAGAAAATCAAGAGAAAATAAAAGAAGCCCTCCAGCATTTATAATGCTCAACTTTAAACAAGTTATTGGGCAATTAACCTTTTCTTCTTCATGTGCGCGAGCGAGCTTGCTTTTATACACAGTGCAAAAAAACAATAATAAAAAAAGACCAGCAGTTACAAGAATAAATAAGCGATAATGAAGGTAAAGGTGTGCATTTATTGTAGGGTTTCACAAATGGGTGAAGCATTGTGGGTTGTCATCTTTGCATGATCTGGGCTTATATGTGACTCCAGTCCCACACGAATGTTGCAGAACCTCAACCACCCTCTGAACTGACCACGGCAAGACAGCTCATAGCATCGAGACAATGGACGACAAATGTTGCCCTTGCCAGGCCCAAGATTAATTACACTGAAAGGGATGTTCAATAAGTTGAAAGCCTAGATACTAAACAGAAAGAGGCCATTTGGCCACTGGTGTCCACACTAGGTTTTTGAAAGAGGTTTGCTTGAGGACACCTCAGGTTTGTGACCCTTAGTGAGAGATACTTTTGAGCTCCATTAACCTGAATTTGACCCAACTTTTCTCAGAGTAACTTTTAAATTACACCTCAATAGTTATTATGTACTTAGAGTACTGCATTCAAAATATGTCTGTTCTTTACTGGAATTGAGGCACACGACTGAAGCTGTAAACTAGTAACAATTCTCCCCTTACTCAGTTACTCATCACTTTTCAAGCAAATGGATTAGATCTTCACTTTCTAATAGCAGGAAAAATGAGGGCATTATTTATTCCTGGACTATTGCTGTTTTCTGCTTTATGCTGCAATTGTCCAAGATTATTGACTTCATCTTGCTCCTAGGAACATAAGAGAGAGGTTATAAAACTTGCAAAATGAAAAGCTTTCAACAGTGCCTTTATTGGAATCTGGTGGGGTCAAGTGGTGGAAGTGGCAGGATGTGGGGTGTATCCATGTCCTTAGTTCGTGAATTGTAGAGGAAGACAGCAAGATTTCAGTGTGTGGAGCTTAATTTAGAAAGCACCCATCAATGTAGACATGCCGCTGTTCTTCTTCCGGTGGTTTCCTACTCTTGTCAAAGTACAGAGTCTGCATTTGTCTTCTGCTGGTTGCAAAACTGGGCAGATGGGGACAGTCTGGAAATGAAGGCAGACTGAGTAACAAGTCAGGAAGTAGGGTAAAATGCCTACTATAAAATTTCACTCCTAAACATTCTCACTTTTTAAAGCTCCAGTGATCTTTGAATCTTTGCCATCTCCCTCACTGCTGATCAGCATTCATGTCATTTATGAAGATCTTTGGAACTTTTCTTACATCAAAACTACTGTAAAAATATAAGATGCTGCTGTCTCAGCTAAATGAAATTATAATTCCAGACCTGAATTACAAATGTCTAGGCTATACTGGTTTCTTGTGGATGGCTGCCAGCTGTGTACAACAGAGTGCGGGTTTCCCACAGCATTTTATTGCAACTTGGTTGAAGTTTACACAATTTATGGCCATTGTTTTGGTGCTGAAATCAATACATGCGGTAGTTAAAAACCGAAAGAACTGCAGATGCTGTCAATCAGGAACACAAACAGAAGTTGCTGAAAAAACTCAGCAGGTCTGGCAGCATCCGTGAAGAAAAATCAGAGTTAACATTTCAGGTCTGGTTCTGAGGAAGGATCACTGGCCCCAAAATATTAACTCTGATTTTTCTTCACAGATGCTGCCAGACCTGCTGAGCTTTTCCAGCAACTTCTGCTTTTGTTCCCTGCAGGTGGTTGTTTCCTTGTGAATCGGTAATGTAACTCTTTTGTATGGGATAGGCTCCATTCATGGAACTACAGATGCCAAATGGCCTCTTACTGGGAGCAGAGCTGTAGTACGGAGGACAATTTTAGCCCTCGTTCCTGATGAAGCATACACTTGTCTCCTAACGGGTGAAACATAGGATTGAGTTCTGGGATGAGACGGTTATCCAGAATAGGAGTACATCTTTCCCGGCATCCGGAAGCATGAGATGTGATTTCATTGAAACATAAAATTCTTAGTGAGTTTAAAGGGTTGATGTGGAGAGGTATTCCTTTAGCTTTGGAGTGTAGAACTCTGAAGTCCTAAATGGCTGAACCCTTAACCTGTGAGTGAGTATGGGAGAAGCATCTTCATTTGGGGACTGTGAATGTTGGGAATTCTCTACTTCAGTATGCTGTTAATGCTTTGTCATTAAACATACTCAAGATTGTGAGGGAATCAAGGGAAATGGGGCAAGATGCAGGCTAATAAAGTTGATGTAAATGTGCAGCCACAATCTTATCGATTTGTAGAGCAGGCTCCAGGGACTTTATGACCTAATGACATTTCTTGGGTACTTAAACAAGTGATTTTTATGACTTAATGACATTTCTTGGGTAATTAAACAAATGATTTTCTCCATCTTCAATCGATGTACAAACAAGGTCTCTTCCTTACAATTGTACAGGAAAATCTGGACGCAGCTTTTGATTAAACAAAATGGAACCTGAAGCACATAATTCTGCAATCACCTTAAGGAGGAATCAGTGTTGGCATTATGTCATCACAAATCAATAATACCGGTTGACCGGTATCTCATTCGCTTTTCTCATTAACATCCTACTCATATGTGTTTCCCAATATTTGGAAGGGCAGCTTGCCAGAATCCATTGGTCAGTGAGAGAATTTCTGAAGCATTTGGTTAAGTCCTATGAGAATCAGAGATGTAAGCATAATGTTGTCAATTATACTCGTTCCTGAACAGAAGTTACCAGTTTGACTGAAACATGGAGGATAAAGTTGAGTCCAGTTAAAACTATTCCTTCCCAGATGCTCAGCTTGTCACTGTAGCTCAGGAATGATGGGAAGATTTCCTGATTGTCCCTGTCCACCGACAGAACATTCCTCCACTCACTTCTGTCCTATTTGATGGTCCTTACAGTGCTGAAAGAAAATATGGCTTGATGGATGCATCCGAAAACGGGTATTTAATGGCAAAATAACTGACTTCCTTTGACTGCACTTCCGAGCAACACTGGGGTTCAAATCGAAAGGTGAGCACATATCCAGATTCCTCCCCAGGGTCAGGATGGCCATTTTAGCTGACTTCCCAGAACTTCGGGTTTCTCAATCAAAACTCTTTCTCTCAATGAAGTGTGCCTATGCAATTTGCTTCTGAACGCGGCTGCTCTGATGGCTTCTGATCCTCCCTACAGCCTACATCTACTCCTGGACAAGTGACTCCTGTTTCAAATGTAATTTCAAAATTTGAGAATGGTACTAAATTTAATAGTTTGGTCTAATTGATACACGGTGGGCTGTGACAAAATATGGCAAGATGTTAACAAATTTGCAAAATGGGTCTGCCACTGATAAACAGATCATGAATGTGAGGTGAACAGAGCTATAACTATCTAAATGGAGTGCTGTAATCTGTGGGCATTGAGACCCAAATCACTAAACGTAGTGGAACAGGATAGTCAGGCCAGGAAAATGCAATCAAAGCAATGGAGCTCCAAGTGATAGAATTAAAGCATAGAAATTATGTTAAATTTGGATATAACTTTTCTTAGCACAGACTTGGAGCACTTGAATTTAGGCAGAAGGTTTGGAGATGTGAGAAAACTTTTTTCTCTCAGAGGGTGATAGGTACTCATTGTCTATAAGAATGGTAGTGGCTTGTGATACCAAGGCATACAAGGCTATGGGTCAAGAGCTGGAAAATGCGAATAAAATCATTAGCTGGTTGTTTTTGACCAATGTGGACATGATGGACTAAAGGGCCTTTTTCTGTGTTGTAGATCTCAGTGACTCCATATTCTGGGCTGTATGTTGTATGAAGGATATAGGAGTACTGGAGAATTGGCAAAGTAGATTTACTGGACCACTGCTCAAACTAAGAGCTTGTAGCTATCAGGAAAGATTGAAAATTGTCTAAAGAAGAGAAGACTGAAGAAGTGACGTGGTACAGTTCCTTATGACTATGAGAAAGATTAGTGAGGTAGACATGGAGAAAATATTCTGGCCTTGGAGCAAGACCATAACTAGTGATCATGCATACAATACAGTTACCAATAAAAGCAATAGATAATTCAGGAGAAACCTCTTCACTCAGAATAAGAATGTGGAACTCACCATCACAGGGAGTGGAAACAAAAAGCATAGATGCAACTAAGGGGAAGGTACAAGGGAGAAGTAAACAATGAGGGAGACGGAATAGAGAATAAATTGAGGGTATCAGATGAAGAAAGTTGAGAGGAGCCTTGTGTGGAGGATAAATACTGGCATGGAATTGATGCCAATACTGACCTGTTTCTGTGCTTTGAATGACTGTCAAACTATGCGAGGAATTGATTGCTGAGGGATATGGGTCAGAAAAGCACAAAGAAAACATCCAAACTCTTCTTGGAGCAGTGCTTTGGGATCTTCATCATTCAAATTGCTGGACACAACATAATACCCGAGCAGAAGAGCAAAGGAACATACAAGTGGTAACTTTCAAGACAATTGCAAGCAAATAGTTCACCAAATTAAAACAAAAGCCTCTGCTTTCACCAAACTCTTATGGTCTCTCAAAGTGGAGGGATGATATTCCAGACTTGTCCCAGGGAGCATGTTTGTGATCTTCCGATATATGGGTTGGTGAGTTTCCATGCGAGGATGGCCCATATTGAAATCAGGCTGAAGGTGTTGGGACTCAAACTGATCATAAAACAAAATTCCTGAGAAATAATGACACAGCCTAGGAAGGTGAAGTAACCTCCTTAAAGAGGTAGTGCATCCTTGTTTGGATGATGAGGTTGAACCTCACTTGGTTACAGATAGTACATAAAAAAATACGAGAACTAATAGTTTGGTACGTGGTCCTTGACAAGATCCATTCCTCTTTGGAAGAGTTGCAAAATATTGGCAGATCATTCGAATCATTTTGTGTAACTCCCATCTGTCAGAAGAAAGTGAGGATTATGGGCAAATGATTCTAGACAATGGTTTAGGCAGTTGGTTGGACAAGGATAGGTTTGATGGGCCTAATGGTCATTTGTCATTCTTGTCTGTTACAATAGAGAGTGTGGAAGATCAATTAAAGTAACTTTACTCTCTCCTTAGCAACATTCCCATCCCACTTGGTCTCATCCATCCATTTACAAATCCTAACTTCAAACATATCATTCAGGTACAAGGGACACAATCCACCCTCTGATTTTTCTGATTTGTTTCACACTGGGGAATGACTTGCCTGTGCTCAGGAACCAAACAGAAAGCTCTTCATAGATCAAGAACTCAGCATGCAGGGAATTTAGCAGCCTTATAAGGAGATGACCAATGCTCAGATTCACTGGATTATTGAATGTTGTCAATTCAGTAAATTAAGTGTTCTATGATCTGCTCCATTGGTAAATAGGAACAGTTTCTATATCTGGCCAAGTCTTTAACCAGGAATGACATTACACAGCTAAAACATAAAAGCAAACTCTTTGTGTAAAAGCACGCACACTAAATGGACACCTTTAGCTTCATTAAAGTATTTAGATTATGGGCTTTCTTACTTTTAGAAATGGAATACAGGGAATAGAAAATTGGAAGGCTTGACTGAGGGCTGAGAGAAACTGGTGGCATTAATTTGTGGATGATTGCAAAGCTTAGTGAGGGTTGATCCATCTAAAATTCCTTCCTCCATTAGTTTAGCACTGGCCATGAGATGGGTGGTTGGCAACATTTGCCAAAGGGGCACAGATCAGTAGGGACATGTGGAGGGGGGAATTTCAGAAGGAATTCATTTGGTTACAATTGTCCACTTTCATCTCAAAATGTCCATTTTGTTGACATTGGCCTCTTCAGAAACCTCCAACACCAAGAAATCTGAACTGAACTGAAACCAAAAAGCTGACACTCAATGACTGCGATTATTTCTTTAACAGTTTAACCAGCAGATGCAAACAAAATATCATAGTTCAGCTCTTACAAAGTCACAAAGCTTCATTAATCTTATGAGAACCAATCTGTATTAACAGCACAATCGCTACGATTTGTACCAGCATTTTTACAAAAAAAAAGAACCAGGTCATACAAGAGAAAACATTTAAACAGAATTATTATTTTTCTTTTAAAGTCACACTTTCCATTAGAAAAAAAAATGGCAGTTTATAGAACCTCCATCTTAGTGTGAGGAGCAGTTCTCAGGAGCCTTGTGGGTTCGGAAGGTCAAAGATAATTGGCGGATTTATTGGCTGGAAGCTGACTGTGCAAGTGGAGGCGTTTATGTATGTTGTGTAGCCGTCTGTCATAATACCGTAACCTGTGGAGGAGAAGAGGGTCACCTCAGCATTAACTTTCCGAAGGAACATCAAACTCATTACCCCGCGCTCCGTAGCACAGACACCAGCAATCCGAGCTCACACCGTTTCACACCCACTGTCCCCCAGTGCCGTATGGGTTCAAAATAGGCAACTTCAAATTTCTGTACCTGAGAGTTAATGGGTGTTGTCCATGACTCCCTTTTCCTTTAAAATATTTCTTAAAACTAACCTCTTTGACCACGCTTTTGGTCACTTGTCCTGATGTCTCTATGGATGTCAAATTTTAGTTTACAAATCACTCCTGTAAATTATCTTAGGATGTTTTACTATGTTAAAAGGTGCTATGTAGATATATGTTGTTGGTACAAGAGAAACACATCTTGAACAGTATGTGTTCTAGTCCTCAATCTCCTTTAATTTCCCTTTTTAATGAAAAGAACATCAGAGTTGCTGTCAAGTTGCTCAGAGGCAGCCTTGGTCAGAAGAGTTAGGATCAATGCCTACTCTACAAACTTGGACATATGATACAGATTCAGTTCAATATTGAGTGAGTGCTGTTCTATTACCCTGATGTACCTACATAAGGTACGATTTGTCTGGATAGCATGCAACACAATAGCTTTCACTGTATCTCAGTACATGTGACAATAATAAATCAAATCAAATCAAAACAGTTGGAGATGTGGCCAAGTTAATAAATGGTTAAAATAAGGCTCATATCTACTCTGTCAGATGGATACAAAGATCCCATGAAACAATTAAGAAACAGCATGTTCATCCAGTTTCCTGGCCAACATTCCCCTCTCAAGCCAAAATTCAGATAATCTATGGATTAATCCATTTGCTATTGATGGTGTCTTGCTAAGTGCAAAATGGGCACTTGCATTTTCCTACAAACATTGACTGCACTTCAAAATAAAAATCTACTTCAGAATATTTCGGCCTCCATGTTTAATGAGGTTACAATTCCACTTGGAAGAATTACAATGAAGATTCAGTGGATTGTTTCCTATGGTGAGAATGTTTGTCTATGAAGAATGGCTCAGCAAATTATGTCTACCCTCTCTGAAACTTTGAAGAATATGAGGTGATCTCATTGAAATATACAAAATTCTGAAGTGGCTTTACAGGGTAGGCACAAGAACTTGCTTCCTCTGGCCGAGATATCGAGAACATGGAGACATGGTCTCAAGATGTGGGACTGTGGGTCATTTAGGAATGAGATGAGGAGGATTTCCTTCACTCAAAGGGTTGTGAATCCTGGGAATTCTCTACTGCAGAGGGCTGTAGATATTCCATCATTGAATGTATTTAAGACCAAAAGAGATTTTTTCCTCTCTCAGGGAATCAAGGGAGCTGTGGAATGGTCAGGAAATGCGAGCAGAAGCTGAGATCAGTCACGATCATATTGAATGTAAGTGCACAACCAATAGGCCGACTTCCCTGTTTCTTACGGAAATCTCACGGATTGTGAAAACGGACATATAGAAACCAAGGCAATTCTTCAAAGTGGCTGAGATTGATGGAGAAAAGCAATTCTTGCAATGGGTTGTTGCATTAAAGTTGATAACTATAGCTCAACATGGAATGGGGCATTGAGTTTCACTGATTAGTTTTAATCATTTAACATTAACCTACTCTGTTCAAGAGGGAAAAAAAGCAGAGTCTTTAGGAATTCCCCAGTTTTCCAATTATCTAAAAAGAGGGCATGATGAAAACTTTATAGAATTCTCGTAACTTCCCGTCCGTAGGTAATAAATCCATGCATGTACTGAGTTAACCCTGTGTGTTGTCTATATTCCTACTTAGACAACATGTTATTTAAAGTGCTGCAATGATAAATAACTTCATTCACTGTAAGTCATCAGTACCTGATTGCCTCAAAGAATGTGCATTTATACAGCATCTTCAAGTATCGTTCCAGTCTCCCGATGAGCATCTCAACCAGTAACTTTGCAGTGTGACCACTATTAGCTTGTAGGGAAATACTGGAGCCAATTGGTACATAACAGAATTACAAACTGGCAAAGTTGTGCTAAACCCAAATCAGATTTTGGCTGGAATAGGGTACGGATCTAGTCACCATACAGTATAAGGGACTTTGAGACAATGGAGAGCGTACAGAGCAGATTGACAAGAATTATACCAGAAATACAGGGATATTATTATGAACAAAAAAAAACGTTGCTGGAAAAGCTCAGCAGGTCTGGCAGCACCTGTGGAGGAGAAAACAGAGTTAACGTTTCGGGTCCGGTGACCCTTCCTCAGAACTGATGGTGGCTGGGAAAACGTCAGTTTATATGCAGAAGATAGGGAGGTGGGTGGGGTAGGGAGTAAACGATAAGATAGAGCCCAAAAAGAGAGAAAGACAGTTGGACAAGACAAAGGAGTTGCAAATGATATTATTATGATTCAATTAAATGCATTTGGCCTTTGCAACTGCCAGGAATGTCAGATCCAAAGACTGTACAGAACTGTGCTAGTACCTGTGTATGTACATAAAGACTTTTTATGAACAAAATATATTATTGCAATAAAAAAATCTGATGTTACTTCACAAGCTACAAGTGGATCACAAAAATGAATTTCAAATTTAGCGTGGTGGTCGTTCACTAAAACATAAATACACCAGGCTGCAGATTTAGTTTTAACAGTAAAATTGAAGGTTATTGCACAAAAGAAATAAAAATAAAATAAACCAAACAATTTATCTAAATTTAACAGTTTGTTTTGCTGAGCATTTTGAAATCTTTCAAATGCCCTTCTAGTGTCCAATGCTATCACCTTACAGTTAAATTCCAGAGAAATGTTCCTTTCCTATCAACTCAAAAGGCTTGACTTAACTGCTTCTTCATAGTTCCTATCCTGTAAACTGTGGAGTCTTTTCCCCTGAATATCCACAGAACTGAGAGCTTAAAGATTCTCAGCTCTGAATAATCTGCAGAGTTCAAACCAAACATTCCCAAGTCTGGAAGTTTTTACAAACTACAACATTTAAAATGAGGTAACTTATTCCCTCAATTGTTTTGAGCAATTTACTTTTCCAGGAGAGGCTACACTTGCATTTGACCCCAATCAGATATCCTTTGAAATGAACCCAAAAGCTTTTTAATTAAACTTTACGAATGTGGTCATCATAGATTCTGCTACAGCTAATGGTGTAACACATTTTCTTGCCTGTTGTAAGCCCCCACAATTACAAACATCCATTAATACTACAGGTGTCCCTGTCACTGCACGCTCTTTCTGACGTATATTGGCTTTCAAATCAGAGTTCAAGAATGCATGACCGAAATCATTTTTAAACCCCCTCCACAAAAATAGGCTAACAATCAAGTGTCACCAATTTAAACATTTTGTTAATAATCGTTGCACTTTTGCATAAGTTATTTTCTGCAATAAGCTAGATCTTTACAAACTGAACAATCCTGGCTGACTTGGTTCTGATACTGATACAGTCTAATACATAATTAGTAACACTACCTCCGTTTTCAAACTCAAACTTTATTGTGGTCAGTGGTGGAGAGGGACAAAGGAAGGACTCAGATCAGCCTCCCTAACTGCTGTGTAACAGTATGGATAGAGTAAGCACTCTATATTGTGGAGAACAGCATAAGTGGAGGCCATCCACATGAGATAGTCAGCAAGAAATCTAACAGAGAATTCAGAAGAAAAGTATTTACCCTAAGAGTAGTAAGGATGTGGAAGTCACCACCTCAGGGGCTAGTTGAATAAAATTGTGTGCACATAATTATGGATAAGCTAGATAAGCATGTGAAGGAGAAGGAAACTGAAGATAGTGATGATAAATTTAGCTGATGAGAGATGAGGATCATGTATATTATAAATGCTGGTACACTCCTGTTGGGCCAAATGGCCTGTTTCTATGCCATAGATTCTAAATGATCTATTACAGGATCTTACAAAGCAGTGAAACTTGAATGCTCTTGTTCTTCTTTTTATGTAAAAATGATGGTTCCGATACCAGGTACGGTCTACTGTGAATAATGTTCTTTATGCCTCATTAAAAAGGTAACCAATAAGATTATCTTTCCTTCAGTGTCGTATTCCCATGGTACTGTGCTGAAGGTCAGTCTTCAGCCTGTGCTTAAATCTCTGAAATGGCATCCAAATCCACAACTCCCTGACTTTGGAGAGAAAGAACTACAATTTTAAGCAAACCAGTAGTAACTGCCAAAGACAAAGGCTCTTGTATGTCTATGGTCACAGAACAATTGCACAGATGACTGGGGATCAGAGGGAGAAAGACAGGATCAGGGATTACAGAGACTGAGGATTGAGATACAGGAAAGAGAGTGAGAGGGAACATTGCAGAATTGGGAATGGAGTAGTGAAGAAACAGAAATGAAGAGAATTATATGTTCAAAGTAGGTTATACAGGGATATTAAAGTGGCCTAAAGGGAGGATTGTAGAATGAGTAGCCATCAGTGGAGGGAATGGAAGTTGAGAAAGGCCATGAATAGTCGAGAGGGCAGTTTAATGTTTCCCATCATGGAGACTGAAGGAACTGACATCACAAAGGTGAAAGTGGAAAGGTTATAGCAGTCAAAGGGGGGCAGCTTGAGAAGACATTCGATTGAGGTATTCAAAGTTGAGAGTCATCTGGACAGGGAGAAACTGTTCCCATTGGCAGAAAGATGCAGGGACTGACTTAAAGTGATTAAAGGTGAAATATGGGAAAACTCTTTCTGTTTTATAATCACAGTCATTGTTCGGATCTGGAATGTGCTGCCTGAGCGCATTGAGGAGGCCAATCCAATGGGGTTTTGTAAACCGGAGGAAAAACAGAATGCAGGGTTAAAGGAAAAGGCCAGATGAGAGGGTCTTGCAGAGAGCAGGCAGGGGTTTGACAGGCTGAATTACCTCCTCCTGAGCTGTAAACTCCATTCTGTGATGATCTTCTTGATAGTGATTGGGTGTGATAGGGAAACTGCACAGCACAGGATGCTGAAAGCAGAAGTTAAATTGCACTTTTGATGGCTATCAGGCTGAAATGAGTTGGTCAGTGGTGCTCTTTAAGGAGTAACAACAGTGTGTGGCTGTGGCTTTGAGGTGGTGCAGACATTACCCCTGACCCATACCAATCTCTAATTAGAGTGGAGAAGGTCCAGATCCCACATGAGAAACCACTCGGATGTGAAGCCACAGTTGTTAATTCTGGTTGTCTACTGATTTATTAAGAACACAGCAAGACTGAGTCAACAGACATTTGTGTGGAACTGACTGTGGTATCAGTCTGCGGTTACCTTGATACAATAACCCTCTGCTCACTGTTTTAAATGAGGAGCCACTTCATCTAAGCTGGGCTGCTGTAGCTGTTACAGTATCCAAATAAACAGAGCTGACACAACAACAATTATTATTTAATTGTCCACAACTATTCACGACTGGATGTGGCAGGACTGCAGAACTTAGATCTGATCTGCTAGTTATGGGATCGTTTGGCTCTGCCTATCATTTGCTGCTCAGGCTGTGTGGGACACGAACAGATCAGTTTGTGGCTTCACCAGGTTGCCAGGTGTTACTCCTGACATACCCTGCTGCACTCTTCATTCAGCCAGGGTTGATGCCCTGGCTTGATGGTAATAGTAGAGTGGGGAATATGCTATGATTTCAGATTATGATGGAGTACATTTCTGCCGCTGCTGCTGATAGCCCACAGCACCTCATGGACTCCCAGGTTTGAACTGCTAGATCTGTTTGAAGTCTATCCAACGGTGATAATGCCACATGATGAGAGGGTGTTCTCAATGTGAAGACAGGAATTAAAGTCTGCAGGAAGACCAAACAGTGATCACTTTTGCTAATACTGTCATGGACAGATGCATCAGCGGCAGGCAGATTAGTAAGGATGAGGTCAAATATGATCTCCCCTTGTGTTGGTTCCCTCACCACCTGCTTCAGACCCAGTCTAGCAGCTATGTCCTTTAGGGACCTGACCAGCTCAATCAGTAGTGGTGCCACCAAGCCACCCTCATTGCTTCCTCCAAGTGTTGTTCAATATGGAGGAGTACTGATTCATCAGCTAAGGGAGGATGGTGCGTGGTAATCAGCAGGATGTTCCCTTGCCCATGTTTAACCTGCCATGAGATCTATAGTGCTTACAACATCGACAAACATCCCAAGATGTTTCACAGATTATGACACTGCACCACATCAGCTACTTGGGCATATGTCCAAAAACCTGGTCAAAGAGGTAGATTTTAAGGGGTGTATTAGAAGAGGAAAACAAGGTAGAGAGGCGGGGACGTACAGGCAAGAAATACGGTTCAGTCAGCTGAATGTACGGCCACCAGTGGTAGAGTGATTACAATCAGGGATACGGTAAAGGACAGAATAGGAATAGTGTATAGATCTTCAGACGGTGGTGGAAGCTGGCAGAGACAAGAGTGGATGAGGTCTGGGACCAATTACTAGAGTGAAAAATTATTAGTGTCAACTTATACATATAAGGCATTCCTCTGCAAATAATGGCACATTCTTGAGGCCACTTTCGGAATATTCAGACTTTTTTGGGGGATGGGGATGGTGCGAAAAGAGAATTCTTGGGAAGCCCTCTGTGGATTCTATACACTCCTGGCATCCTCTACAGATATTGAGACAGTCGTGGGGTTAGATCCCCAGTAAATACTGAGATATACCTCAGAATGAACTAACATTAGATATTGAGACACTCCTGGAGACCCAGTGCAAAAACAGAAACAAGTCTAGGAGGACCTCTTGCATAGGAGAGCTCCCGTAGATACTGAAATATTTCTGGGAAGTGTTGTAAACTTACAGATCAGCTATAATCCCACTGAATGGCTGAGGGACTGAATTACCTCCGCTTGTTCCCTATGCAGACGTGGTCAGGCATTCTCTGACGAAAGTGTTTGCAAGCAAATATGTTCAATACTGGATCAATGGCTGTATTTGATCAATCAACAACTTGGGCTGACCAATCTTTTCTATTCAATTATGGGAGAGTGAGAATATAGTCCCAGGAATCAGCAGCTAACCATGACTGGGAACATTTAAAAAAACTGGAAGTTTTTCCCTAAAAAATGTTTGTTGCTCCTTAAATGGCTCCAAAAGTGATGTTTCAGGAGGAGCTTGCACATCGGGTTGCTGTTGAAACAGGCCGATCCATGAAAGTGTCTGGCTTGTCTTCCATACACTGCTTTCTGAAAGCATTTGACATTTTAAGAAGCAATTTCTGTTACACGAATTGCTACCAGTGTGCGTGTGTGCACAATTGGAAATGCAAATGAGTCCAAGATGACATCAAATGACTAGCTGTCTAAAGTCATTTGTTTCACGACAAAGTGATCCCTCAGCACTTCCTGTGTTTCTGAAATGGAATTTAAAAGGATTCCGTCATGAGAACGTTCACAAGATTTTAGGCAGCAATTTGAAAATGTATTCCAATTAATATTAAACAACTGCTCTGTGGCAGAGTTGACTGCATTATGTTGACTTTGACGAAAAAAAACACCTAATAGTTAAGTTCACAGTGGCAGCGTTGCTTCTCTGAGTACAGCTTTGAATTATACTTTAAATATTAACTTACATTAATTATTAACTCTGCGTTCCTCCCAACACTGCATCCCATCCATCGCACTGCACACTTTTCTATCACTGGTGTCTGTCTAGACATGGAGTTTCCTCCCTAAACCTTTTAGTATCTCCTCAAAACCCTGCTTAAAGCTGACCTGTCTGATCACCTGGGAAGCTGTCTCCATCTTTGACTTCCTGGTCAGATTTTGTTTCTGACTGTGCTTCTATCAAATGCCTTGGGAGTTCTTCCCCATTCCATAGAATCCCTACAGTGTGGAAACAGGCCCTTCAGCCCAACAAGTCCCCACCGACCCTCAGAGCATCCCACCCAGACCCATCCCCCTGATCTACACATCCCTGAACACAATGGGCAATTTAGCATGGCCAATCCACCCTAGCCTGCACATCTTTGGACTGTGGGAGGAAACCGGAGCACCCAGAGGAAATCCACGCAGACACGGGGAGAATATGCAAACTCCATGCAGTCACTGGAGGGTGGGATTGAACCTGGGTTCCTGGCGCTGTGAGGCAGCAGTGCTAACCACTGACCAATGTACTGTCCAAACTAAACTGCTCCAGGTGAGGCTCGAACTCACAACCTTGATATTGCATATGCCTCTGTACTGTCACATAAGTACCGCGCGCTGACTGATTGTGCCACTGGAGCTGCTATAAAGGTGCAAAAGAAAAGCAATTGCCATTGCTGCTGTTGGCAGTCAGTGGTGACACTTCCAAGGGAGGAAGATTTTGGGTTACTTCAACACTGTTTCCGCTGACTAGGGGGAATGACTTTTACACAGTGCTCCTCTTCCACATTTAGGAACTGGGAGTGCACCAAACAGTGAACAAGGAGAAACAGTAGGCCACTTGGCCCTTCGAGCTTGCCCTGCCATTTAACAAGGTTTGATTTTAACCTCAACTCTACATATTTGCCTATCCCTTTAATAATCAAGAATCTATCTACCTCTGCCTTAAAAATATTTAAAGATTTTGCATCCATTGTCTTTTGAAGAAGGGAATTCCAAAGACTCAACCGTCTGAGAGAGACATAGAAAAACGAAAAGCAAACTTGAATTTACAAAGCATCCTCCATGACCATAGGACACTCTAAAGCGTTTTACAAGTGGAGTGACTCAGTGAAGGTTGTCATGCTGTAAAGTGCTTTTGTGATATTGATTGAAGAATAGCTTCCATATTGTTCTTCAAAATTATATCATGACCTATTTCTCATCCACTGAAGAGGGCCGATGGTCTTCAGTTTAATGTCTCACCTGAGAGGCAGTATCTCCAACAGTACTCCAGTAGAATGTCGGCAGAAATTTTTGTCATTTATATAAACGATCTGGATGTCAACATAGGAGGTATGGTTAAATTTGCAGATGACACTAAAGTTGGAGGTGTAGTGGACAGCAAAGGAGGTTACCTCAGAGTACAATGGGATCTCGATCAGATGGGCCAATAGGCCAAGGAGTGGCAGATGGAGTTTAAGTTAGATAAATGTGAGGCGCTGCATTTTAGAAAGGCAAATCAGGGCAGGACCTATACACTTAAAGGTAAGGTCCTGGGGAGTGTTGACAAACAAAGAGAGCCTGGGGTGCAGATTCATAGTTGCTTGAAAGTGGGGTTGCAGGTAGATAGGATAGTGAAGAAGGCATTTGGTATGTTTGCCTTTATTGGTCAGTGCATTGGGAATTGGGAGGTCATGCTGCAGCTGTACAGGCCATTGGTTTGGCACTTTTGGAGTACTGTGTGCGACTCTGGTCTCCCTTCTATAGGAAGGATGTTGCGAGACTAGAAAGTTTTCAGAAAAGATTTGTGAGAATGTTGCCAGGTTTGGAGGGTTTGAGCTTTAGGGAGAGGCTGAATAGGTTGGGGCTATATTCCCCAGTGCGTTGGAGGCTGAGGGGTGAACTTACAGAGGTTTATAAAATCATGTGGGGCATAGATAGGGAAATATACAAGGTCTTTTCCTGGCGTCAGGGAGTCCAAAACTAGAGGGCATAGGTTTAAAGTGAGAGGGGAAAGATTTAAAAGGGATCCAAGGGGCAACTATTTCACGCAGAGGGTAGTGTGTGTATGGAATGAGCTGCCAGAGGAAGTGGTGAAGACTGGCATGCTTACAACTTTTAAAAGGCATCTGGATGGGTATATGAATAGGAAGGGTTAGAGGGATAAGGGCCAAATGCTGGCACATGGGACTAGATTTATTTAGGATATCTGGTTGGCACGAATGAGTTGAACTGAAGGGTCTGTTTCCGTGCTGTATATCTCAATGACTCTAAGTCCCTGAAATGGGACTTGAACACACAACTTTGTGACTCAGAGGCAAGAGTGCTACCTGTTGAGTCACAGTTGACACAAGCAGGAGAAACAGGAATGGAAATTTAATAGCCTGTAACACTCCATTAGGGGCTGGTCTGTGATTATATTGATGGTTGCAAGGACTGGGAAACTCCAAGTGTACAGATCACAATTTCTTAACCTGTGTTCTCTGGAAAAAACTTTGCCATCATGGTGGGAAAGAGCATTAAAAAACCTCACTCATTAGAATTTAATAATCATTTTTCAATTGTTTGTGTGAATCATTTCTAATGGGATTTTTCACCACTGAAGGGAATATTAACACCCCCATCAGTGGCTGTAGAGGAAATGGTGCATGCAATGTGAGTATTCTAAGAATATTTGTGAAATCTGCTAATTAATATTGCTATGCTGGAATCTTAACTATCTCCCCTTGCTATTCAAAGACATTGCCATCAGTGGATACCTCGCCGCCATTAACATCCTGGGGGTTAATAATGACCAGAAAATGAACTTGATCAGCCGTATAAATACTGTGGCTACAAGAACAGGCAGAGGTTTGGGTATTCTGTGGCAAGTACCTCACTTCTTGACCATTTACAAGACACAAGACAGGACGGGGTGAAATACTCTATACTTGCCTAGATAAGCGCAGCTTTAACAACATTCAGGAAACAGCTCCTGCAAAATCCTTTGCAAATCGCACACTCTCATGACTTGGAAATATATTATACTCCTTCACGAACACTGGGTCAAAAACCTAACAGATCCATAGGTGTATCATCTCCATACGGACCGACAGAAGTTCAAGAGGATAGCTTACCAACACTTTCTCAAGGAGATTTAGGGATGGACAATAAGGTCTAGGCCTTTCCAGTGACATCCACATTCCATGAAAAAAATAAAAGAGGAATAGCTTGTTCTAAGGAATAAGGAACAACTATTTTGACTATTTCTCACAGCTTTCTGAGAGTAGTCTTTAGAGAGAAATTGAGTGGGAGAACATGCGAAATAATTGGATAACAGTATGCATAAGAACAGTCGTTAAATTTAATGTTGATCTCGCTCTCTACGCACATTCTCTGTAGCCGTAACATTGTATTCTTCACTCTGTTCTATTATCCTATTGGACCTTTGTATGATACGATCTGCTTGTACTGCACACAAAACGTAACTTTTCACTGTACCTCGGTATATATGTCAATAATAAATCAAATCAAATCAAATCAGCAGTCAAATTTCACGCTTCATTCTAAAGTCATACATAAGAACTTATGGAAGAAGCTATTCATGCCTCATGTGTATATTAACTCTGTCATTGTTTCAGAATAAACTCACAGCCTCAACAGCTTTTCAGGGGAGTTTCGAATTCCTTCTCCTCTTTGTATGAAGAAGTGCCTCCTGACATCACCCCTGGATGATTTAGATCTAATTTTAAAGTTATGGCCCCTTGTTCTAGGAAGTAGTTCCTCTCTCTTTATCCTATTATTCCATCCTTTCTTGAGAAAGGATGTTTCCATCATAAACAGTTATATTTACATTTTAAATGTGAATTGTGTGTGCTAAGTTGTCAGGTGGGATTTACAGCTTCCTGCTGACTGGAGCTGCTGTTTGGTAGAGATAAAAAAGGCAGTTGTCTAGCAAAACATGCCCCTGTCGATCAAAGTCAGATATAGCAATCACTTAATGTTGTTTTGTTTCCAGTTGCCCCTTTTGTGGCATTGATTGAATGGTGTATTTTTGTCTAAGGTTCCAGTTTCGGATGAGACATTGAGTGAAAGCTGTGAGCCGCTCAATCTGGCTTTAGGGTGGGTGGGGGGGGGGTGGGGAGGTGTGCTGGTGGTGGTGGGGGTCAGTGGTGGGGGGGAAGGTTCCTGCTTTGCCGACTATTTATGCTTCAGGTATTGCTGGGTACAAAACAGCCCACGGTATTGTTTGAAGACAGGGAGTGTCTTTAGCATTCAGGTCAACATTACCCCTCAATCCATGATGCTAATAGAGGAAGCTGATGTGAGGTGGCAAGAGGTGCACGTGGCTGCATGAAAGATACTGCACAGAAACAAACCATGTGGAGAAACCAGTGAGTACTCCACCTGAGCTTCCTCTCGCCCTCCCTCATGCAGCTTTATCAGTATAAATCTCAGATCCTTGCTCTTTGTTGAAAAATAGGATCTGCATTCACCTGGCACCTTTTACAATATGCTTGGGTACCTTACAGCCAATGGTGTATTTTAACGTGCAAGTCACTACTGTGATGTAGGCAACATGGTAACCAATTGCACACAGCAAACAGTGAATTGATAGTGCAGGATAAATATTGGCTAGGCAGGACTCCTCAGTTCTGCCATGGGAACTTTGACGCCTGCCTGAGAGAGCAGATGAGACCTCAGTTAAACTTTTTATTAAAGAAGTAGGAGCTCTGACAGTACAGTGCTTTTACACTGGAATATCAGCCTGTATTTCTGTGCTTTAGCCCAGGAGTGGAACTTGAGACTTTGCAACTCAGAGGCTTTCAAAAGAAATGTGTTGACATGTGCTTCTCTAATTTCCCTTTGAGTGCTTAAATACTAATCATTTCAACAACTCGTATGGTAGTAAGGTCCACTCTCTGGGTAAAGGTACCTGAACACTTTATTTCTTGGTGACTGTCTTACATCTAGAGCCCTTAATATGGCTCCTTCTCTCTGTATGCATGCTATTAAACTGTTTCATAATTCAGACACCATCACAGATTATTTAAATGCTGATTCTATATATCATTGCATTAATAAATAACAAACTCTGCCTGTTACATTACTACACCAAAGTTTATAGCACAAATATTGAAATAAAAGCAAAATAATGCCTTTGTTAAAAAGTAGGGAGGGAAATGTGACTACAAACCTTTACTCTTAACTTTCTATTTATCCCATTGGTGTTTGCCAGATAAATATGTTCTGAAAATAACTTTCACCCTGACTTACATAAAAGCCCTTGCACTTCAAGGCAATTCTGAGGGACATGTAAATCCTGGGATTCAGGGAGTGGATTTGAGTCAGTTTAATCAACTTGTTCAGACATGTTATTACTCATATCTGGAGAAGGTGGGACTTGAACCTAAGCCTCCTGATACAGAGGTATGGACACTACCATTACACTTAACAGCCCCAAATAGGGGTCCATTTCAGTAAGTCATAAAATTTGATTTGATTTATTGTGGTCACGTGTACCTAGGTACAATGAAAAGCTTTGTTTGCGAGCAGCACAGGCAGATCATAGTAAACAAGGCCATATAGAGCACAGGGTGCTCAGACAGAGTGAGGCATATAGGTTACAGTGCGCAAAGCAAGAACGACATTAACAAATTCTGTTTTCCTTCAGGAAATGGGAGGTATTTTGGAGCACGCGGTGTAACACTGTAGGTTTCTGGATTTCTTGCATTTTTCCTAAATTGGACTCAGTAGGCATTTAGCTGGGCTGCTCAATGTCTCACATCCATGAATCAGAAAGTTGCCTGATTACTTGGTGCACTGGGCTGAACAATTCATCGCACACGAGGCCCATCAAAATGCCCCAGGCTTCATGCCCAAGGTCAAAGGGCAACTGCCACTAAAACACATCCCACTGTCACTCTGTGATTTCCCCAGAGCCCATCCCTAGGGTCAAAATCCAATCCTTCCTCTCCCTCAGGCTGTTCACTCTCTCCTCAGATTTACAGACAATTAAAACCTAAACCCAATGTCACCCATTTACCTCATCTTGTGACTGGATCTTTCACCTGTGTTTGCCAATGAGAATAATCCTCTGGAGTTGAATTCCAGGTATTGGCTAACAAGAATAAATCATCTGGTTTTATCAGTGATTTACTACTACCAACCATGCTGTGGGAGGTGCTGATTATCAAAGAGACTCTTAACTGAAGTCCCCAGCTAAATGATTCCATGGCTGCTATTCCTGAGGAACAGCAGTGGAGTTCTCCCCAGTGTCCCGGGCCAATACTTATCCGTCAACCAACATAAAATGATCCATCTCTTTAGAACATAGAACAGTACAGTACAGGCCCTTCGGCCAATGATGTTGTGCCGACCTATTATCCTACTAAGATCAATAAAACTATAGCACGTGGGCTTGTCCGGGAGTTGAACCCGGGACCTCTCATATGTCACCACGATACAGTACCCTAAGCTAGAATCATACCCCTAGACCAACGAGCTGTTCTTTGTGGGTGCTTACTGAGTACATTTGTCAGCTGTTGTCTCATACATTATACTACTGAAGTATCTGATTGACTATGAGCATTTTGTGATATCCTAAGGTGGTGTAAGACACGACAGAAATGGAAGTCAGGATCAGGGACAGCTTGATGCAATTGTAAAGGGCCCTGACGGGACCACACTACAGCTATTGTATTGGGTGTAGTTTTGGTGGTCCTTACCTGAGGATGGATATTCTGGCTATGGCAGGGGTGCAACAAAGGTTTACCAGACTGATTCCTGACAGATTGAATTGGTCAGGACTATACTAATTGGAGTTTAGAAGAATGAGGGGGTGATCTCACAGAAACCTATAAAACTCTAACAGGATGTGTAAATGCAGGAAGAATGTTCCTGATGCCTGGGGAGTTTAGAACCAGGGGTCACAGTCTGCAGTGATGGGGTAGGCTATTTAGGACTGAGATGAGAAGCTTCTTCACCCAGACAGTGGTGAACCTGAAGAATTCTTTGCCACAGAAAGCTGTTGAGGCCAAAACATTGAACCTTTTAAGGCAGTGTTGATACAGTTCTTAGGGCTGAAGAAATCAAAGAGTTTGTGGAGAAAGTGGGAAGAGGGTATAAGAGCTGGATGATCAGCCATGGTCATACTGAATGACAAAACAGGCTTGAAGGCGGAATGGTCTACTCCTGCACCTATTTCCTATGTTTTTATGTGACAGTGATTCTACCACAGTTGGCTGATTGACTATGAGCACTTTGTGACATCCCAAGGTAGTGACAGGCACCACAGAAACGGTTTAAAATAATCCAACGAACTGCGGATGCCGGAAATTAGAAACAAAATCAGAAATTGCTGGAACCTATCTTTCCACTATGATATTAGAGCTCACTGTCACTAGCTTCCTGGTTCATTATGAACTCAGACACTGCCATGAAAAGCTGGGAAGCTGTGAAGGTAGTTTGTGGGCTCACATCAGAGAACAGAAGTTGCCAACTGGTCAGCAAAATCCAACCAGGAAACCAGAGAGACCTGCATTCATATAGCGTCCTTCATGACCTCAGTAAGTCCTAAAACACTTTACAGCCAGTGAAGTACTTCTGGAGTACAGCTGCTATTGCAGTGTAGGAAGTGTAGCAACCAGTTTGTACACAGTAGAGGTTGCATAAACATTTAGGTAGTGATGATAATCTGTTTTAGTGATCTGACTAAGAGAGGAATATTGGACGAGACACCAGGAAATATGCCTCTCCCCTTCTTCAAAACCCTGCCATGTCTGTTCCTGCCTTCACCTAGTGTTACACCCAAAATTTTGCATTTATTGCCAGTGTAGCACACCTTCAGTGCTGCACCAGAAAGGTCAGATTTAAGTTTCTGCTCAAGTTTCAGGAATGGGACTTCAATCCACAAGCTTTCAACTCCAAAGTAAGAGTGCTACTCACTGAGCTGCAGCTGACATTGATATCTTTCTGTGAAGTAAAGAACTCAGTTACCCTCCTATGCCGATCCCAGTTCACCCAGTAAATGGTTAACTTTAACCTCTTTCAATGAAGCATCAAACAAGAGATGAAAAGAAAACACACGCCTCTAAAGAAAGAAATGCTCACTAACTACCTTCTTGGCAACTGGGGGGATGGGTGTGCATTAACTATAAATCTTGTCGTATTCCCAGAACCATTTATAAAAGTGCAATTGGGATTGAGAAAAGTCACCAACCCTCGTGGATTCCTCCAAAGACGTGTAGTTTTGGCCGTACTCGCCTCTGCACTGTGTTTAAGAGCTCGACACAGCCAACTCTCTGTAACTCTTTGGGAACCCAGTCTCGAAAACCTGAAACCAAAAATAAAATGAAAACCATACAATGGGATTCCTTTCTAATGGGCCCTGCTTAATAATGGAATTACACCATGCTGACATATCACTTACTGTTACACTGGAAATGCGTTGTTTAATTTAATCCCTCTTACGACAGTTTATATTCAGGAATTAATGGGATTGTCCCTGTTGCACAGTACAGTAAATAGGATCTATGTACTATGTTGCTGGTAACGTGGAGCCACATGTTAGGCCCACCAAGTGTAATTGCTGAGATTGATCAGAAGTTGTTGTTGCTTTCATATCTGCTCAATCTTTCCTCAGAGAACAGACTTCTCAATCGGAAACAAAAACTGAAATTGCTGGAAAAGCTCAGCGTCTGTGAAAAGAAATCAGAATTAATGCTTCATGTCCAGTGACCCTTCCTCAGAACTGGTCTGAAGCTGGTTTACAGTCTCATAGGTTGCGATATGGAACACAGCGAATAATATAGCATCTCCCTGACAAATTACAGACAGAAACTAGCAGCTCTATTGTGGGGCCATTTTGACAGGTTAACACATGTTTTTAATACAAAAGAACAGGATTGTTACTCAGACTGTGTTATTTTTCTTTAATTTGTTCATCCAAGGCCACAATGTAAAAATTCTTAAAATAAGGCTCAGTGGTTAGCGCTGCTGCCTCACAGCGCCAGGGACTCGGATTCAATTCCACCCTTGGATGTCTTTGTGAAGTTTGCATGTTCTCCCCATGTCTGTCTGGTTCCCTCCCACAGTCCAAAGATGTGCAGGCTAGGTGGATTGGCCATGCTAAATTGCCCATAGTGTTCAGGGATGTGTAGATTAGGTAGATTATAGGGGGATGGGTCTGGGCGGGATGCTTTGAGGGTCGGTGTAGACTTGTTGGGCTGAAGGGCCTGTTTTCACACTGTAGGGATTCTATGATCTATGAAATGTTGGTGCTGTTTTGCACAGAGCTGTGGAAATGCAATGGATCTTTCTAAATTAGGTAGAGGGTTGGAGGGAGGACCCCGAATTGGAACAGGTGCTATCTGATTGATTCAATTTTTGCAGGTATGGGATTCTGATACGTTTCATGTATGAGGGAAATCCAATTTCAGCAAAGCCATTTCACCACAATACCAAGTTCAAACAGATCCTGTTTTAGCTATTGCCAGGGCTTTACCTGCAGTGTGGGAGTCATGAATCTGTAACCGTATGTAAACACAAGACGTAAACACTCTTGAAGGGGCAGTAAAGTCCGTTTAACTGTTAACATTTGAAATTATTTAAGTCGACAGCCTTTTAAAAATGAAAACAGGAACAGGCTACAGGCTTCACTCAGAGATAAAACAAAAACATCTGATGTATAGCTTTGATTGACAGGCTGTCACAGATTCAAAAGTTGTTTTGATGACATTTCCTCAAAGACTCTTTATAAATGTTTGGCTGATTTCCAAAAGCAATAAGAATCTCATTAAGGAGGATCTCTGAATCCACAGTTTGATTGACAGCTTAAAGAGCCTATTAAAGGATTCGCTTGCCTTGCCGTGTGGCATAAACAGAAGTTTGCTTTTATAAGCGATTAAGCGTTGACATTTTTTAAAAGCTTTGGCTGAGCTTTCATGAATAAGATTTTCAAAAATAATCAAGTTTGCATAGACTATCTGTTCAGGACTTTCTAACATTGGACTGGCTATTAGACACCCTTTCTGAGTGTGTTTTTGACATGGCTGTAAGTGAGATATGTAGGAGGCCCAACCCCCTATGCTCCCACCCTTCCCAAACTCACCTCCAAAAAGGAGCAGCCTGTCCATTACATGCAGTAAGCTATTAAGGATGAAATGGGCCTACCAATAAACCAATCTGCCTTCATCATTAAATGGGGTGTACGCAGGCAGGCAGCTTTATTTTTAGAAATGGCAGGATAGGGGCTATTATTTTTGGTGGCTGCCCTTTGTAGAGGGTGGTTTCTATAAGCTTGCATAATCCATTCCAAGGGTAATTGGTCACCCAGCAGATAATAATGTCCACTGGATGTCAATCCAGAATTGCAAGCTGGACCTGTGGTCTCTACTCAGTGGGACTATCCAGAGTGCAGTATAAACAGGTCTCTGACTCCTGAGACAGCAATGTTACCGTGAAGCAAAAGGCTCTCTAACAAGCAACTGCAGAATGCCCTTTACAATGGGGGAGCTTTATCTTGATGTATGAAATGACTACTTTCATTTCTGTTTTTGTAAACCCCTTTTCAGAGTGACAGGTGTGTGTACACATGGGGCAGGGTGACATTCGTGTGTACACACGGGGCAGGGTGACAGGTATGTGTACACACGGGGCAGGGTGACAGGTATGTGTACACACGGGGCAGGGTGACAGGTATGTGTACACATGGGGCAGGGTGACAGGTGTGTGTACATACGGGGCAGGGTGACAGGCGTGTGTACACACGGGGCAGGGTGACAGGTGTGTGTACACACGGGGCAGGGTGACAGGTGTGTGTACACATGGGGCAGGCTGACAGGCGTGTGTACACATGGGGCAGGGTGACAGGTATGTGTACACATGGGGCAGGGTAACAGGCGTGTGCCAAACCAATTCTGTTTGATATAGGTGGCTGGAGAACTTTAAAGATCATCCACAAGAACACAAATAAAGTCTGACATCTCTGCTTTTAAGTGAAATCATAGGTACATATTCCTTCAATTATGCGACTTCTTCAGGTGTCATTTTGTTTTTTGGTTATGATGGAGATTTGAGGTTATCATGGAGACAATAATCTCATCTTTATACGTCACATATCAGCGTAACGCAGTGGGTAGCATTTCTGTTTCTGAGAAGTGGTTGTGGGTTTAAGTCCAATTGAGCTGATGTACCTGCTGCACCACTGAGGGAGTGCTGCAATGTCTCAGATGAAACCTCTTGGCTGAGATGTTAAATTGAGTCCCTTCCTTCCCTGTCTGGGGCATGTAAAGAACCCATGGCATTGCTTCAGAGAACAGCAAGAGATTCTCCCCGGTGTCCTGTTTGATGCAGATGATACAGTCATCAGCACATTATGGTATGGAATGTATATGTGCAACAGTCTTTCCCCAGATAACACACAAAATAAATGATGCATTTATGCCAGTGCCACCAGCAGGGGGCACAAAGAGACAGTACGGGCTCTGTCAATGACCTAACATCACGAGAGGTACTGGAAGGAAATGGCAGTGATGTGAATAACTGCACTTGGGATGAATTATGGGGCTGTCATGGGGAGATGAGGGAGATGGTGAGAGGGGACAGACACAGCAGCAGTTCCAATCCCTGTATGGCTCCCTGGGTGGCGACATGGTGGACAGGGCAGTCGCAAATGCTGCTGGCCTCCCCACTGAGATAGTTTGCAGTCTCTGTACCCCTCCAGCTGGGACCCAAGCCCCATGCGAGTGGCATATGCGTGGCTGACGACATTATGGTGCATGAAGTGCAGTGCCATAATCAGTGCTGTCACTTCCTGTCATGATCAGGTGACATCCCTGGCTGTGTCTGAGCATGTGCAGTGCTCATATTGTGCGGTGTGTAGTCACTCCATAAAATAAATGGTCTGGACACTTGTCTCATTGGCTTCTCCCTTTGCACAAATCAGCTGTCCCGTTTTGTAGGCGGCCTCACCTAATTTCAAAAGTAATTTATTCAGTGGGCAAACAGCAACATGGTTAAAAATAAACTCAGAAAGTGTTAGAGGAACCCAGCACATCTGGCAGCATCTGTGGAGACAGAAATAATGTTAATGTTTTGAGTCTGGTATGATATGTCTTTTTCTACAAATACTGCTGAGTATCTCCAGCACTATCTGTTTTTATTTCCGATTTCCAGTATTTCACATTTATATTTGTAATATGATAATGGTGAGTTAATCTGTTTCAGTGATGCTGTTTTCAGGGGGAAAAAACCCAGCTCCCGTGCTCTTCTTTGCAATGCTGCCTTGGGATCTTGTACATCACCTGTGAAATGCGGACATGATCTCATTTAAATGTCTCATCTATAGACGGCACCCCTGACAGTGCAGCACTCTCTCAGCACTGTACGTACTGGCAAACACAGGTGGGTTATGTGCCCAAGCCGCTGGGATGGCAACTGAATCCACAATCTCCTGTCAGTGAGACACAAGTGCTGCCCACTGAGCTACTTGTGAATTCTAAAATAAAAAAGCAGCTTTAACCACTTACCCAATGGTGGTCCATGTGTCATGAGAATATCGATTCCCTCTGGAATTAGATTCCATTTGTCCAACAGAGACTGGCCTCTGGGCAAGTTGAAGCCCCAGCCATTAAACCACGGTGTCCTGCAACACAGAGCAAACAGGATTCAGAGCTGCTGAGAAATATTTACATGATTACCAAGCTGTGTGCAAAGTCGAGGTTCCAGCTGTGATCCTCCGTCATTTCTGAACGGTGCTGAGAAATGAAGTATTAGGAGGAGTCCGGGGGTCTTATAGTGATATTGTGTAGGCTTCTGGTTTGTGATCAGTGATTTGCTGATTTTTAGGTGGTTCGAATCACCCTCCAGATCCCTGGTTCTGACAGTAGACTTATTTAGGAATGTGAAATGAGGAAGGCAGGAGACAGATGTATCAGGGCAAAAGAATCTCTGCGTTTATTAAATACAAAAGGTAAGTATAATACAAGAAATAAAGGTAAGTATTTTAAACAGTGAAATTGACAAATCACCTATCCAGAGGACAGTAACTGAATACACTATTCAATTAAACACAGGTTAAACACTATTAGAAGCTAAACAGTAGTTTTGATCACAGAAACTTTTATCAGGCTTCCTACCCTTGGACTGCACTGTCACCACTCACCTTCCCCTCCCTGCTAGCTAGGTTGGATACTTTGCAGTCTCGGGAGTTTTAGCTCACCACTGGGAAAAATGTGATTGTGAAGTACAGCGGGCTGTTCCCACTTGCCCGCGGGCTGTTCCCACTTGCCGTACTCAGTGCCTCGCTGAAGATTTTGGACGGTGTAGGCCTTCAGTCTATGTTGAGTCCACTGATGCGGTAGGATGTGGAGTGGATTTATCGGATGAGTACTTTGGTCTTCCTCACTTTGTGGTGGTTTGTGTGAGCCGGCTTTCACCTCAGGATGTGCCTGAGGTGTCTTGTTGTGTCAGCCGGGTTGGCGGTTTTTGGAGGTCGGCACTTCTTTGTTCTGCAGGTCGTGGTCAGTTGCTGTTGGTTCCACTGGTACGGAACAGGCCTGTGTCGGTAGGTTTCAGAATTGCTGTTGGGATTCCTCTTCCGGAGATAGCAGTGTAGATAAGCTCTTGGTGAGATAGCTCTCTCAGGTGAGATCGGGGCCTGCAATTATACTAATTATGGGCCTGTTATCTTTGTGCCACATCTGCGCTGGCCATTGTGTTACTGATGTTCCCTTTGAGGTCAATTGGCTTCCTGGCAGTTACTTTTTTTAATCATTCATGAGGGATGTGGGAGTCGCTGGCCAGGCAGCATTTATTGCCCATCCCTAATTGCCCAAAGGGCACTTAAGAGTCAACCACATTGCTGTGGGTCTGGAGTCATATGTAGGCCAGCCCAGGTAAGGATGGCAGTTTCCTTGCCTAAAGGACATGAGTGAACCAGATGGGTTTTCCCAACAATTCGCAATGGATTCATGGTCATCATTAGATTGTTAATTCCAGATATTTATTGAATTCAAATTCCACCATCTGCCATGGGGGAATTCGAACCCAGGTCCCCAGAGCATTATCTGGGTCTCTGGATTAACAGTCCAGTGCTAATACCACTAAACCAGCACCTCCAACTTAAGAGATAGTGGGAACTGCCGATGCTGGAGAGTCTGAGATAACAAGGTGTAGAGCTGGATGAACACAGCAGGCCAAGCAGCATCAGAGGAGCAGGAAGGCTGACGTTTCGGGTCTGGACCCATATGTGTGAATGTACCTTGATTCAGGTTGAATGCCCGATATCTCAGTGAATGAATAGTGATTTAAATTGAATGCCCGGTATCTGTAGAGTTCCAAGATGTCTGGGTGTGTAGCCCGAAGTGTAAAAAGTGTGAGCTTTCAGTGTAGAGTGTTAGGTCTGGTCGATCGTCATCTTATAGTCAAAGTGTGAATTGGATTTTCAGGCTGAACAATAGTTCCAGGCAGCTGTCTCTAAGTCTGTGTATTTTTCCCAGAGCATAGCCCAGCTGCCTTTCCTTTCCTTTTCAACGTTTTTGAAAAGTCCGGGGTTTTGGTCCAGTATTTTAGATGATAGGGATTTTTGCTCAATCCTGCAGTTGGCTTACCCAACTGACCTCGCAACACACTATAACTCCCAGATGGAACTCAGACAGGTCAGGAAATTGAGATATGTTGGCCGAGATTTGATTCGTTGATTCGCCTTCTGACAGGTAGACTTGGTGAGGGATGTAATGCTGGCAGAATGCCAAGGGGCTCAGTGGGGTGGAATCTAAATCTCATTCCTGGACGGTTTTGCAAGCCTTGGGAAGAGTAGGCTGTCAACAGGAGCTGGGCGAACAATCTACATAATTAAAGAGGCAATCAATTGGTCATTTTCTCAGGCTGATGGGCATTCCACTGAATGCAGAGTAGTCTAGTGCTCTGTGTCTCTGTGTGTGTGTGTCCGTGTCCGTGTGTGCGTGTCTGTGTGTGTGTGTTTGTCCGTGTGTGCGTGCATGAGTGTTTGTCTGTATGTGTGTGTCTGTCTGTGTGGTGTGTGTGTGTGGGTGTATGTGTGTGTGTGTGGGTGTGGTGTGTGTACGTATGGGCATGCGTATGTGTGTGAGTGTGTGTGTGAGTGTCTGTTTGTGTGAGTCTGTGTATGTGTGAGTCTGTGAGTGTGTGAGTCAGCGTGTGTGTGAGTCAGCATGTGTGTGTGTGTGTGGGTGTGTGTGTGTGGGTGGGTGCACATGGGTGCGTGCTGGTGTGCGTGTGTGTGTATGGGTATGAGTATGTGTGCGTGGGTGTGCGTTTGTGTGGCTGTGTGTGGCCGTGTCTGTATGTGTGGGTGTGCCTGTGTGTGTGTGGGTGTATGTGTCTGTGTGTGGGTGCGCGCGTGTGTACGTGTGGGCGTGCATGTTTGTGTGTGTTTGTCTGTATGTGTGTGTGTGTGTGTATGTGGGTGTGTATGTGGGTGTGTATATGTCTGTGTCTGTTCATGTGGGTGTGTGTGTGTGTGTGTGGGTGGGTGCACATGTATGTGGGTGTGTGTGTGTGCGCACGTGCGTGCTTTTGGTGTGTGTCTGTGTGTGCCTGTTTGGTGTGTGTGTGTGGGTGTACATGTGTGGGTGTGAGTGTGTATGGGTGTGTGTGTGTGTTTGTGTGTGGGTGTGCGCATATGAGTGTGTGTGTGTGTGGGTAAGTGTATGTCTGTGTGCGTGTGCATGTGCATGTGGGTGTGTGTGCGTGTGCATGTGGGTGTGTGCGTGTGTATGCATGTGAGTGTGTGTCTGTGTCTGTGTGGGTGTGTGTCTGTGTTTGTGTATGTGCGTGTGTGTCTGTGTGTGGGTGTGTGTCTATGTATGTGTGTGCACGTGGGTATGTGTGTGTGCGTGTGCATGTGGGTGTGCGTGTGTGTGTTTGCATGTGCATGTGTGTGTGTGTGTGCGCGCGCGCTTTTGGTGTGTGTCTGTGTGTGTGCGCACGTGTGTTTTTGTCTGCGTGTGTGTCTGTGTGGTGTGTGTCGGTGTGCATGTGCGGGTGTGTGTGTGTCTGTGTGTGTGGGTGTGCGTTTGTGTGGCTGTATGTGGCTGTGTGTGTATGTGTGGCCATGTGTATACGTGTGGCTGTGCGTGTGTGTGTGTGGGTGTATGTGTCTGTGTGTGGATGTGTGTTTGTCTGTGTGCGTGTGTGTGTGTTTGTGTGTTTGTGTGAGTGTGTGTGTGTGCGTGTATGTGGGTGTCTGTGTGTGGGT
>NC_063348.1:39366831-39461973 GCF_021869965.1 Rhincodon typus
GGCTGTGTGTGTATGTGTGGCCATGTGTATACGTGTGGCTGTGCGTGTGTGTGTGTGGGTGTATGTGTCTGTGTGTGGATGTGTGTTTGTCTGTGTGTGTGTGTGTGTGTTTGTGTGTTTGTGTGAGTGTGTGTGTGTGCGTGTATGTGGGTGTCTGTGTGTGGGTGTGCATATATGAGTGTGTGTGTGTGGGTAGGTGTGTGTCTGTGTGGGTATGTGTGTGTGTATGTGTGTGTGTGTGTGTGTCTGTGTCTGTGTGCATGCGTATGCATGAGAATGTGTGCGCGTGCGCGTGTGTTTATATGCATGTGGGTTTGTGTGTGGATGTGCTTGTGTGTTCATGGGTGTGTGTGTATGTGTGGGTGTAGTATTTGTGTGGCTGTCTGTGGCCGTGTGTGTCTGCGTGGGCGTGCGTGTGCGTGTGTGTGTGTGTGTCTATGTCTGTGTGTGTGTCTGTGCCTGTGTGTGTGTAGTTGTGTGTCTGTGTGCGGGTGTGTGTGTGCATGTGGGTGTGTGTGTATTTGAGTGTGGGTGTATGTGTGTGTGTGGAGCAGAGGCCGGAAGCCATAGTCAATAGGTGTGAAGCTGGAAAAATACAGCAGGTCAGACAGCATCCAAGGAGTGGGAAAGTCAACGTTTCAGGCCAAAACACTTTGTCAGGACCGGGGAGGGGGAGGGGAGCCCAGAAATAAATCAAGGGAGGGGGGTGTGGCTGGGGAAAGGGTAGGAGAGATGGTGATAGGTGGATGCAGGTAGGGGGTATTATGATTGGTCCGTGGGAAGGGTGGAGCAGATAGGTGAATAGGAGGATGGACAGGTTAGATCAGATCAGGGAGATGAGGGGGAGGGGGAGGGCTGGGCATGGGATAAGGCTGGGGGTGGAGGGATTTTGAAGCTGGTGAAATCAAAATTGAGGCCATTGGACTGCAAGTTCCCATGGTGAAACATCAGGTGATGTTCCTCCAGTTTATGTTTGGCCTTACTCTGACGTGGAGGATGCCAAGGCTGAACATATCAAGGGAGTGGAAAGGGGAATTAAAATGGATGGCAACTGGAAGGTCGGGTTGGTTGATGCATAGACAGCACAGATGCTCCGCGAACCAGTCCCTGCATCTGCATTTGGTCTCCCTGATATAGAGGAGACCACATCGGGAGCAACAGATGCAGTAGCCTAGGTTGGATGAAGAGCAGGTGAATCTCTGCTGGATCTGGATGGATTGTTTGGGGCCTTGGAGGTGAGAGGGGAGGTGTAGGGGCAGGTGTTGCACCTCTTGCGGTTGCAGAGAAAGGTACTGTGTGTGGTGTAGAAATTGGTGGGGAGTTTAGAGCTGACGAGGGTGTCGTGGAATGAATGGTCCCTGCGGAAAGCGGACAGGGATGGGGAGGGAAGTATCTTTTTGGTGGTGGGGTCTGATTGCAGGTGGCAGAAATTACAGAGGATGATGCGTTGAATTCGGAGGTTGGTGGTTTGGTACGTGAGGACTAAGGGGATTCTATCCTTATTGTTGTTGGGGGAAAGGGTTTTGAGGGCAGAAGTGTGGGAAATGGAGCAGATGCGGTTAAGGGCATCGAATTATACAGGAAGGGAAACTACAGTTCCTAAAGTAGGAAGATATCTGGGATATCCTGGGAGCAGAGGCCGTGGAGACGGAGGAATTGAGAGTATGGGATAGCATTTTTGCAGGAGGATGGGGGAGAGGAGGTGTAGTTGAGGTATTTGTGGGAGTCAGTGGCCTTAAAATGGATGTCAGTGGTGAGTTGGTTTCCAGAGATGGAGATGGAGAAGTCCAGTAAGGGGAGGGAGGTATCAGAGATGGTCCAGGTGAATTTGAGGACGGGGTGGAAGTTGTTGATGAAGTTGATGAACTGTTCAAACTCTTCGCTGGAGCACAAGGCAGCACCAATGCAATCATCAATACAGCGGAGGAAAAGGTGAGGGATGGTGCCGGTGTTGTTGTGGAAGAGGGCCTGTTCCACAAATCCTACACAGAGGCAGGCATAGCTTGGGTCCATGCGGATGCCCTTTGGTTTGTAGGAAGTGGGAGGAATCAAAGGAAAAGTTTTTGAGAGTGAGGACCAGTTCTGCGAAGTGAATGAGAGTGTCAGTGGAGAGGAACTCGTTGGGCCTACAGGAGACGAAGAAGCAGAGGGTTTTTAGGCCCTCCGTAAGGAAGATACAGGTGTAAAGGGACCGTATGTCCATAGTGAAGACAAGGTGTTGGGCAGGCGTGGAGAGCATGGGTTGTGTCACGAATGTAGGTAGGGAGTTCCTGGACCAAAGGGGGAACAATGGAGTTGAGGCAGTGGGGCAGGAGCAGGCAGAGACAATGGGTCGACAAGGGCAGTCTGGTTTATGGATTTTGGGAAGGAGATAGAAACGGGCAGTGCGGGGTTGGGGAACTATCAGGTTGGAGGCTGTGGACAGGAGATCTTCCAAAGTGATGAGGTTGTTGATTGTCTGAGAGATGATGGCTTGGTGATCAGAGGTTGGGTCATGACTGAGGGGACGGTAGGAGGAGGTGTCAGAGAACTGGCGTCTGGCCGCAGCGATGTAGAGGTCAGTTAGCCATACTACCAGTGCGTCTCCCTTATCAGCAGGTTTAATAGTGAGGTTGGGGTTGGAGCAGAGGGCTGCACATTCCAATGGGGAGAGGTTGGAATATGTGAGAGGGGTGGAGAGTTCCAAGTGATTGATGTCACGGCAGCAGTTTGAGATAAAGGAGTCGAGGGAGGGTAGGAGGCCGGGAGTGGGTGTGCAGGAGGATGGAGTTTGCTGGAGGTGGGAGAAGGGGTTGTTAAGAGGGTGGGTTAGATTCCCGTTCAAAGAAATAGGCGCGGAGGCAGAGGCAATGGAAAATTTGTCCTCAGCCCTTTGCTGAGGACTGACCGTTCAGCCTCAGTGAGGGGGAGGTCGGTGGCGGGGGGGAGAATGGTGAATACCCAGTAGGGTTTGGGGCTGGGGCTGGGGCTGAGTGTAGAGCTGGGGCCAGGAGCGGGAATGGAGACTTCATCCAGAATGGGGGTGTGCGCTGGAGTGATCACATGGGCGGAAGCGGAAGTTACCCGGCCCTCAATGATGTCAGCAGTCATGTGATCTTCGATGTTAGTGGAAGCGGTGGTCACATGATCAGTAGGAATGGTTGGAGCACCCGCGTGGCCAATAGCGTCAGGCTGATCCTGGAGAAGGTCAGAGATGAGGTTAGGATGCCGAATGGTTGAGGAGATTTGTGTCTGAAGGTAAGTATGGGACAGTTTGGCATACTTACAGTCTTTGATTCCGATAGAGCGGATAAAAAGCATTTATCGAGGGTGTGGATCCTTCTGAGAACAAACAGTACAGGTCCTCTGCAGGTCTGGGAGAAAGAGGCCCTGAGCTGGGGCAGGGCCGACTGCAGGGAGAGAAGGTGTCAACGCAAGGCAGAGTGCGTGGAGCTGAGAATTTGTGGGGAGAATCGTTTCTGGAGGCACTGGAGTTACTGTAGATAACAATTGTCACGGTTGGGTCCAAATTGCGAAGGTCTGAAAGTTATTTGGAGTCCATGGGGGATAAGCCAGCTGTGCAGACACTGAGGAAGGAGATGTGGCTGTAGTAGCAAGATTACTTCAGAATATGGTTGAAGAGCTTCAGGGCAGAGGAGACAACCTGGGAGTTGCAGCGGGAGAGAGACTCACTGAGCTCTCTTCAGGAGGGAAGAGGCAACCTTAGAAGGGACTTTGCAGTGTTGGTTTCAGTGACTTGGAGACAGTAAGGACTACAGAGGCTGGAAGCCAGAGTCAACAGATATGAAGTTGGAAAAGCACAGCAAGTCAGACAGCATCCGGGGAGCGGGAAAGTCAACGTTTCGGGTTGAAACCCTTCATCGGGACTGGGGAGGGGGAGGGGAGCCCAGAAGTAAATAGAGGGAGGGGGGTGGGGCTAGGGGAAGGGTAGGTAGGATGATGATAGTTAGATGCAGGTAGGGGGTTATTGTGATTGGTCAGTGGGAAGGGTGGAGCAGATAGGTGAGTAGGAAGGTCTATCCTTGGCCTCTTCCACTGTCACAGTAAGGCCAAACGTAAACTGGAAGAACAACACCTGATGTTTCACCTTGGGAGCTTACAGCCCAATGGCCTCAATATTGACTTGACCAGCTTCAAATTCCCTCCACCCCCAGCTTTATTCCATGTCCAGCCCTCCCCTTCCTCCTCGCCTCCCTGACCTGACCTAACCTGTCCATCCTCCTACTCACCGATCCGCTTCACCCTTCCCACCATCAATCACAATAACCTCCTACCGGTCGTGAACCATTTTAACTCACCCTCCCACTCTCTGGGTGACATGTCCATCCTGGGTCTCCTCCAGGATCACAATGACGCCACACGCAAACTGGAGGAGCAGCACCTCATTTTCCGCCTTGGTAGCCTAGAGCCCAATGGCCTAAACATGGATTTTACCAGTTTCAAAATCTCCCCACCCCCGGCCTCATACCATGATCAACCCTCCCTCTCACCCTGGCCTCCTTGACCTGACACAACCTGTCCAGTTTCTCTCCCACCTATCCGCCCCACCCACCTCACTGACCAATCCCCACCATTCCCTACCTGCACTCACCTATCACTATCCCACCTACCTTCCCCAGCCCCACCCCTCCTCTCTATTTATTTCGGAGCTCCGCTCCCCCTCCCCACATCTAAGCTGCTCACCTTTTTCACATTCACTCCAGTAACAACTTCTCTTTCAAAAAGTTATCATCCTCCTGAAGGATTATAGCACTTTCCCCTTGCTTCCCTCTACAATTAGATTATTCGCTGCAGCACAGCATTTTTGCAACACACACCTTCAGTGTTCACGGAAGTAAGAATAGCTAACGCTTTCCTTTCTATGCCTCATTATGCAGCATTAACTCAATGCTTTGTGCAGAGGGAACACTGATGCCGGTAAATGGTTTTCAAACAGAAAAGACTGATACCCTTAGGTGGTATACGTTTGAACTCTCTATGTCAATAATCAATCACAAATTTCCATCAGAGAAACTTAAACCAAAGCAAAATACTGTGAATCCTGGAAAGCTGAAGTAAACATAAAAAGAAAGCAGTTTAAGAAGGCAGCTCACCACCACTTTCTCAAAGGCTACCTGAGAAGCAAGAAATGTTGGTCAGCCAGGCTCAGGAGTGAATGAAGAAAAGTTCTGGAAATACTCAGCTGGTCTGATAACTTAAAATCTTAATTGCATTTCTCTCTTCAGAAATGCTGCCTCAATATTTCCAGAATGTTCTGTTTTTATTTCAAGTTTCCAGTATCCACAGCAAATAAAATACATATGCTCGATGGGATTTGGAAATCAGCAAATCAGAACAAAATCTCCATGTTTCTTGAATCCACTCCATAATTTTCCTGTACAATAAATGATACCATCTCAAAATAAAATGTATACAAACACAGCACCAATTCATTCTCTTTGTGCTAAGATCAGCCAACCAACATCACTTTTACAACTGGTCTTCAGTCAGATTTACATGTTAACTTCACAGATTTGAGAGGTTGAGTTTGTCCTCCTCAAAAGAAGATGAATGGTAGATCCAGATAAGAGTCTCACCAAAGGAACATATTTTTTAAAAAAGCAAAGAACTTGCATTCACAGAATGCCTTTAATGGCTTTAGGACAATTAAAGTGCTTTAGAGTCAATTCAGTACATTTGAAGTTGCCATTGTTGTAAGAAGTATGTATGTATGTACGTGTATGTGTTAGTGCATGTCTGTACGTGCATGTTTGTGTTTGTGCATGTGGTACCGAGCATGGTTTCCTATCCCACATCCTCTCCATTACCAAGACCATGTGCAGGTATTTCTACTATAACACAATAGTTGCATTCTTGTGTGACCTCGCGGTATAGAAAATCGCGTTATAGGGAATGGAACATTGCTATACAATACAGTAGAAAGTTTGCATTATCCAAACAGCGTCCACCATTCATTAATCACATTACAGCCAATTTGCGTTATTGCAGATATACCTGTACCTCCACCTCCAATATAGCCCTTCAACTCTCAGCTGTGAAACTCTCATGCATGCTTTAGTCATGTCCAATCTTGACTACACCAACCCTCTTCCTGCCTGACTTCACACATTGTGCTCGCTATAAACTCGGGGTAGCTGACTGGGATTTTCCAACGGGTCTTCAGCGTCACGATGCAGTGAGTTCATCTCGACTGCCTGCAGGTGGGGTCTCGTTGGCACGCTGGGCTCTGAATAGGTCGTCTGGCCGGCCCTGCCTATCCAGGGGGAAAAGGGACAACTACAGATTGCCCTGTAGCAGGTGTCTCTTCCTGTTTCTTGTAGTTTGTTAAACCTCTCAATCATCCAGTAATGTAGTTGAGTCCTCCTCTGTAGATGGGATCAGTGCTGTGCCCTCACTGTTCACAATTTATACAAATGGATGAAGGGGTGGAAGGTCTGGTTGCCAAATTTGCTGATGACACAAAGATAGGTCGGAAAGTAAATTGTGAAAAGGATATGAGGACTGCTACAGAAAGATATGGATAGGTTAAGTAAGTGGATCCCAGGCTCGGAAGTCCTACTCCACCGCCATCTTACAGGAAGCCAGTCACCTTATTTAAGGAAAGATGCAAATGTGCCTCACACAGTTCAGCGACTAATACCTGGAATTGGTGGGTTGCCTTATAAGAAAAGGTTGGACAGGCTGGGCATGTATCTACTGGAGTTTGGAAGAGTGAGAGGTGACTTGATTGAAACGTAGAAGATCCTGAGGAGTCTTGATGCAGTAGATGTGTAGATGATGTTTGCTCATGGGAGAACTAGGGGTCTGAACATAAGGTGTTGCTCAAATGAAACAGAGATGAGGCAATTCTTTTTTTCTCAAATGTAAGACAAGTTCTTTAGAACTCTCTTCCTGAAAAGGTAGTGGAGGCAAAATATTTTTAAAGCTAAGGTAGTCACATTCTTGCTAAGCGAGAGGTGAAAGATTATCAGGGATAGACAGGATTGTGGATTTGTCATTACATCCTGATAAGCCACGATTTTATTAAGTAACAGAGCAATCTCAGGGGACCAAATGGACAACTCCTGCTCTTTGTAAATTGAACGAAGATGTTTCCATCTCAAAGAAAGCAACACCCCGGCATAATTCAAGGCTGGTGATAGCTGTCCTGTTTACTAATTCTTTCCTTCCCTCTTGGCCTTTCTTCCAAAAGTTCTTTGCCTTGCTGACTTCCTCTTCAAATTCAAAAGCTTGCTAAAATATAAAACACTGTCTGACTGCTCCTTTCATATATGTTCTCCACATTCCTTCACTACGTTGCTGGTAAAATGCTTTGAGGTGTTTGTTTTCTGAGAGAAACGTGGGACAAACATATTTATCTTTCCCATCTCATTCCGTTGAAACAAGTTCCTCATAATCATATTGCAGCAAAAACAATCTGAAAGAACCAATCACTGTGACAGTGCCTCATTCTACCGCATACCTTTAGAACTAAAAGTTGCTTGGCATCAGACATCTCACAGGAAAAATCTCCAGTTTCCAAAGACTCAACTCCAGCTCATCAGTACTTAAAACCATATAGACAACAAAGCAGAGACTGAGGCAGGGATCGGATTAAGGTATACAAAATTATGGGAGGTATAGATAAGGTACACTGTCAGAATCTTTTCCCCAAAGCAGTCATGACTAGGACCAGAGGGCATAAGTTTAAGGTGAGGAGTAATTAGTTCAGAGGGATTCTGAGGAAAACAACTTTTTCATCCAGCAGGTGGTAGAAACATAAAATGCTCTGCCTGAGAGGATAACGGAGGCAGATAGTCTCACAACATTTAAGAAGCATATGGATGAGCACTTCAAATGCCGGGGAACAGTAGGCTATGGATCAAATGCAGGAAAATGAAATTAGTGCAGTTTGAAGAAGGGCCTGTTTCTATGCTGTATGACTCTATGTCTCTAAAGTACGTGCTTCAGCCAACTTTCTGAAACAGCATGATTGCTGTAATGGCCTGAGGGCGCAAAGAGGAATCATGTTTGTTATTGTGTAATGGATATTCTCTTCATGATTCTTCTGTCTGAAACCATTTTTTTAATAAAAGAAATGGCCAACACTGTCGAGTTCTGAAGTTGGCTGTTATAATCACCTGACTGAATTAGCTGGAATCCTCCAGAACTTTCTTGTAAAGCCAGTTCACCAATTTCTCCTCAAGTCATAGAGACTTTGGCCTGCTGTCTATTGTGACTATAGACGTCCTGACTTACACAAACATCATCACAAAGGAATTGCAAATTACCCAAATAGAAGTAGTATGGATGCTGAAGGTCTGAAATAAATGGCTTGGTAATGTCATCTCAGTCTGACATTTGGAGAATCAACAAACCCTTTTCTGCCAGACACCAAATCTCAGGCAATGAGGGAAACTGACAAGCTGGGGTCTTCACAGTGAGTGTGGGAATGGAAGCCATAGTACTGGCATTTTGCATTGCAAACCAGCCCTCCAGCTAACCCACCCTTGTGTTAGTAGGATTGTGAATGAAGCAATTTCCTATGTTTTGAATATTTCGTGAACAAACTCTCCTATTTATTTCATCTGAACTGGGTTCATTTTAAAAAGTGGAATCCAAACAACTAGGGTTTGTAGAACACCCTTTGGCCTACCTCAGTAAGGGACCAGAATGCAGAGGGAAAGGAGTAACTCAAACAAAAGCTTGCTGGCTTGGAAAGAAGATGTATGGATATGGCAAGGAGGGATGAGTAATCAGCCCTAATTACTGGACAAAATATGAGGTTTGAAACAAGATTGGAAGTTCTTTGAGAAGCCAGCAATTGGAAATCCAGCAAACACCAAGATCCCAAACAGTTACCTAATGCTGCTCTTGTAAGGGTCAGGTAGCAGAGAAAAGATACTAGATTTACACGCCTGAGGATGCAGCAACAATAGAACACCACAACTTGTAGAAACATACAGTACACCAGGCAGTAATTCAACCCGCTGTTTCATTACTGGGCCAACTCATTGGTGGAACTTTATAACTACTGCTACTCCTCTGCCTTTTCTCCCTTTGTTTCCTTTCAACAATTTATCAGGTTTTGTTTTGAACATTGAATCTTCCGCCAATGCCTTTTCGGGCAAGTCATTTTACTGACTGAGTAAAAAGAAAATTCCCTCATCATCACCTTGGGTTCTTTTGCCAGTTACTTCAAATCTGTACTGTCTATTTACCAACCCTTCTTCCACTGGAAACTGTTTCTCCTATCCATCAGAAACTATTCAGTTTTGAGCAACTCTATCAAATTCCCTCATAACCTTCGCTGCTTTAAGGATAGCATCTCCAAATTCTTCAGTCTCACTGCATGATCAAAACCTCTCAACCCCGGTACCATACCAGAGGAATCTCCTTAGCACACTGTTCAAGGCTTCAACATCCTTCCTCAAAGTATGAATGCCAACAGAGAAGAGGCAGAAGTTCAAAGAAGATCGAACAATGTCAAGGGCTTTATGAGATTCCATCAGTTTTATTAAAGGAACTGAACAATGCAAAATAGATTCACTGAATTGAAAGTCTGCACTCGCATTCTGGAACAAATATTATTGATCTTACGAGAAATGCAACATGAACGAACACCTACTTTTTTTGACATCATCACACTGATGCATGGGATCATCTGATGTCAGCGAACATCTGTCCTGACCCCTCCACTGCCCCCCACAAAGGCAGGTTGCTGATCTGCCATTCAGGACCAAATAAGCCACAAATTGCTTTAGCCAAGTAATTATATTCTTAACTTATTTCTCTATTTTTCAACATTTTACCTGAGATTTTGTACCTCGGTACATCATAAAACAATCTATGACAATGAGTCACGTAAGGAGATGGCAAGCAGATGACCAAAAGCTTGGTCAAAGAGTTAAGTTTTGAACAGCACCCTATTCAAAGAGGAATGAGGTTTAGAGGCACAAAAACACTTAGGGAAGGAATTCTACAGCTTTAGGGCCAGGCAGCTAAAGACAAATTGTAATGATTCAAATCAGAGATGCTTAAGAGGTCAGAATGAGAGAAGTGCAGAGATCTTAATGGGTTGTAGGGGGCGATTATAAAAGGTGGTAAGACCATGGAGGGATTTCACAGCAAGGAGGAGAATGAGGTGACCTGATTCTCAACCGCTCGTCTGACACTGAACCAGACAGTTTACAACCTGTCCATTATTTTCAGGTACTGGAACAAATTCACTTCAGTCCCAGCAACTTCTAACCACCATCACCCCAAAAACAAGTGAAAAATAAGGTCATAGTGTTGCCTTCCTGGTAGGAAGTGAGATAAAGATAGCAAGAAGGGGAAATAATTGAATGAAGTGGCCCCAGAGAGAATCTCTCCCACTTCTTGCCACTTCACCAACTATGTGCTGGACCAGAAGCTCCACTAGGGGCTTTCTCAACTTGCCAGCAATTAAGGCTCTTAAGTGATCAATTAATGGGCACCTTAGGGTCTCATATCATTAGCCATCCAATTACTTTGGTTGAGAGACTGGGTAACCAGGGAAACATACCTGGCAGTTTGGGCAGGGATTGGGGTGGCCTCTATTTGGCTCAACTGTGGGGCAAGTCGAGGCAAGGTTGAGGTAGGGAGATGCAAGGGGTGGCCTTTGGAAGCCACTGACCTTCCTGCCCTTCGTGTAGATCTCCTGACTGCCCTCTCTCCATGGCCTCCCACTCCACTGGAAGCAAAAGAAAAAGATCTAACTTCTTGCTGTTGGATCTCCTGGAAAGTAGGCCTCAGCCGAGGGTCTTTACGACTGGAAGCTGCAGGCCTCTCATTGGCCAGTAGTTTTCTGGCAAGGCAGGACATCACAGTTGTGGCCTGTGATAGGCTCAGAAGCTTGCTGGATAGCTCTTAATGCAATGATTGGCACACAATATGGCGAGCTTTCACAAAAGCGTGGGTGGCAAGTTAATCAATACATAATACCTCTGCCTTCACAGTTTGGCTCAAAAAGAGAAAGTCTTGGCCTGAATGTTTATTGCACTGAAATGTTTGAAAAATTCTCATTCTCTTCTAGCCATGATGCAAATAGATTTTCAAGTAAAGATTTTATCATTTAATTTCAACATGACAATAATTTACTGCAAGCAGCTGGAAAGACTGAGCCATAAAATTTCACACTTCAAGGATGATTAATACATGAAGGATTCTCCAGCAAAAATACTTTATTTTACAACAACAATCGTCAGAAATACTCATTGTCTGAGTGGGATTGCAATATACGTACAGTTTGAATAAAACCAATTGTTTTTGAGGAAGTGTTAGATATAACACTTAGAGATAAAGGGATCACATGGAATGGGGAGAAAGCAGGAATAGAGCACTGAATTGGAGGATCAACCATGATCATGTTGAATGGCAAAGGAGGCTCGAGATTGTCTACTCCTGCACCTGTTTTCTTTGTTTCAAAGGAGCAGAGTGGATTCCTGGGAAGGGGGTGTTCAAAGTTATCAGAATTACCAATTTTCCAGTTATGGTTGGTGTATTAATGTACAGTGTACAAGTGCCTGTGACAGGTTTTAACTGTAGCTCAGTGGGTAACACTCCAGTGTCTGTGTTAGAAGGCTGTGAGTTCATGTCCCACTCCAGGACTTCAGCAGATGATCCAGCCTGACATTCCTAGTGCTGTACTGAATGCACACTGTCATGGCAGAGATGCCATCTTTCATGACATATCAACTTAGGCCAGGCCTGCCCTTGAAGGTGGATATGGAAAACTTCATGGCCACTATTTCAAAGGAAAAGTGGGTGAGTTTGATTCTATCTGAAATTTAACCAACATCATAACTGCAGCGACATTTTGAAATGTTTCACTGGTTGCAGAGTGCTTTGGCACTGGCACATTGTGAAAGCTACTAGAAGAACTGGCAGCTCTTCCTTTAACCAATAAATAATTGTGAAACCGTAAACAGTTAAGGGATGTATTTACTGTAATTAGCTCACTGGTTTCCTTTGCTTAGCTGATATTATCTTTCAGGATTAGAACAATTAGTCCCGGAATGTGTGAAAGTATTTGTCAGCAGGTCCCAAACGGAATTTAATAATTTACAGGAGATGCTTAATTGATAACTGACAAGCCACGAGAATCCTGTCAATATTTTCAGGAGGTTTCTGAGCAGGATCTCAACAGCACTCAAAGATTACCAGCCCTCCAGGATTGTCCTGGAGTTCCCAAAACTTAATCTTTCGCACTTTGCTCTGAGCAACATGGTAGAAAACAAAAGTTTTCTTCAGATTTGCGTGTTGAATACTTGATTGGTTCAAAAAATATTGGAGATAGAGGTAAAATGAGTGTTAGACTACACGTGGCTGTTTGGGGTGCAACACCATATGATATAACCTTAAGAATAAAATAAAAATAAAAAAAAAACAAAACTGTCAACCCTGAGAGCAAGACTTACAATGTTAGGTTATTATTTGCAAAGGGGTTCCTGGGATGTTTGTAGCAGCGCCATCACTGGTTGAAGATTGTAAATACAGTGCAATACATTAAACAATACTGTAGATTGACTCAAGAACCTCCCTTCATGATTTTTTTATTTCTACATTAATAATGTAAACATTAAGTAGAAGTGCAAATTTAAAATGCGGATTGAGTTACACCTGCACACCCGAGTCTAATTATCTTCCTCTACCCTCACTTCAGTTGAAGCCTACAGTTCAAAAGGAGATTGACTAATTATAAAGAAGGACTAAATTGCGATAGAGATTGGAATCACACCTCCATAATGCTTCAGTAACCTTACCATAATCATTTTAACTATATCTTCACTCTTTGCATCTATAATTACGTTAGACGGAACCGACAAAGACCAAGGCTGTCCCAATTAATGAGTTGGGTAACTGAATAGCATATTAATGACTGCAGCAAGTAATTGAATATTCACACATGTTAAATCAAAGCAGTGATGCAATTCCAGCTAAATGTGTGCTCCTCCGATGTCCCACTACGTTGAATTCATCGTAGCACATTTATAATAACGCCCTTTTGTAAGCAAACACATGAGCCGACTGTACAGGTCCAAAATGTGGACTAAATGGGCAGATGAAAGATTTAGACTGTAAGAATGTAAGAAATAGGAGCAGAAGTAAAACATTCAGCCATTCAAACCTGTCTCACCATTTAAAAATATCGAGGTTGATCTGCCCTCGGCCTCAGCTCCTCACGGGATGATATTTTTAAAAAAATCTACAAAATCTTTAAATATTTTCAATGAGCCTCCACAAGTCTTCGGGGTAGAGAAATTTCTGACATTTTCTACGCTGAGGGAAGAAATTCCTTTGTATCTCAGCTGTAAATGAGTGTCCCCGATTCTATAATTATGTCCCCTAGTGTGAGATTTCTGCACTAGTGTAAATACATTCTCAACATCTACCCTCAGAATCTTGTAGCTTTCAGTAAGAACACCTCTCCATTCTTCCAAACTCTAACAAACAAATGCCTCTAACGAACAATTTAGCTCCTTCATCCCAGGAATTAGTTGAATGAGTCTCTTTTGAACTACCTCCAATTTTGCATCTCTATTTTAAAACACAGGGACCAGAACTGTGCAGTCTTCCAGGTACACAGTGCCACCAACCTCCTGTACAGTTGTGACAAGATTTCCTTGTTTCTAAACTCCAACTTCTTAATAATAAAGACCAAACTTCCATTTGCCTTTTTAATTACTTGCTGCACTTGTATACTTTGTGTTTCATGCAATACAACACCTCTACACTTTTTGGGGGTATTTCTTATTTACATAGTAGTCTGTCTTTTGATTCTTCCTACATCAAACTCTATCTGCCAAGTTTTTACCCATTTGCTCAATCTATCTATAACCTCTTGCAGATTCCTTATGTCTTCATCACAACATGTCCTCCCAACTACTTTGTGTGGTCGGCAAACTTGGATACAGTACACTCTGCTCTTCCCTCCAAGTCATTAATAGATAGTGAATAACCAATCCTTGGATCACTCCATTAGTTACAGTTTTGAAAAAGACCCATCAATCCCGACTCTCTGTTTTCTGTGTATTAACCAATTATCAATCCATGCTCATGCATTACCTCTAATACTGTAAGCTCATATCTTTTGAAATAGCCTTTAATGCGGCATTCATCAAATGCCTTCTGGAAATCCAAATACACTACACCTACCGGCTTTCCTATGTTCTCAAAGAACTTTTGTGAATTTGTCAAACATGATTTGCTTTTCATAAAGCTTTTGTGTTAAGTTTTTCTAAATACCCTATTTTGTTCTTCATAGTGGACTCTTAGCATTTTGCCAATGACAGATGCTAGGCTAACTGGCCTTTCGTTTCTTGCTGTTTGTCTCCCCCCATTATTAAATGGGGTGGAGGGGGCACATTCACAATTTGCTAAACTGTAGGAACCCTTCCCAAATTCAGTAAGTTCTGGAATATTTTTACCAATGCCTCCACTATCTTTGCAGCCACTTCTTTTAAAATCCTTGGATGCAGACCATCAGTCCTGACAACTTGCCTGTCCTCAGTTCATTAGGGTATCAAATACTTTGTCCTTTGTAATTGAGACTATTACAAGATCCTTCCTCCCATTAGCATCTTGCTTCTCTGGTATCTTTGAGATGTTTATAGTGTCCTGCACAAGAGGACCGACACAAAATGTAAGTTTAAAAGGTCTGCTGTTTCCCTGCTCCCCCTTATCGAATCCCCAGTTGCAACCTCTAAGGGTCCCACACTCACTTTAGCTACTCTCTATTTATATGCGCACAGAATCTCTTGCTGCCTGTTTTAATATTTCATGCCAATTGACTTTCATGATCAATTTTCTCCCTTTTTATTCACTTTTAAGTCATCTGTTGCTGGTTCCTAAAAGAAATCCCAAACCTCTGGCCTACCACTAGTTTTCGCTGCCTTAGTTTTTGATTAGATTCTTTCCTTGACTGTCTTTGTTAACAACAGATGGTTCATCCATTTCAATGAGTTCTTTTTGACAAATATATATTTTGAACCTTGTGAACTAGCTGCTTCCATCTCTGCATTGACTCATCTACTGATCTTCCCCTTAGTCTATTTCCCTAGCCGGCTTTCGGACAACCTTTTCTTCAGTGCTCAGTAATTGGCCTTATTTCGGTTGAGGACAGTCGTTTGAGAGCCAAATTGGTCTCCCTCAAACTGAATTTGAAATTCTACCATTTTATGATCGCTCCATCCAGAGGATCCTCAACTACGAGATCTCTTATTAATCATACCTCATTACACATTACTAGATTTAAAATAGCCTAAATAATCATTTTGAAACAATTATTGTGAAGCAGACTGCTCTAAGAAGCAATTCCTGATGCAGTCTACAAATTCGTCCTCTGTGTTTGATTTATCCAGTTAATATGCAGATTACATGATACATGAAAATTATGGTGCCTTCTTACACGCCTCCATACTTTCCTGACTTGTATTTTGTCCTGCAGTGAGGCACTCTACAGATGTTCATAGATGACTCCCACCCATGACATTTTCCCTTACTATTCCCTATTACTATCAAAACTGATTCCACATCAAAATCCATTGCATCTATATCACTACTTGCCACTGCACCAAAATACTCCTTTATTAAAGCTATTCCATCTCCTTTTCCTTTTTATCTATTCTTTTGGAACATCCAATACCCTTTCTCCCAGTCTTAATCACCCTATCACATCACCATAATAGCTATTGACTCATTCTCATTTATTTCTATTCATGCCGTCAGCTCATTTACCTTGTTACAAATGTTACACGCATTCAGATAAAGAGACTTAAGTTTTGACTTTTTGCCATTATTACTTATTCCGGTTCTAATTTCTGCTGCACTTTTCTGTTTATAATTTATGCCCCTTCTGTCACACTGAGTATTGTTTGCCTCTTCACTATCCTGCTCCTCATTTATTTTTTCATCTTCCCATCAACTCAGCCCCACTAAATCAGTTCAAAGGCCTATCTACAACCCTGGTTATACAATTCAGCATGAAGTTCACCTGACAGCTCAGTATCACCTTTTCAAAGGTAATTAGGGATGAGCAACAAATACTGGCCCAGCCAAAGACACCCGCTTCCCATAAACGAATAAAATAAATAAAACTAACGTTGGAGCAAATAGAGATGAAAATCCGGCTTCTGAACCCTGAGCTTTGCAGCAAGAGGGAAGTGCTAACTGTCAGCCATTTAATGTTTATGAAGCTTATTGATTTGATGATCAAAGTTAAGTATGAACACTCCAACAGACAGACATTAAATATAGTGTGCTAGTGTTTATAACATGCCCTCTCTAAACCCACTCCTCCTCTACGCATTGTGGCTAATTTGATTTGCACAATCTATGTGCCGATTAATATCACTCATGATCACTGATATTCCCTTATCACATACATCTCTAATTTCCTGTTAAATGCCATTCCCAACATTATCACTGCAGTTTGGGGGTCTATATATGACACCCACTAATGTTTTTTGCCCCTCGGTATTTCTCAACTCTACCCATACAGACACGACATTGTCAGAGCTGATATTCTTTCTCACTATTATGTTAATTTCCTCTTTAACCAGCAATGCCGCTCCACCACCGTTTCCTTTTTGCCTGTCCTTCCTAAGTACTAAATACACTGGGATATTCAGTTCCTATCCCTGCAGCCTATCACCCTGCAGCCATGTCTCCGTAATCCCAATTATATCGTATCTGTTTATATCTACTTTTATTGCAAATGCTCTGCGCATTAAGGCACAAAGCCTTTAAGCATGTCTTTGTTAACATTGTTTGTCTCACTCTTATTTTTCTCAATAGCCCTGTTTGAATTTTGTCATTGGTTTCTCTGTCTATCACTTTTTTCTTATTCCCTTTTCTACCTTTTGTTTTTGTCCTTGCTCCCTCCTTCTCAGACTCATTACATAGGTTCCCATTGCCCCCTAGTTTAAACATTCCCCAACTGCTCTAGCAAACACTCCTCCTATGACATCAGTCCTAGTCCTGCCCAGGTGTAACCTGTCCAATTTGTACAGGTCCCACCTCCCCTAGAACCAGTCCCAATGCCCCAGGAATCTGAAACGCTTCCCTGACACTATCGTTTCAGCCACATATTCATCGGTCTATCCTGTTATTTCTCCACTGACTAGCACGTGGCACCAGTAGTAATCCTGAGATCACTACCTTTCAGGTCCGATTTCTTAACTTTCTTCCTAGCTCATAGTATTCTGCCTTGAGGAGCTCATCCCTTTTTTCACCAATGTCACTTGTACCAATATGTACCATGGCCACTGGCCATTCACCCTCTCTGTTCAGAATGTCCTGTTACCACTCTGAGACATCCATGACCCTAGCATCAGGTCTGTAATGCCCCAAATTAAACAGATTCTACCTACTCTTTTAATCAACAGTAAACTGAGAGAACTAAATAGCTATTTGGTTATATAGAACTGGACTGTCGTTGAAGAAAGGCAGACTTTGTTGAAGTATTTTGTCTTACACTCATGAGGACAACTCACAAAAACACCAATTCAAGGGGAAAACCATCATTTATATCACATGATAAGAGAGTGCTGACTGTTTGGTAAGTGAAAGCTGATGGGGGAGGCAATTGCCATGGAGAATGTACCATTTAATGACAACTGACAGTTAATTTTTAAATTTCATATCAGGCAGTTTTATCTCAGTTTGGCCAGAGCATTACCCTGAAAAATGAACCTGGAAAATGAAATGGCAGTTATCTATTTTGTTAAGTTGAAACTGGGGCAGTGTGTCTTTTTCCAGCAACATTCAATTAAATATTCCTACTTTCCAAAAAAAGAAGTGGGCATTAGATTGTGATGAGAAACGTAAACCTTTTCTTGATTTCCCCCCTCCGCTCCACTTCAATGTAGAGTTTCCAGAGAAATTCTAGATCTAATTCAATGCAAATTGATTCTAGAACTACATTAGCTCAATGCAGTACTGAGCCCTGCTCTTCATTCAGAAACTGTGCTCAAGGTTTGGTTGTGATTCATTACCGCTGGTCAGTGTTGAGAGTCAGAGATAGTAGGAACTGCAGATGCTGGAGAATCTGAGATAACAAGGTGTAGAGCTGGATGAACACAGCAGGCCAAGCAGCATCAGAGGAGCAGGAAGGCTGACGTTTCGGGCCTAGAGCCTTCTTCAGAAATGGGGGAGGGGAAGGGGATTCTGAAATAAATAGAGAGAGAGGGGGAGGCAGATGGAAAATGGATAAAGGAGCAGATAGGTGGAGAGGAGATGGACAGGTCAAAGAGGCGGGGATTCCATCCGCCTCCTCCTCTCTCTCTATTTATTTCAGAATCCCCTTCCCCTCCCCCATGTCAGCCTTCATGCTCCTCTGATGCTGCTGGCCTGCTGTGTTCATCCAGCTCTACACCTTGTTATCTCAGTGTTGAGAGTCAGTCTGCTTCACATAGAGTCATCCAGCACAGAAACAGACCCTTCAGTCCAACCAGTCCACGCCGACTATGTTCCCAAACTAAACTAGTCCCACCTGTCTGCGCTTGGCCCATATCCTTCCAAGCATTTCTTATTCATGTACTTATCTAAATGTCTTTTAAACATTGTAACTGTATCCACAACTTCCTCTGGAAGTTCATTCCACACACAAAAAATTGCCCCTTGTGACATTTTTAAATCTTCCTCCTCTCACTTAGTCTTAAACTACCCGACTCTAGGGAAAAGACTTTTGCTATTCACCTTATCTATGCCGCTCATGATTTTATAAACCTCTATAAGGTCACCCCTCAACCTCCTGCGTTCCAGTGAAAAAAGTCCCAGCCTATCCAGCCTCTCCTTATAACTCAAACCCTCCAGTCCTGGCAACATCCTAGTAAATCATTTCTGCAGAGTATCACAAAGATGTGACACACCATGAATCACGTTAAAATCTAACAACAGCAAAAGGTGCACAGCAGTTTAAACAGTCGTGAGCTGATTTGCTCAGATCTGCGTGAAGGGATTAGCGGATATTTCTCAGGGTCACTGGCATTTATTACTTTTGCAGGCCTGAGACACTGTCTGTATTGTTGAAGTGTTTGAAGATTATGAAGCAAAGGGAGCACTCCAAGTCTTTTTGTCCTTCAACAAGCCAAGCTGCTAAAGTACTGGGAAAGAGTAAGTGAGACACAAAGACTGCTGCACTGAATATTACCAGCCACCTCCCCATCCCATCCTTCAAAAACAGCCACACAGACTGGAACATTGCATTTTCTGCAACAAAACAATTCCACTTGTCTGCCTGGAGTTTAGTTCAGTGGGTCCAATCTGTGCATAGCAAGCTCCCACATGTAATGAGAAAAATGACCAGAACAGGTCGCTTGATTTTTATTAAAAGAGATGTCAATTGACGAATAAATATTGGCCCCAGGGAGAACTCACCTTTCTTCTTTGGAAAGGGTGCTACTGAAATCTATTATATTCACTCGAGAGGGCAGACTGGGGTCTCAATTCTAATACCTCATCCAAAAAAATTGCACCTCTGACAGTACTGCACTCCGTCAATACTCTGCTGAGTGGGACAGCCACACTTGAGTTTAATGTTAAACCAGGCACACTTAAGGCTAAAAATGAAGCCTTGTAAATATTAGGGTACAGGTTTTAAAGCGTTCAAATAGCATGTCTTTATGTGCTGCCTACAAATTATGGACAGTTTCATTTGAACAGATGAAAAATTCATGCTGCATTATTCACAGTCCCTCATTCAGGCTATATCTTACGGTTTTCTTCAAAATTTGATTTGCTGAAGTGAATTATTGTGACGAGTTCAGTGTGGGACCTGACACCACCCACATGTCATTCCAATCTCTCAGCTGTAGACCATGTGCACTGACCTTACCAACAACAACCTGCATTTATGTCATGCTTTTAATGTTGTAACCGTATAATAGTAGCGTAATCAAGATAAAATGTGACACCAAGTCACATGATGAGGTATTACAGAAGATAGCTGGCAGCTGGGTTGGACAGCCAGGTTTTAAGGAGCATTTTAAAGGAGGAGATAGATAAAGATAGGCAGAGAGATTTAGAGACGGAATTCTGTGCAAAACGTTATTGATCTAAAATACAGTCAATCAATCACATTGCAACAACACAAATTTTGTTTGATCATTCAATTTTGGCATGTTTGCATTCGAATTGTATCCAGCAAAAAAGACAACTGTATGAAATGCTCAGTATTACCAAGCTGTCAAAATAAATTAATTTGGAAGGAGCTGTGTGCATCTAACCTGCCTTGTGTTTTCTTTCAAATTTCATAACTTATTTATTAACCACAGTGCGCTACACATTCACTCAGTTTCCCAACTCCAACTTAGCAACCCATTTGTGACTAGCCTGGAGCACTGACAGACAGACAGTTAGGTCAAAGCAAGTGCCTGCCAATGTTTCTCACAGCAGTGCTGGAGCTTATGGCTTCCACAGGACAACACCGGCAACATGCCTGACTACTCACGCTTGGTGCATAACCTCAATCAACAGGCTGGCTGGATCCCAATTATTATTCACATTTAGATACTGAGTTTAAGCAGTAGGAAGTATCTGCAATTGAACAGCACTGCTTCAGGTCCTTGGGTCCAAAGGGCTTCATAGCCAATGAATTACTCGGAGGTGATTGTTAATTTGATAAACATGATGCGGAATTTTCACATAGGAAGCTCTCACCAGTGGCAAATATGTGGATGTGGACTTAACCTGCTGATGAAGTAATATTTCCTGGCTCTCTAAGGGAACTCGCTTGCATTTATTTTTCTTCTGAATAGCGTTATGGGATCTTGACCTCCACCTGAGGGAGGGAAGAAGCCTGACAGTTTAACATTGCATGTGAAAGACAGCATCTCTGGCTGTGCCATGGAATCAGCCGAGACTGACTGTTCCAATATCTGCTGCCGTGGGGCTTGAACACATGACTGACTGACATGGAGGCAGCAAGAGAAGCCTCCCAGGCTCTGGAAACTTGAGCTCATTGAAAACTCTGCTGCATTTATCTTCATTTAGACCATGTCCCAATCATCCGCCACCTTGTGCCCTGTTCAAGTTACCAAATCATAAGATATAGGAGCTGAATTAGGCCATTCAGCCCCTCGCGTTGCTCTGCCATTCAATCATGGCTGATATGTTTCTCAACCTTATTCCCCTGTCTTCTACCCATAACCCTTGATCCCCTTACTAATGAAGAATCCATCTATCTCCGTCTTAAAGACAGTCAATGACTTGGCATCCAGAGCCTTATGGGGCAATGAGTTCCACAGATTCACCACCCTCTAAGAAATTCCTTCTTATCTCGATTCTAAAGGGTTATCCCTTCACTCTGAGGCCGTACTCTCTGGTCCTAGCCTTTCCTACTGGTGGAAACATCTTCTCCACATCTACGCTATCCAGGCCTCTGAGTATTCTGTAATTTTCAGTCACATCCCCCCTCATCCTTCTAACTTCCATCCAGTACAGACCCGAAGTCCTCAACTGCTCCTCATATGACAAGCACTTCATCGCCAGGATCATTCACCAAAGATCCTTAGACAGCACCTTTCAAACCCGCCACTACTTCCATTTAGAAGGACAAGAGCAACAGATGCATGGGAACACCAGCTCCTTCAAGATTCCACCCTGTCCCCTAAAACCACTCACCATCCTGACTTGGAAATATATCGCCGTTCCTTCACTGTTGCTGAGTCAAAATCCTGGAATTGCCTCCCTAAGGGCATAGTGGTTCAACCCACCGCAGGAGGACTTCAGCGGTTCAAGAAGGCAGCTCACCACCACCTTCTCAAGGGCAACTAAGGATGGGCAATAAATGCTGCCCAGCCAGTGACGCTCACATCCCACAAATGAATTTTAAGAATTCTCCTCCAGACCCCCTCCAAAGCCAGCACATCCTTCCTGAGGGCCCAAAACTGCTCACAATATTCCAAATACAGTCTGACCAGAGCCCTGTACAAGTCTCAGCAGTATATCCCTGCTGTTGTATTCTAGCCCTCTGGAAATGAATGCTAACATTGCAATTGCCTTTTCAAATGCGAAATGAACCTGCATGTTATCCTTAGGAGAATCCTGAACTAGCACTCCCAAGTCCCTTTGCATCTCAGATTTCTGAAACCTCTTCACATTTAGAAAATAGTCTTTGGCTCTATTCTTCCTACCAAAGTGCGTAACCCCACGCTTTCCCACATTGTATTCCATCTGCCACTTCTTTGCCCACTCTTCTAGCATGTCCTAGTCCTTCTGCAACATCCCTGCTTCCTCAACACTACTTGTCCCTGCACCTATCTTTCTGTCATCTGAAAACTTAGCAACAATGCCCCCAGTTCCTTCATCTAGATCATTAATGTATAATGTGAATAATTGTGGATTCAACACTGATCCCTGTGGAACTCCTCTGGTCACTGGCTGCCATGTTGAAAAAGACCTGATTATGCCCACTCTCCTCATTCCGCTAACCCGTCAATCCTCTATCCATACCAATACCTTGCCCCTGACACCATGGGTTCTTATCTTATTTAGCAGCTTCCTGTGCAGCACCTTGTCAAAGGCCCTATGGAAATCTAAATAGAACATGTCCAATGGCTGTCCTTTGTCTAATGTGCTTGTTACTTCCTCAAAAAATTCCGACAGATTTGTCAGGCATGACCTCCGCTTGATAAAGCCATGCTGACGCAGCCCTAGCTTAACATGCATTTCCAGGTACCCCGCAATCTCATCCTTTATAATGGATTCTAACCGTTCTACAGTTTCCTGTCTTCTTCAACAGGAGTGTTACATGAACCATTTTCCAGTCCTGACTCTAGTGATTCCTGAAAGATCACCACGAATGCCTCTACAATCTTCTTAGATATCTCCTTCTGAACTTTACGGTGTAGTCCATTTGTTCCAGGTGACTGATCCACCTTCAGATCTTTCAGCTTCCCCAACACTTTCTCCTTAGTGATGGCCACTACACTCACCTCTGCCCCTTTTCTCTCTTCAAGTTCTGTCTTCCACTGCAAGAACTGATGCAAAGTACCTATTCAGTTTTTCTGCCATTTCTTTGTTCCCCATTACTACTTCCAACAGTCTTTTTCCAACAGTCCAATGTCCACTCTTGCCTCTCTCTAATCTTTTTGATATCCAAAAAATAACTCTTGCAATCTTCTTTCATATTAATAGCTAGCTTATCCTCATATTTCATCTTCTCCACCCTTACTGCTTTTTTAGTTACCCTCTACTCATTTTTAAAAGCTTACCACTAATCTTCACCGCATTGTTATGTTTTTGCTTTTATGCTGCCCCTGATCTCCCTCATCAGCCATTGGTACCTCACTCTTCCCTTAGTCTGCTTCTTCTTCCTTGGGATGAATTTCCGCTATGCCTCCTGAATTAACCCCAGAAACTCCAGCTATTGCTGCTTAACCATATTCCCCTTTCAATCAACTCTGGCCAACTCCTAATCATATCTTTGTAGCTACCTTTATTCAATTGTAATACCATTACATCTGATTCCAGACTCTCCCTCTCAACCTGCAGGGTGAATTCTATCATAATATGGTCACTGCCACCAGGGGTTCCTTCACCTTAAGTTTTCTAATCAAGTCTGCCTCATTACATATCACCAAATCCAGAACTGCCTGTGCCCTTGAGGGCTCTACCATAAGCTGCTCCAAAATAAAAACATCTTGTAGACATTCTACAAATTCCTTTTCTTGAGATCTGCTACCAACCTGATTTTTCTGATACAACCTGCATACTGAAGTCTGCCACGATTGTTGTAGTAGTGCCTTTCTTCCATGCATTTTCAATCTTCTGATTTATTTTCTTCCCCACCTTCTGACTACCACTAGGTGGCCTGTACATAACTCCCATCAAGGTCTTTTTATCTCCTGTGGTTCCTCAACTCTTCCCACAAAGATTCTACACCTTCTAACTCTATAATACTCCTTGTTATCGATTTAATTTCATTGCTTACTAACAAGGCAATCCCACCCCCTCTGCCCATCTTCCTGTCCTTTCGATAGGATGTGTCTCCTTGGATATTTAGTTCCCAGCCCTGATTCCCTTGCAGCAACACCTGTGATACCCACAACATTATACCTGCCAATTTCAATCTGGGCCACGAGCTCACTTACCTTGTTTCATATGTTGTGCGTACTTAAGTACAACACCTTGCTTCTCATAGCTATTCACTTATCTGTTGCGCATGAAGTTAGATTCCTGACCCTTTTCATACCCTCTGTCCTATTACTTGCTGTAGAAACTATAGTAATCTCCGCTGATCCCCCCCCACTCTAATTTTTTTCCATAATATTCCATGCAACTGAACCCACACCCCTCACTATTTAGTCTACAGCTCTATCCACAACCCTAATTATGTGATTCACCAGGACTCTGGTCCCAGCATGATTCAGGTAGAGCCTGTCTCATCAGAGAAGCTCACTCTTTCCCCAATACTGTTGCCGATGTTCCATCAATTCAAACCCATTTCTTCCACACCAACCCTTGAGCCACACATTTACTTCTTTAAAAACCGAAAGTAAAGAAGTAAAATTTACTTCTTTAATCTTGTTGGCTCTGTGCCAATTTGCTCATGGTTCAGTAGTAATCCAGAGATTATTACCTTTTCTGGTTATGCTTTTTAATTTAACCCCTAGCTGCTTGTATTCCCTGAGCAGAATTTCTTTCTATCAACATAGACCATGACAACTGGATCTGTCCCCTCCCACGCCAAATTCCTCTGCATCCCAGATGAGGTATTCCGAACCCAAGCACCAGGCAGGCAACAAAGCCTTTGGGACTCTCGATCCTGACCATAAACAATAGTGTCTATTCCCCTGACTATACTATTCTCAATCACAGCTACATTTCTCTTTTCTCCCCCCTCTTGAATGGCTCCCAGTACCACAGTCTATGATCAGTTTGCTCATCCTCTCTACAGCTTCCACACTCATCCACAGAGGAAGCAAGAATTTCAAATCTGTTAGACAAGCTCGAGGGCTAAGGCTCCTTCAGCACCATGTCCTGGATCCCTCTACCTGCCTCGCTGGTAATCATATCCTCCTGTCCCTGACCACTGACTGCATTTGAAGTTGTTAACTTAAGGCGTGTGACTGCCTCCTGAAACACAACATCTCTCCCCCTCCCTGATCTGTCATGGCGTTCCTTAAGCACCCAACACTTGCTACAGATGTGGTCATTCTGAACCACAATAGGGTCTACCGACTCCCAAATCATGCAGTTAAAACACACTGCCTGGCCCTGCATCTCTATTTTAATTACTCAGTTCCTAATTCAATTTTTATAAATTTTGTACTAGTCTTCTAGTTTGTAGCCTGTAAATATTTCCCCAACTGACCTTCAATCTGACAGTAACCTATAATAGATAGTCAAGTTAGTAGTTATCACCAAACAATGAACTTACGGTTTACCTATGATGTCACTCATTAATGCCTGGTCCCTGCCCTGGACTTCAACTGATCCTGTTTAAAAAACCTTACAAAACTGTGCTCCAAAACAAGCAAGCAAAAAATACCTCTTCCCCTCTGCACTAAATTCCCATGCTGCCTCCAAATTCCCTGAACTATATACTCAATCAGGCTGTCTCACTCTGGATGTGGTCTCTCCTTCCTGACTGTGCACCTCTTACTGACCACAAACATTCAAACACATCAATGCAATTCAGTGGGAAAACTCCCTCAGGCCAATGCCTCTGCTAATGCTAACATTACATGGCATTAAAATTAAAAAAAAATTCATTCTTGGGGTGTGAGCATCACCATTTAGGCTGGCATTTAAAGCTCATCTCTAACTGGTGATAAGAAGGTGGTGCTGAGCTGCCTTTTTATAACACTGCAGAAATGGTTTGACACAGTTCAATGGATTGGTACACCACTTCAGACAACTCTTAGAGCCAGCTACGTCGGTGTGGGACAGGAGTTACTTACAGGACCAGATTGGATAAGTACGGCAGCTCTCCACCCCTAAAGGACATTAGTGGACTAGAAGGGTTCTTTTAAATAATCCCACAACTTGGTGCCACTTTTTTAAAATTTATTTTTTATTTAAAAACTTAATTCGAATTCTGAAACTGTCATGGTAAGGTCTGAACTCTCACTCTCCAGATTATTAGTCCAGTGTGTGCGATAGTATCAGTGAGAATCAGTTCTGCCCTACCTTCTGGATGGGGCATCTCTGTTTGATTTCTGAGCTAAATGAGGGTAATGCATTTTAAAACCTATGAAGTTCTACGCCATTTATGCCAAGCACCATAAATATTAAACCAAATTTCAGAAAATGAAAAGCAATTAGGAAAAGGAAAAGGTTTTGCGGTATGCCTTGGTCAAAATTTTAGTTTTTTTCCCCGAAAACAAACGAGTGTAAGGAGTTTTGAGTGAAATGCAGTAATGGAGCACGATTGGAAAAAATGCTAGTATTTGAAGATGGCATATTAGTTTTTTCAAACAACATTGTGACTGACAGTCATCCACACCTAAACTTGAAAAGCACTTCAGATTATCACACTGCCGACCTTTCCCAGCTGTTTTTTCTCTAATTTTCTGGGGAAAAAGGAAGTCCAACATCTATGATGCATAGGTAAAATCTCCCCAGTGTTTAGGTTCCCGGCTACAGAATGGAAAAATTTTAAAATTCAAATTGGAATGCACTATTTAAAACTCATTCTCCGCCCACTCTTTACTCACTACCCAACCAGGACCAAAACGATGACAAGGTTACTGGCTTAGCAGAAGGAGATTGCTTGCTACATTCATCATGCCGCGCTATGGTGCATTAACATATTTATTCACTCTCTACACAGATAATAAAAAAAACTTTAATTTCCTTGTCTGAGACCAAACCAACTGACAAATAAAATCTGACACCTGGGATAACCCAGTACATGTGCAAACTATTCATTTTGTCTTCGCCTTCTTGTCATGACAGTGCAAAGGTCACACAAAGAGGTGGAATAATAGATCAAGCTGTCAGAGCCAATGAGGAGGAGCATGTTAATGGGGCTTTTATTTCACCCAGGAGAGCAACGCCTGGGCGTATATACATACAGGGCCTTGACTTCATCCATTATTTACTGCTGTGGGAAGGAGGAGTAATGGGAATAAAGGAGCCACTTGGCTTTTTTTTTGCTGAAATGCCGGGTGACAGAGTCTGGGCCGTGCTCTCAAACTCCATGTCAAGTCAAAGCTGGGTTTACAAGTAAACAACTCTGTGGAGGTGTGCTTCCAGTCTTCACAGGATTCCGGCAGAAATATCTCCAACCCCTTTCGCATTTACCGAAGGTCTCACTCAAAGCTCGTGGCCGCAGGTGAGAAGGCCTCATCCATGCCTTTGTTACCTCCAAGCTCATCAACTGCAATGTCCACCCAGGCAGATTCCAATTTTCACCCTCGTGAACTTAGTTATCTAAAATTCACCTGCCTGTATCCTAACTCACACCAAAACCCATTCACCCACTATCCCAGCGCTCGCTGGCCTACATGGATTCCCAGTTAAGCAAATCCTCGTTTTTAAAATTCTTACCCTGGTTTCCACATCCCTACATAGCTTTGACCCTTGCCCCCAAAATGCTTCAATCCACAGTGCATCTCCTCCATCCCTACAACCCTCTTAGATCTCTGTATCCCTCTAATTCTGACCTCTTGGACCTTTCCAATATTACTAATCATTCCAACACTAACACCCATATTTTCAGCTATCTGGACCTAACATCTGGAATACCTTCTAATTTACTCAGCTCTCCTCGTTTTGACACTTCTCTTTGATCAAGTTTGTGTTCACCCATCTTAGAATCTTATGTTGCTCAGCATCAAATTTTGTTGAACAAATGCACTGTGAAGTGTCTTGGGTTGATTTACGTTGTTAGAGGCTCTATATAAATGTAGGCTGTTGTTGTGAGTCTCTTCCAATGGCACCATTACCGTCAGAAACTCCTGACCTTAATTAATCAAGTACCAGCCACAGTTCCGTTTGTACTTACAATATTCTGAACTTGTTTGCAATAGCAGAGACAAATGTTAAGCAGATTTAAAGCTACAAAACTGCAGTCTACACTGCAGTCTTTGCTAGTGAGACTCTTGTGTTAAGAATAAGGGCCCTTGTTCGCTTCAAAGTTTAAAGGGCTGTACACAAAGTCAATGGCCACTTGTGTTGGCAAAATAATTGAGGAGCAGCGTTTTGAAAGTTTGTGATTTCAAATAAACCTGTTGGACTATAACCTAGTGTCATGTGACTTTTGACTTTCATAGAATCCTTACAGTGTGGAAACAGGCCCTTCGGCCCAACAAGTCCACACCGACCCTCACAGCATCTCACCCAGACCCATCCCCCTATAATCCATCTAATCTACACATCCCTGAGCACTATGGGACAATTTAGCATGGCCAATCCACCTAGCCTGCACATCTTTGGATTGTGGGAGGAAACCGGGGCACCCGGAGAAAACCCATGCAGACATGGGGAGAACGTGCAAACTCCACACAGACAGTTGCCCGAAGGTGGAATCAAACCTGGGTTCCTGGTGCTGTGAGGCAGCAGAGCTAACCACTGAGGCACCGTGCCACCCATATTGTCACAGTGATGTCACAGCATATGTATCAATAAGGCTGCAGAAATGTGCGCTCTCTCCCTATGAATGTTATGTACAAGCTTGTTCAAGTTCACTCAAGAGTGTTGAGTACACCTTTCCACAGGACTGAAAATTAGGCAAATGTGATTTGATTAGATAGGATCGAAAAGAACATGAGGAGTGAGTGGGGTTAGATGGTATGGGACAGTAAAAGTTGTCAGGAGGAAGTAGGAAAGTACCATTAGACAAGGTAAAGTATTACAAGGTGAACGGGGAATGGATTTACATGATAGTAAAGGTTGTCTCAAGTGAGTAGGAGAGTGGCATTCAATTGGGTGAAGTATTAACAAATGAACAGGGAGTGGAAATAGAACAGGAGATACATTATTTTATAGGAAATGCAAGCGAGTACAATTAGACAGAGGAATATTAAAGCATGGAGAGAGTCGCAGGGCAGTGTGAGCTAAGAGGTGTAGTCTAGGGAGGATGTTGGCAGTTATGGGGACTGTGCAGAATGGTGGCATTAGACTGGTGCAGAGATTGTGGGGTTAGTATCGGTTGGACAGCATGAATATTAAAGGATCTAGGAAGTGAATAGAAGAATGGAATTAGACTGGAGTGGACAAAGTCAGATGACACCAAGTTATAGTCCAACAGGTTTATTTGAAATCACAAACTTTCGGAGCGCTGCTCCTTTGTCAGATTATGAAACAATGGAAACAAAGCAGTACATTAAACAAGATTCAGTTAGAAATTTCTGGATTTAGAATAATTTAGAAATACACAGAACCAGAAACAAAAGGTTTAGTTTTAGTTTTACATTGGGGCAAATCTTCAGATGTTTTGGATGGAAATGGATGTGTAAAGCAGTGCTCGTGAGAAAGGGAGAAGATAATAAAACTGGACTGGGAATTTAGTAATAGTGCAAGACCAGAAGTGTTTGGATAAAACCCTGAAGAGGTTATTTGAAGCAGAGAAGATTTAATCTCAGGTCTTTTAAAGCTCCAAGAAAAGGCCATCAGATTTTCAAGATTAGAAGTGAAAGTCAGTTAAAGTAAGGTGTTAGAGAAGGTAACTACTCTCTGTTGTAAGTACTGTACAAGGGTGTTTGTGGGATCTGTAAAGAAGTATTTGTGGGATTAATAGACACTAAGATAATGTTGTAAGTAAGTTGTCCATTTATTCCATGTTATCTTCATTTATTTTACTTAATAAACTTGTTATATTGTTAAAACTAAATCTGTAACATTTTGTGCTTGTGTTTCAATGAGAGACCACCTCATTAAAATCCAAGAAAAAAAATGACCCATCAGACCAGATTTCAGTTTGGGATTTGACTTGTTCAGTAATAACATTAGCTCGGGTCATAACAATTGCCACGTCAGGATTTTTGAGAAAGTGATTGAGAGCGTCTTCATGACTCCATGAAAATCAGGACCAGCATCTCTTTTAAGATTTATACTTTATGCTCTTAGAAGATCAAGTTAAAGAACAATAACATTTTCAGTAACAATCCTGTTCTTCTTTACAAAAAAAAAAGCATTAATCTATCAAGATGGCACTGCAGAGGATCTCTGTTAATATCTGTTTATAATTTGTCAGCGCGATGTTATATTAATCAACGTATTCCAGTGTATTGCACATCAGAGCCTATCAGACTCTTAACCGGTCTGCAGATCGCAATACATTGTTCTCTGAGGAAAGATTGAACAGATATGAAAACAGCAACAACTTCTGATTGACGCCAGCAATTGCATTTTATAGATTTAACAGCTCTATTATGCGTGCAAAGACCTGATCATTTTAGAAAAATACCCTCCGACAGGGCTGATCCCACTAACTGTGGTAACACTGCTGCTACATTAACCAGTGGCCTTTTTATTACAACAGTCTTTTTTATTACAAAAGGACATGTCAGCATGGTGCATCTCTCTAATTAAGTAATTCCACTAGAAATGAATCCTATAGAAAGGAAGTTTACATATCATATCACTTCAGGCTTTGGCTCTGACATGAGGAGGAACTTGTTCACTCATAAGTTGATGACGTTTGGAACTGTCTTCCCAGAGGGCTGTGGAAGCTCAGCAGTAAATATTTTCAGGACAGAGATTGATAGATTTCTGGTTATAGTTATTCATGACATCAGGGGATGGGAGGATTGTAGTGAAATATGATGTTGTGGTAAACAAATCAGCCATGACTAAGAATGGCATTGTGTGTTAAACATGTATAATATATATTCTGGGGATTTGGATTTTAACATAAAAGAGGAGTTTTGATTTATTTTGTGAAGTGTGTTCTAAAAAATAATCAGAAAGTCTATTTGGACCAGTGGCCTAAATACATCAGTTCCAAGAAAAATCATGTGATTACAGTCTGCAGTTTGTGAGAAACCAGATAAATTTTTATACTGTTGGGTTCAGCTTCCCCTCGCAGGAGAATCAAGTCAGCTCTGCACAACCAATCAACCAAAGGTTCTTAACCAACTACCATCAAAGTAGTTTCCAGCCTGTAGAGCTTCCCATTCAGGAGAGTTTGAATAGAAACCTTCAAGTTGTCAAAACTGAAAAAAGGTTAGATCATCAGAACTGAGAGGGGATCATACCAATGGACTTAGAAAGGAATTCAATATTGTCTCCACAGCCCAAGAAAAAGAAACTGGGGATATCTACAGTTGAGTAAAGATATAAAAACCTCTTTCAAGCATATCCAGTCTCAGCACCATGGGACATAGCCCTCAAAACAGCTGAGGTAAGGAATGGATCATCACACTATCTTCTGGAATTTACCTTTGCAAAGAAGGTCTCTAAAGAGATGAAGTACTTTTGTCGAGGTTCATCCTGGGTAGCTCCGTAATGCAGGAATTTGGTCTTCCAGTGCAAAGTATTGTCCATGACAGAATGCTGCAGACTATATTGCATATTCTAAGATCTAGGGCTACATGTTGAAAGGCACACTACAGTTTGGGCAGCATCCACAAAGGTGCAAATGGGGAAAGGCCACATCAACAGTTTTTCAACCATACTGCACTGAGAGCCTGGAATCTGTGTGTAATGGAACCTCAGCAGCAGGTGGCGATGGTGAGGGAGGACGCCGAGTAGGGTAGTGTGTGCCAGGCCTTTAGTAAAAGATGTGAAGGTGAGGAAGGCCAATAAGCAGGGCAGCTGGGGCAAGCTAGCAGACCATCTCTGGAGGAAAAGGAATCTTTGGGTGGGCAGAGGAAGAGGTACCATTAGACAACGATCAGGCAGACAAGATTTCCTCAACCAGATGTAAACCAGATGTAAAGGGGAGGCGATGGCCTGTTAATCCAGAGACCCAGATACATTCTGGGGGCCTGGGTTTGAATCCCGCCATGGCAGATGGTGGAATTTGAATTCAATAAATAACTGGTGGTTGTGAATCCATTGTCGATTGTTGGGAAAAACCTATCTGGTTCACTAATGTCCTTTAGGGAAGGAAACTGCCATCCCCACCTGGTCTGGCCTACATGTGACTCCAGACCCACAGCAATATGGGTGACTCTTAACTGCCCTCTGGGCAATTAGGGATGGGCAATAAATGCAGCCTTGTTAGTGATGCCCTCATCCTGTGAATGAATAAAGGAAAAAAAATACTGTGTCTTCCTTGTTTAATCTTAATTTCCCTTCATGTTTGCAATGACCTGATGCCAGCGGAAAGAAGAATCGATGTTTTGCGATTTTTAGACTGTTCATGTGCAGAACTCCTTGTGCTCTGTCTGACACAATGTGTATAGTGCATATTACGCATATTGCAATCGTATTGGAAACACCTCAGAGTGCAACCTCCACTTTGGTGAAAAATTCTGCAATTTCCATAATGTCTAATTTGTAATAGTTTAAATTGTACTTTAGTTATTTTACACATAAAGTATATTTCTTGGAAAATAATGAGAATCGCACTATAAAATGTGAAGGTAATAATCTGTATTGCTACAACACCCTTCCACTTCGTCGGACATCCCAAAGTAGTTCACTGCCAATTAAGCACCTCAAGTGTAGTCACTAGTTGCAATGCAGAAAAAACAGTCGCAAATTTGTCACATCAAGGTCGCACAAACAACAACATAATAATTGCCAGATAACCTGTACAGATGATGTGATAAACATAGGCCAGAACACTAGGGGAGAGTTTCACTGTTTCTCTTCAAAACTGTTCCCTTGGATCTCTTTACATTTGCCTGAGAGAACAGACGCGGCCCCAGGTTAATGTCACATCATACAATGAAATTTGAAGGCTTTGGGTTTCGCAAGGCTTGAGACAAGTGTCATTTAATTCCTTTCAAGACTGGCAGGCTGTTAGCAAGTCATCTGTGTTCATGTTTTTATATTCCAGAGTTTTACAATTTCGGCACCAAACACAGGAAGCTAAGCGACCAGGCTGGTTATGAGAGGATTAGATGCTGTCTGGTGTCTCTGAGTAATGGAGTAGTATTTCCCCGTGACCAGGGGACAGCCAAGCAGTGCAAGGCTTTTATGAATTGTTCAAGGGTCTTTTGGTGCTGTGTCTGAATGGGAAAGGTTGACAGAATAAGCCTCTTCACTGCAGAGGCCCTTGGATTTACAACAGCACACGTATATATTAAAAACAATTCAGCATATCTAGTGTAAAAGCTCAAAGAGTATTTGATCTGACCAAACTGTTACCAGGACACCAATTTTACTTTGAAAATATACACCTGGGGTCTCACACCTCCCTACCACTCAAACATTCCCCAACACAAGAGCCCACAAAGATCTTTGGCACTCCCCAGGACCTAGCCACAAATTTCACCGACTTTAATCGTACTGCCCCCCATTGATGACTGTACCTTCAGTTCTGGAATTCTCTGCCTGAACCCCTCCAACTCTTTTGCCACCTTTAAGATGTGCCTTCAACCCACTTCTTCTTTCAAGGTTTTAGTCACCTGTCCAATTGTCTCCTTAGGTGGTTCAGTGTCAAATTGTCTGATAATCGCTGCTATAAAACACCTTGGAACATTTTATTATATTCAAGGTGCTACATAAATTTGAAACTCAAGGTTTTGGTAAAGGCATTGCCCCAGCCAACAATTTGTTGTCAACAACATCTTTAAAAGTACATTTCAAGACAGCTTTACATTCTTATTTGTGGAAACTCACTATATGGAAACTGAGTACCACATTTCACACACTGCAATAGTGACCACATTTCAAGATTAAAAGACAATAAGATACAGGAGCAAAATTGGGCCATTCGGCCCATCAAGTCTACTCTATTCGATCATGGCTGATATGTTTCTCAACTCCATTCTCCTGGCTTTCCCCCGTAACCCTTCATTCCCTTACTAATCAAGAACCTATTTCTGTCTGAAATACACTCAATGACTTGGCCTTTGCGGCAATGAGTTCCACAGATCAACCAGCCTCTGATTGATGGAATTCCTCCTCATCTCAATTCTAAAGAATCGCTCCGTCACTCTGTGCCCTCAGGTCCTAGTCTCTCCTACCAGTGGAAACATCTTCTCCACATCCACTCTATCCAGGCCTCTCTGTATTCTGTAAGTATCAATGAGATTTCCCCTCATTCTTCTAAACTCTATTGAGTACAAAGTCCTCAATCGCTCCTTTATATGACAAACTCTGCATCCCTGGGATCATTCTTGTAAAACTCCACTGGACCCCTTCCAATACCGCCACATCCTTTCTTAGATCCGTGCCCATAACTCCTTTCAATATTCCAATTGCGGTCTGACCAGGGCCTTATACAACCTCAGCTGTACACCTCTTCTCTTGTACTCCTGCCCTCTCAAAATGAAGGTTAACATTGTAGAGATAGTAAGAACTGTAGATGCTAACATTGCATTTGCTTTCCTAATTGACAAGTGAACCTATATGTTAACCTTAAGAGAATCCTGAACAAGGACTCCCAAGTCCCCTTGTGCTTCTGATTTCTGAAGCCTTTCCTCATTTAGAAAATAGTCTAAAGCTCTATTCTTTCTACCAAAGTACACAACGTCACACATGCCCACATTGTATTCCATCTGCCACTGCCAATCTCCTAGCCTCTCCAAATCCTTCTACAGCTTGTCTGCCTTCTCAACACAACCTGTTCCCCCCACCTGCCTTTTTTGTCATCAAACTTAGCAAGAATGCCCACAGTTTCTTCATCCAGATCTTTAATGTATAACATGAATAGCTGTGGTCCCAACACTGACTCCTGTGGCTCTACACTAGTCACTGGCAGCCATCCTGAAAAAGATCCCTTTATCCCTACTCTCTGGTTTCCGCCAGTCAGCCTATTCTGTATCCAAAGGAGTTTATTACAAACTAACTCAATGAAATGTGGATGCCGGAAATCATAAACAAAAACAGAAATTGCTGGAGAAACTCAACAGATCTGACAGTATCTGTTGACAGAAAGCAGCATTAACGTTTCTGGTCCATTGATCCTTCTTTGGAAAGGAAAGAAGGGTCACTGAACCCAAAACATTAACTCTGCTTTCTCTCCACAGATTCTGCCAGACCTGCTGAGTTTATTTAGCGGTGTAGTACTTTGGGACTTCCTGCAGTTGAGAGAGGTGCCAAAGAAATTCAAGTATATTTTTTTCCTCTTTCCACCAATAATAAGCAGGGCCAGGATTTTCCTATCAATCGTATTCTAATTGCGCTGAATATGTTAAAAAAAAGGGGAGCAAAAGGGAGACAGAGCTCAAAGTAACTAAAACTGAGGCAGAAAATAACAAAGTAATGTGGCTCAAAGAAGAGGAGCTCTGAAGCCAGTGAGCTCTGTCTTCTCATCACACTGGGCTGTCGTGAACAGTCACCATGTTTTGACATATAGGCAACTGCTCTGTATCTCAGTGAATGCCTGTCTTACAGCATTTGGGGATTTGGCACTTTAGCAACCCAAAATGGATTTGGAAGGACTCCTTGCCGAAAACATTGACCCATGATGACTCCTGTTTGACTGGGGTACCCCGCACTAGCTTCAGGCACCACAACCGTTTCCAATGGAGAAACTCTAGAATGCAGGGTCACATCAATGCTTTTTGTACGAGACCGATTTATCTACCAAGCATCAAAACTGGAGATAGCCAGGGGTTTCCTGCTGGAGTCAGAAGTACCGCAAGGTTTAGCCTTACTCCTGGGCTTCCCAATCTAAGCCAACACTTCAGGATGGTACTGAGCGAGAGCCACATCACAAGAGATGGTGCCCTTCAACTGCAAAGTCAAAATAAAACCCTGCCTACTGGTTCCAACTGCAGTAAGAGAAAGCTCATGTGGCATTGGTCAAGGATGATCAGCTGGTAAAAATATCCCAGCTCTTCACGAAGTACCACCTGAAGCAGATTCACTGGTTACTTACCTCATGTTCTTTGTGGGGTCATGCTATGCAACTTGTAATGTCTGCTTGCGAGACAACAGTGACTGTGCTTCAAAAGAAGATCAAGGATGAACAGGGCATTCTCGGAGTGTGACAGGGTTCCAAACAAAGGCAAGCTTCAGGGAGCTGAGCGTGAATTCCCAGCTTACGGATTGCTGCACTGTCAGTGGTGCTGTTTTTCAGAAGAGACATTAAACCTGATCTCCATTTGACATCATTCTGGCACAGACACAATGAAATTCAGTCTTCTGTACTGTAACGACTCTGTGATTCCTTGACTATTTTGAATAAGAGCAGGGAAATGCTTAGTGACGAGACAAATATTTATCCCTCAACCAACATTACTGAAACAGAGCATTTGGTTAAAGAGGTTACATAAATGCAAAATACTTGTGTGAACATCAATGAAATAAAATTTGTAGTTTTGCCAGGAGCCTTGTGACACTTAGCACTGGAAGGGGTAAGACTCCCCAGAGTAAACCATGTGGTCTTTAAGTGGTCTTATTTAAGCACAGATTAATGCAGGAAATGGCCTCCCTCTGTTATAACCATTTTGTAATTATAGTCACAGAGTCATATAGCATGGAAACAGACTCTTTGGTCCACACCGGCCATGTTCCCAAACTAAACTAGTCCCACTGCGTTTGGCCCATATCCCTCCGAATCTTTCTTATTCGTGTACTTATCTAAATGTATTTTAAATGTAACTGTACTAGCATCCATCACTTCCTCTGACAGTTCATTCCACACACTAACTACTCTCTGTGTGGAAACATTGCCCTTCATGTCCCAATTAAAACTTTCTCTTCTCACTTTAAAAATATGCCCCCTAGTTTTGAACCAAGGGAAAAGACTCTTGCTATCCATCTTATCTATGTCTGTCATGATTTTATAAACATCTACAATTTAGAACCTTCTTACATGTGGCCACTAGAGCAAATTTCCCACCACCTTGTCTGTTACAGAGAGTAGGAATCTTGGATATTGCCCAACCAATGAAACTCTTTTGCTAGATTACTGTGTACATATGTCGAATGCAAAATGTCTGTTTAAACATGTCACACTGTAATGACACTCTCCATCTTGCCACCACTGACAGAAGGGTGTCATCACACTGCAGCAATTTGAATTTCAAATGGGATCACAAGAGATTTGTAATTGGAAATTAGAAAACTGAAGAGACAGTGTATGACTTTAATATGACGAGCCACTTTAGAATGACACAGTTTGGTTACAGCACAGGAGGCAACTACTCTCTTGTAATCTTGCTGGTTCTCTGCTGACTGAAGGGCTTGCTCAACCACTTGAGAAGGCAGTTGAGAGCCAACTGCTGTTGACTGGAGTCACATTTGGGCCCAGAAAGGGTAAAGATGTCTTTCCTGAAAAGAACAGTGAACCAGTTACAACAATCCAAAAGTTTTACGATCTTAATTCAGCAGATACAATCCTCACTGCCCCATGGTCTTCACATTGCCATAATTACACCTAACACCCAGATCCTGAAGGCCATAGTCTAACCATCTGCTTATGCACAGAATCTATCAGCATAGGAGGAAGCTATTCAGCCCATCATGTCTACGTTGGCTCTTTGAAAGAGCTATCCAATTATTCTCACTCCCTGCTCCATCTCATAGCCGTGCACTTCCTGCTGTTTCAAGAAATTAGACAATTCTCTCTTGAAAGTTACCACCAATCTCTCAGACAGAGCATTCCAGATAAACTCATAGAGTCATACAGTATGGAAACAGACCCGTTAGTCCACACCGGCCATGTTCCCAAACTAAACTAGCCCCACCTGCCTGCATTTGGCCGATATCCCTCCAAACCTTTCCTAATCATGAACCTATCCAAATATCTTTTAAACTATGTAACTGTACGTGCATCCACCATTTTCTCTGGCAGTTCATTCCACACACTAACCACCCTGCATAAAAAAAGTTGCCCCTTATGTCCTTTTTTAAATCGTTCTCCCCTCACCTCAAAAATATACCTTCTAGTTTTCAAAACCCCTACCCTAGGGAAAAGACCCTTATCAGTCACCATATCTATGCCCCTCATGATTTTATAAACCTCAATAAAGGTCACCCCTCAATCTCCTATACTCCAGCAAAAAAAGTTCCAGCCTTTCCAGTCTATTTTTATATTTCAAACCCTCCATTCCTGGCAACATACTGATAAATCTTTTCTGAACTTTCCCCAGTTTAATAATACCCTTCCTATAACAGGGCGACCAGAACTGCATACAGTACTCCAGAAGAGGCCTCTGTACAACCTCAACATGACGTCCCAACTCCAATACTCAAAGGAAGGAAAGCTTCTCCTCCCCTCTGATTAAACTGGCAATCATTTTAAATCTTTGTTATTTGGTTACTGGCCTTTTTGCCAGAGGAGACTGTTTCTCAATACTTGCTCTATAATGCCACCTTACAATTCTGATTGCCATTATCAAATTTGCCTTGGTTCTTCCCCATTCTAAGGAGAACACCTCCAGTCTATTGTAGACAAACACTGTGCATTCTCTCCAAGATGTTAACATCCCTCCTAAGGTGCAACCCATCCACACACAGCCAGGAAAAGAGAAGCAGCAGCTCTAAATAAGGCTCAGGTCAACATAACGACTTCTCATGAGCGAGAGAGAGTCTGTTATAAGAATTTCCTTCTTGCTCTACCGATCCTAATGTCAACTGCAAGAGACACCATCAAACGTGAAGTAATTTATCCATGTGTTGAATTCACGAAGCCTTCCGGGTTAAGTATGAAACAAAAAGATAGAACAATTTCCTGGTCTCCTGTATTAGTCCTTCTAGAACTTAAGTCACCAGTTGGAGTCCCTCATTTTGCGAAAGATTATGCAAAGGAATTATGCAGTAACATTGATTTGGTGCTGCTTCCACTACTGGGATGCTGTCAAACAGAGCTCGTGGGGTCTGAAGTACAAGCCTATTCGACATAAGCAGAAGCTGAGAATCAAATGAAAATGCCCTCAGTTAATCAATGAGCTCACTTAACAATTCTGTTAACCATGAAACAGTATTCAAGGCACCATGCTCTTTAATCTCTAGTCTTTGCTTCAAGAGGGTGTTGAACTACTGTTAGTGGCTGGCAATGCTAGTATCAGTGCACCATTCCATTACCAAAGTCAATGTTCAATTAGCTCTATTTTACTGAGAGAAATTAACATTACCCACATCTATATCTATTTTGAATGAGATGAAGCAGGTTTAAGCAATGCATGATAACGATATCTGAAATTTTCCCTTCATGTCATAAGCCGCATACTTGGAAGTCAAATCAGCCATGATCCTCCAATAAATTGTGAAGCAGATCGATAGACTGAATGGCCTACTTCTGTTCTGTGTCTGATGATCTTAACTATATCGCTGTTCCTTCACTTGGGTTGGATTCAAATCCTGGAACCTCCTGTCTAACTGCTTTATGGGTGTATGTAGGTCACATGGCTGCTTTGCTTCAGGGCAATGGCTCACCAACAACTTTGCACGGGCAATTAAAGATGGGCAACAAATGCTGGCCATATTAATGATGCCTACATTCCGCAGATGAATCAAGAAAATTGTAGGCCCAATCAATGGCTGCCCATTCTTAAACTTCACACCTGAGGTAGGTCTTGTTTAAGTTTAATGCGCTAAAACGTCGTTCCACACTCAGTGGCAATGAAGAAAAGGATCTGGCCTTACTCATTTTCCTTCAGAAGTACTTCATTCTGCTCAGAAAGACGATACTAGGATTTTTCAGTTGTAATTACAGCGTAATTATACGTTGTGGGCTGACTGGAATGTGTCCAAAACGGCTGGGACATTAACAACCAATAGCTGGTATACATATATGTAAATAAAGAGAGGCTGGAATGAACTTAAATGAGAAAAAGATGTCACTCCGCTGTCTCCAAGCAGTTTTCCCATCCAGTGTTGTTTGAACATAAGAGTCCTCAAATGAAGAGACAGCGGATAGGATTTTCCTGGCCCCTTGGTGGCCAGGTCAGGAGTAGAGGCTCGGAAAAAAAACAGAGGGCAGCCACATCAGGATCCCAGGCCCGTCCTGTCGCTTGCTGAGCATCCCAGCAGCAGGACTGAATGCAGATTGCCTGCACACCAAAAACAACATGGGCAGTCAATATGAATCATTAACAGCCATTTTAAGTGTGATTCTCTTGAGCCGTTGGCACTTATAGAGTCATACAGTCATACCTTCCGTCCAACTCATCCAGGCTGACCAGGTTTCCCAAACTAAACTAGGCCTACCTGCCTGCGTTTGGCCCATATTACTCCAAATCTTTCCTATTCATGCATCTGTGCAAATGTCTTTACAATGTTTTAACTGTACCTGCATTTACCATTTCCTCTGGCACTCATTACAAATACGAAACACCCTCTGTGTGAAAAGATTGCCCCTTGGGTCTCTTTTAAATCTTTCTCCTCTCACCTTAAAATTATGCCCTCTGATTTTGAACTCCCTCACTCTCGGGAACAGACCTTTGCCATTAACTTTATCTATGCCCCTCATGATTTTATAAATCTCTATAAAGTCACCCCTCAACCTCCTACGCTCCAGTGAAAAAAGTCCCAGTCTACTCTTATAACTCAAACCCTCCAGTCCCAACAACAGTCTTGTAAATCTTTTCTGAACCCTCTCTCATTTAATAATATCCTTCCTGTAGCAGAGCAACCAGAACTATACACAGTGCTTCAAGTGTGGGCTCACCATTGTCCTGTACAACTGCAACATAACATCCCAACTCCTATGTTCAATGGTCTGAACAATGAAGGCAAGCGCGCTAAACGCCTTCTTTACCACACTGTCTACCTTTGCTGCAACTTTGAAGGAACTATGTACCTGAGCTCCTAGGTCGACAACACTATCCAGGGCCCTACCATAAACTGACTTGCTTGCTGATTGCTTTTTAGGTATTGTCTCAATTAACAATCCACCTCAGCAGTGTCTACCCCTCCCAATGGGGATGCCCAGTCTACTTCAGGTAGCACCCGAGTTGAGAATGGCACTGCCAAATCCCAGCACCAGCGTTAACCATCACATAATGCAATATTCATGATCACCACATCATGCTTAACCTAAAACATGATCGATCATTCGTTAGCTTTTGAGCTGATCTCAGGTATAATAAGCAGCAAAGTGCACAAAGATCATCCTCTACATAGAGTTGTCCACGTTTTATACACTGGAAAGATATTATCATGTCTCTGATGCATAAAGATTTCATCAAATCTCATCAGAAATGAAAAATAATCAGACTTTATACCATCTCTCCTCTCCATATTGGAAGTATAATTGGGCTTGTCTACAACAAAATAGAGGCCATTTCCACCATCATTTAAAAAAAAGACACAGAGTCATACAGCACGGAAACAGACCCTTTGGTCCAACTCGTCCATGCCAACCAAGTTTCCCAAACTAAACTAGTCCCACTTGCCTGCATTTGGCCCATATCCCTCTAAACCTTTCCTATTGATGTACCTATCTAAGTGTCCTTTAAATGTTGTAACTGTACCTACAATCCGAGTAGCGTTCCAGAGCTGATTTGCTGACACCGGCACCTAGTCATCCTGGGAAACATACAATTTTCAGGTTCCAAGTCGGGAACATCTTTATTCTCTGGTAGAGACAGCCTTGACAGGGCATCTGCATTGCTGTCAGTATTTGATCTCACAAGTAGGCTGACAGTACTAGTGTCATCATTGACAGGAACCCCATATACGGCCAAAAATGGAGGTTAGAGATCTATGGTTGGTCAGTAGCACAAAGTGCCTGGCGTAAAGGAACATGATGCTCAATCCTTCTTTTTCAGCTTAAGCATAATTCTCCTCCGTCTTTGTCAGTGACCTTGAAGCAAACGTGGTGTGCCTTTCCTCTCCATCTAGTAAAACGTTTGACAGAACAATGCCAACCCCATAATGCAAGGCATCACACACTAACTGTAGTGGAAACTTTGGGTCAAAATGTGTTAACACTTCCAACCTTGAGAAGACTTGCTTCACCTCACAGTAAGCCACCTCACATTCTGGGTCCATTTCCACAGCTGCCCTTTTCCCAGCAACCAATGCAGGGTTTTAGCATGATTGTCAGAACCAACATTCCGACAAAGCATATCAAACATTTATGATGCCATACTGCAGTTATAAAATTCCTGCCTCTGCTTAGCACCCCACTTCCTGCTTCCAATCCAGGATCAATCCAGGCTAACCCTCCAGGTACAGCACTGAGGGAATGCTGCACCATTAGAAGACACATCTTTCAGATGAGGCATGAAACTGAGGCAGCCCTCTCCAATCGAGTGGAAACAAAAGTTGTACTCATGACTTGTAGAAGCAAAGGGTGCTAATCCAGTGTCCTGCCCAATTCTTTACCCTCAACCAACTCTTAAAACAGATGATTTTCTCATTCCACTCATTGATGTTGGTGAGGCTTTGCTGTGCGCAAAATGTTTCTTATATTACACTGGAGACAACACTACGAAAAGTACTCGGCTGTGAAGGGGTCATGATGTCTCTTTTCAATAGAGCAGAGGAAAGCTCTCTAAATCGATGATAGCAAAAATAATTGTGAGGAATCGACAAGAACAACAAGGCAAGCAAACACAGAGGAGTGAGCTTCCTGTTAAATTTGAAACTCTGATCCTCATGTTCAAATCTGAAGGCCTCTTGATTTTTGTGACTTCCTCTACTGGTACTATAACCATACAGGACTCTTTATTTCCCCAACTCTAGTCTCTTTGCAGCCTTCTCTTCGACTACTTCACCAAGGGCAGCTATATGTTTACTTTAATTCATTCATGCAATGCAGGCATTGCTGACTGGGCCAGCATTTATTGCCTCTATCTAATCGCCCTGTAGAAGGTGGCAATGAGCTGCCATCTTGAACACTGCAGTCTTTGGTGTGTAGGGACACCCATGATGCTAATAGGGACAGAGCTCCAAGATTTTGGCTAAGCAACAGTAAAGGGATGGCGACAGAATTCCAAGTCAAATGGTGCAATATGTAGAGGACACACATACTGCAATCTCTGGAATTCCCACTTAAACCTCTCTGTCTCCCCTATATGCCCTTAGAGACCCTCCAGCTCTTTGACACACCTTTTGATTACACCTCCTGAAACCTTGTTTGGCTCAAATGTGCGATCGATACTCCTGTGAAGAACTTTGGGACATATTTGTAAGTAAACATTGTACAAATAAATACAGGTCATTCTTGAACAAATAAACAGATTCTCACCCAGTTCATACTGGAGTTGGGCGAAAATGAAGAGGGAAACCCCAATGGACAAACGTCTCGTTTCTCGAAGGGACAAAGATCTCTCCACCCATGAAAGAAAAGTCCATAGATCGAGCATTCTGTTTGATGCCATGAATATGAGACGTTAGAAATATATTATCAGAAAAAAAACCTAATTATTTCTCATTTTGAACTGAAACTCTATCCATGCAGCACAAAGGATTCTTTCAGCAGTCTCCAAAAATATAATGAGGGTTTTTGTGTGACTCTTGGAGCCTCGAAAAGTAGTTTGAGCAGCTGAAGAGATGAACTGCTTGGTGCTGGGCAGTTTGCTCATTGTGTCAGAGAAGGTTAGATCATCATAGATGTCGTACTGGACAGACAGAAAGGCTAAAAGACTTGCCTGTTCGGGATAGATGGAAGAAGTTAATACATAAAATTGGCCAAAGGACGCAGCATGTTTGATGTTCTCCTTTGCTATTTTTAGTGCATATGCTTTAAAATAAACAGCTGAAACAGCAGCTAGAAGAAAGGCAGACTTGTATTTCTACAGTTCCTTTCATGGATCCAGGACACCCAAAAGCATTACACAGTAAAAATAATTTTTGAAGTGCAGTCACTGTTATAATGATCTACAACATAGCAGCAGATGTGTGCACTGTAAGCTCTTACAAACAGCAATATGATAAAGACCAATTTCTTACAGTGACCTGGGTCAAGCTATGGAATCCTTCAAGTCCACGTGAGAGGGCAGACAGCCCTTCTGTTTAATGCCTTGTCTTATAGAACCTCCAACAGAATCTCTTAGCGCTGTATTGGGAATGTCACCCCGAAATATTTTCTCAAGTCCTTTTACTGAGACTTAAAATCATAACCTTCTGATCCGGAGTGCAAACCACTGAGACACAGGTAAACGTACCAAAGGTCATCCTACTGACAAAAATGGTTGCAATTTTAAGCCTTAAATTAATACTCCAGCTTCAACTTCATTAAGAATCATTTTCTTTCTCTGGTTCAAAACAACCTTTTTTGGAACATGCCTTTCTGAATCTACTCGAGTTACTGTGCCTAGAGCCCAACATCAGAGAATGGGATTGGGATTAGGAATGAAATGGTGGCCAGATGTACTAGTGCCAGGTACAGGAATCAATTGGGAATGGGAACTGGGTCCAAATAAGTTATTTTTCTTCTTCAGAGAAAGGAAGTATCAAGGCCACAAGGTCTTTTCTTAACCAGGCTAGAAGCTCATCGACACACCCATTTATGGCTCAGATGGTTTACATACACGAAAAAGAATTAACATCCTTGTATTTACATAGTATCTTGAGCAAACTTGGGATATTCCAGAGGGCTAGGTCAGTGATGTATTTTTGAACGACAGTCATTACTGTAACATTGGAAACATGGTAATGAAGCAGTACACAGAGAGCTCCCAGAACGTGAAGATTGTCCCTGTTCAAGGGATGTTTGCAATGGGATAAATATTGACGAGTAAGCAGTTCTCCACTCTAAAAGGGTGAATGGCCTTTGTTTTATACAGTCTACAGCACGAAAAAGGCACTTTGGTCCATCAAAACTGTGCCTATCAAAAACAACCACTTAACCACTTTCCAGCACATAGTCATAATCTTGCAAGTATTGGCATCGCAAGTGCACACCCAAGTACCTCTTATATGTTGAAGCTTTCTGCCTCTACCTCTCTAAACCTCCTGCCCCTTACCTTAAATCTATGCCTTTCTAATCATTGATCCCTCCAATAAGGGGAAAAAATTGCTCCTATCTTTAAGATCACTCTGAGCAGCAAAAGTGGAATCAATAGAATGAAAGAGAGTGAACCTGGGGATGAACAGCAGGATAAATACCTGAGGATCGGGGTCAGTCAGAGTGAACCTGGGGGTGAACAGTTGATGGTGCATCTCAGGAGGGGTGTGTGGATATGCTAGGGCATGTCCATTTAAAAAAATGATGGGTGTTTTTGAAAAGCATTAAGGTAGACAATGGATCTGATGGGATCTATCCCAGAATGCTGAGGGAGGCAGATGAGGAAATTACTGGGGTCTTGTACAAAATCTTTGCATCCTCTTTAATCACAGGAGAGGTCCCAGAGGACTGGAGAATAGCCAACATTGTTCAAGAAGGGCAATAGGAATAACACAGGAAATTACAGGCCGGTCAGCCTTATGTCTGGGGAAGGGAAATTATTGGAGAAGATTCTTACGGATAGGATTTGCTCACACTTTGAATAGTATGGACTTATTAACAATAGGCAGCGTGGCTTTGTGTGGGGAAGGTCATGTCTCACAAGATTGATTGATTTTTTTGATGGAGTGGCAAAGATGATTGATGGGGCAAGAGTGTTAGATGTTGTCCATGTGGACTTTAGCAAGGCATGTCATAGTAGGCTGATACACATGGGATCCGTAATGAGCTGGTGAGATGGATACATTACTGCCTTAGTCATAGAAGCTAAGAGTAATGGTGGAAGGGTGTTTTTCTGACTGGAGATCTGTGACCAGTGGTGTATTGTAGGGATCAGTGCTGGGATCCTGATTGTTTCTAATAACATGAATGATTTGGGGGAGGATGTAGATGGCCTGATCAGTAAGTTTATGGATGACACAAAGACTTGGGGACCTGCAGATAATGAGGAGGATTACCAGTGGATGCAGCAGGATATAGACTGGCTGGAAACTTGGGCAGAGAAATGGCAGATGGAGTTTAATCTGGACACATACAGGCCACAGTTCCCTGAAAGTGGAAACACAAGTGGATAAGGTGGTCAAGAAGGCATATGACATACTTGCCCTCATCAGTGGAAGCACAGAGTATACACATTGGTAAGTCATGTTGCAGCTGTACAGAACTTTAGTTTGGCCACATTTGGAATATTGTGTACAGTTACTACCAAAAGGATATGGAGGATTTGGAGAGGGTACAGAAATGGTTTACCAGGATGTTTGAAGGGTATTAGCTATGAGGAGAGGTTGGGCAAATTTAGTTTCTTTTCACTTGAATGTCAGAAGTTGAAGGGAAACGTAATAGAAATTTACAAAATTATGAGGCATGGACAGAATGGATAGTTGGAGTTGTTTCCCCATGGTAGAAATATCAATTACCAGGGAACATAGGTTTAAGGGAAAAGTTTAAAGGAGATGTGACCGGCAAGTTTTTTTTTACACAGAGGGTGTTAAGTGCCTGGAATGTGTTGCCAGAGGAGGTGGTGGAGGCGAATACAATAGAACAGTTTATGAGACATCCTGACAGATACATGAATAGGCAGGGAATAGACGGACATGGATTGTGTCGAGGCAAAAGGTTTTTAGTTTACAAAGATTTCATGTGTTGGCAGTGGGCCAAAGAGCCTGCTCCTGTGTTGTACTGTTCTCTGTTAATTGTTCATTCTTTGTCTACCTTACCTATGCTCCTCTTAATTTTATACATCTCCAGCATGTTCCCTTCAGACTTCTCTGCTCCAAGGAAAACAATCCCAGTCTATCCAATTTCTCTTCATAACTAAAAACTCTCCAGCCCAGCTCTCCTGTAACTTTCCTCAGCACCATCTCCTGTATATTTACATCCCTTCTAGAATGTGGATTCCAGAACTGTGCGCTATACTCTAGCTGTGGCCTGACCAACATTTTCTACAGTTCTAGCATAACCCACCTGCTCTTAAACTCTATCAGTTAACTAATAAAGGCAAGTATCCCTTATGCCTCCTTGACCACTTAATCTACCTGTCTCACAAGCTCAAGGGGCCTTTGGACTTGTGGACTAAGATCCCTCTGATCCTTGGTGCTCACTAGAATCCTTCCCTTCTCTTGCTTGTCTTTCCCAGGTTCGTCACCTCACACTTATCCTGACTGAATTCCATCTGCCACCGATCAGCCCATCTGACCAACTTGTTTATTCCTTCCTGTAATCTAAGGCAATCCTCCTCACTATTTACCACCCCATCAAATGTTGCATCATCCATAAATTTACTGATTAACTTCCTGCATTCAAGTCCAAATCATTTATTTTTTAACATAAACTAGTGAAAATCAACACAAAGTATTCACTAACTATGTTATCCAGCTCTAAGCATAAATTATCCGTGTGGTCATTAATGGGCCTTACTCTTTCCCTGGTTATCCTTTTACCTTTAATGTTCTTGTAAAGTTACTTAGGATTTATCTTTTCATGCTTCCTTATTTCCTTTTAGAGATTCCCCTTGTTCTCCACAGGGACTTCTGTTATTTTGAACCCCCAGTGTCTGCCATAAGCCTCCTTTTTTCCTCTTTATCCCATTCCATTCAGTTTACACTTTCAAGCTTCCCATATGCACTCTTACTTTAATTCTGGAGATAATAGCCTGGTATTCTTTTTACATGGAGTCAGAATGGCACAAAAATTAAGTCTGTCTCCAGTAGGAGTTAATCCAGCCCAAATGTAATACTGCCATGCCCTTCTCTTTCACCTTTGTGTCAACCTCTTATTAAAATGTGTCATTTCTTTTAGTGACATGCTTTATTTTGTCCAATCTCCAGTATCTGAAGTCTATGAGTGTGACACAACATGACTGTAAAGACTTTTACCAAATTTTTATACATGCACCAAAGAAAGCATTCTATCTGGATCCATCACAGCATGGTACGGCAACGGCTCCCCAGGACCATGAGAAGATACAGAGAGTTGTGAACACAGCCCGGTCCATCAGGGAAGCCAACCTTCCATCCATTGATTCCATCTACACTTCCTGCTGCCTTGGGAAAGGAGCCAACATAACCAAAGACCATTCCCATTATAATCTCTTCTAACATCTTCCATCGGGCATAAAATACAAAAGCTTAAACACACGTACCAACAAATTCAAGAACAGCTTCTTCTCCGCTGTTATTAGACTTCTAAATGGATCTCTCAAATTTCAAATTTAATGTTGACCTTGCTCTTTGTGCACCTTCTCTGCAGCCGCAACTTTGTGTTCCATACTCTGTTCTATCACCCTAAAGCACTTTGCATGGTATGATCTGCCTGTATTGCACACAAAACAAAACTTTTCTCTGTACCTAGGCACATATGACAACAATAAATCAAACCAATTCAAAACACTTGCCTGTGACCCAACAGTGCAGCACAGCAAAGTTTTAGACACAGATGCATTCGAACAGAGAGCGATTTCTCAGCTTCATTCAGTGTGAAGGCAACCTGAAGCCAGTGTATCATTATCAAATTAGACTTGGTCTGTTCTGCGTCTGTGTCAAATAAATCTCTCTCAGCCAGATACCTTTAACATATTTAGTGAATGGTATTTGCCCAGTCCTGAATCAAGGCCTGGAGGAGTGCAGAGATATTTACTTTGCTTTCTGCTCTCTGTATTAGCATTTAAATGTTCTACCAAACAGCAAAAGGCTAACATTAGGAAAGAAAGGAATACACAAGCTGAGGACCTGGGATGGGCAGTCACCATCACCTCGAGGTGCAGCTGAGAAGAGGACAAAGTGTGGGGGTTGGTGGCCAGATAGATAGGATGGAAAGATAGGTGGGTTGTTATACTAAACTTGTGTCGAAGCTTGGGCAGATTACACCGAAGTACTTGTGTGCGTGCGCAATCAGTAATTCAGCTCCAGGTCATTGTCAAGTGCTGCCCTGAAGCATTTTAGAGAAACATTTTCAGTGAACATTCAGAAAACGTTTCTTCTAACCAACTCCCTTAATACAATATCTCCTTCATCTCTTAAAATCAGTGGTGATCCTGAAAAATATAGGCCAGTTCCCATTTCTTAGGAAACTCTTCTCAATAAAGGTAGACCACAAAAGGTTGACAAAAGCTAGACAACCCTTTCGGAAAAAGGGGTCAACTTTCCTGCTCCTCTGAAGCTGCCTGGCCTGCTGTGTCTCTCCAGCTCCACACTGTATTATCTCTGAGTCCAGATCTGCAGTTCTTAGTATCTCAAAATTCATCCACACCTTCAATATGCTAAATGGGCTAGTGATGGAGGGGGCAGAGAAATTAAATAGAAAGGTAAATTTGACTTGAGTATGTCAAAAAGGATACAACTCCTATCAAGGTTCTTTGTCAAGGGATGCACAAATCAGGAGATTAAATTGGGTACTCTTTCAAATAGCTAGCACAGGAATGGTGGACCAAATGGCCTCCGTCACTGCACTAAGTATCTATGAGTGGAGGCTTAAAGAGGAGCTGGTCTTAATGCTTTCAGTTTTGGAAGGACTTCAGCACAACAGCAGCAGACAAATTAACTTGAAGTTAAGAATTTACACAGCAATGCCACACTCGAGTCACTGTTGTTAGCAACAGTGAGCTGGAATTTCATCTCAGCTCTCTCGTGCAAAACGGCAAATGCTGTGCAAATGAGGTTACAAATCTAAGCACGAACAGTGTTTAGCTCAGATAGAAAGACCACGATCTTTTGTGTTAAGTTAAAAGAAGGATTTCCCACAATCTGCCAGGTCCCTAGATCGAATTCATTATAAAAAACGAAAAAACTGCAGATACTGTTCTGAGGAAGAGTCACCGGGCCCGAAACATTAACTGTAATTTTTTTCTTCACAGCTACTGCCAGACCTGCTGAGCTTTTCAAGCAACTTTTGTTTTTGTTTCAAATTCATTACAGCCCGTTAACTGCACCCATTTGCGGTTCTTCAAGAAGGCTCTTATAATTAAACATTTTTGTTTTGATGCAGGGACAATAACAGGCATCATCTTAAAAAGCTTCCAACTAAGAAACTGCCCACACTACTGCAACATAACTAGCAAGTAGTTGTGTCAGATATTTTAATGTTGTTTCAGTTAGTTAAAAAGGGATTATTTGCAGCTATTGCAATTTAAAAAGCCCACATTTTTGTCATCATCTCATTGATCCCAAACTACCATAATCTTCTACTATCTTTTTTCCAGGTATATTTTGTGGCAAAACTCTTAAAAAGATTGCATACTAAAACATAGCCTGATCAGGACATATCTTTACTGTGAACGCAAAATACACAAATAGGCTTGTGGGGAAACACGAGAGAAGAAAAATAAGAATTGCTCCCCTGAAAATCGGCCCAATTTGTGTCGAGATTGTGGCCAAAGCTGAAACCCTACTCCCAGCGACTGCATAAATAATACAAGCCCTTGCAACAATGCAGGAATCTGGTAAAGGGACGAAACAGTCCTAAACTAGGGAAAACAGCAAAACCTTACAACTCCAATTGCCTTATGGGGAGCACAGGACGCCAGAAAGTCACCCCACGAACAAACTGTCGAGCATTTCCGAGCTAAGAGATAAATAGCATACACACAAATTTCAAAGGCCGGGGCTGGCAGGCAGGAAAGGTTTGCTGACATTCGATTCTGTCAGATAAAGGTTGGCAAGAAGATGAAAGCACAATTACCCACTCTCCATTGCACGGAAATGAAAGGAATGGCTCATGAATACATTCTACTTACCATTCACGAACATTGCTTGCTGGTGCCTGCGTGTCCAGGAATATAAGGATTAAGTTACCTTGCAAACCAAAATAACTGCTTGCCTTTACAAACCTGATACATGTGAGCTGTCGGAAAGTATAATGAGAGGGTAAAGCCCTTGTCAAGTCAATTCTTTGACAAATTTAGAAGCAAATCCCTTCATCATTTATTGCCAGAAGATGTTAAAGTCACAAGGCAGAAATGGCCAAATTCACAAAGCAAGGAGATAACAATCTTTTTCTTTCTGCCTAATTACAACTGCTTTTCATTTATTGACTTAACCTTGGACATTGATAGTAACTGGGCCCTCACACATCGAGGGGTCTTGAAAAGAACGCCCTTTCAATGTAGGATTGAAAGGTTTTGCACTTGGAAATTAAAAATGGTTATGCTCCCCCTACTCCACCCCCTTCCCCACCTACCTGCCCTATGCCCCCCTTCCTTTCCTCTTTTTCTCCTCCTGAATTCCTCCTACTCCCATCCCTCAACCCTATACCCAACCCACCCCTCCCCAACCAATCTCCCACTAACAAGCACAACATGCCTAACCCCAGGCCCAATCTCACAGCCATAATATCAAACAAAGAACTATGATGCTGGACATCTGAAACAAAAACTGAGCATGCTGGAGAAACTCAGATCTGTGGAGAAAAAAAAAGACAGAGTTAGCGTTTTGAGTCCAGTGATCCCTCATCGGAACTCAATCTCGCGGTCACACTGCTTTCTTCAACCCATTGATTGGTCAGTATCTAACAAGGAGCTTTACTTAATGTCTGCTTCAAATTCCATTGACATTTACTTGTAGTCACATCTCCAGTATCAGGCTTAAAGACTGTAGACTCTGCCAAAGGTGGAGGGCAGCACATAGTCAGGACACAGCAGAGCTTTGAAAGAATGGATGGCAATAGGCCTGGAGGCAGGGTAAGGGAGATACAGAGACACACTAACGATTGAAAAACTTGAAATGGGATGTTAAACCAAGGCTCCATCTGTCTTCCCTGGTCTACAGAAAAGATTCTATGGAAATATTTCTAAGAGGGGCAGAAAGGTTCTCCCCAGTGTCCTGACCAATATTTGTCCTCAATTGACATTACTAAAAATTTAGATTATCTGGTCACTGCTGTTCGTGAAAGTTTGCTGTGTGCAAATCGGCTGCAACATTTCTTAAATTACTGTCGTTCAAAAAATGCTTTTCGTTGCCAGTAACATTCCAAATATGTTAAGGAAGTTATAATTTTTTTTCCTCTGTGTAATAAGCTGGGGCCAAGCTGTCCTGGTGACACTGCAGGTGAAACAGTTTTAGTGATGAACGGGACATCCAGATTGGATAGTCATAGGATGAAAAGCAAAGTGACATCCAAGGCACTAGGTTTGAAGTAGGAGCTCTGCAGGCTAACTTTGCTCTCAACAATGTACAGCTAAATAAAGTCTTTCACAGATATTTTAGCCATTTAATGTTTCCCTTGATTGAGAAAAGACATCTTTAATGAAATCCTATCTGCACAGTACTCTTCATTTCTCTTCAATCGCAAGTGAATCAGACTTTTCTCTTATGGCATTACTCACTTTATTGCAGCTGGGAAAGCGATAGAAACCTAATTCCCAAATGGTTCCCTAACAACTTTACCCACTTGTCACACTTTAGGAAATATGCAAGGGTCCTTCAGGCAGTTGGAAAGGTTGGAGCTCTCCCTGGAGCAAAGGAAATTGAGAGAAGGTTTGACAGAGTGTACAAGTTTATGATAAGGCTGAAAAAGGTCAACTAGAAAAACAAACTGTTCTAATTAACCGATGGTTTGGGGACAAAGGGACACAGATTTAACATTTTGAACAAGGGATGCAGCAGGAACACAAGCAAGAACCTGTTTGTGCAGCAAGTGCTAATGACCTGGAACATGATGCAAATGGTGGAAGAGAAATCAGTTATGACCAAGGGATATTAGATGGTGATGTGAAATAAACCTGGAGGGCCACAGGAACTGACAGGGGCATGGGGACTGACAGGAATTTCTTCAGTCAGAGGATGGTGAATCTATGGAACTCATTGCCTCAGAAGGCTGTGGACGACAAGTCTTTGAATGCATTTAAGGCAGAGATTCTTGCTTAGTAAGAGGAGCAAGGGTTACAGGGAGAAGGCAGGAGAATGGGGTTGAGAAACATATCAGCTGTGATCGAGTGGCAGAGCAGATTCAATGAGGCCAACGACCTAATTCTGCTCCTATACACTGTCATCATATGGATACTCCATGGAGCACCAGTATGGAATTAATGGGTCGAATTGTTGTAATCAACTATAGTTATATGACTTTTGCTGAGCCATCTTTAATTTTATGCATACAAGAGTCCCAAGTCTCAGATATCCAAAGAACAAGAACATAGAAACAGGAGCAGACCATTCAGGTGAAGATGGTAATGTCACTGGACGAGATACCTAGACCTACAGGCTACTACCCAGGGACATGGCCTCAAATCTCGCTACAGCAGCTGGTGATCACCAAATTCAATTAATAAATCCAGATTCAGTCATGGTGACCAGGAAATGATTACTAATTCTCACGAAAACCAAATCTGGTTCATAATATCCTTTGGGGAAGCAAATCTGTCATCTGGAACCAGCCTGGCTTACACATGACACCTGACCCACAGCAATGTGCCCTCTGAAATACAAACATACAAATTAGGAGAAGGAAGCCACTCAGCCCCAAACCTCTCCTGCCATTCAGTAAGTTCATAGAGATTGATTTGTGTTTCCATACTATGATCTAGTACTGATAATCTTCGATTCCCTTTCTGAAGAAAAATCAATCTATCATAGGCTTACACATATTCAAAGATCCTGCCTCTGTCATCTTCTGACACAGAGGCCCAAAGTTGCACAACCCACAGTGAAATATTCTTTTTCCTCATTTCTGTTCTGAAAGGGCAGCTCCTAATTTTAAAACAGGCAGAAGGAACTACTCAGTTTAAGAGCAATTAAGAATGGGCAAGAAATGTTGACAAACCTTTACCTAATATCCACTAACACCCTTACAACATGAAAATTCATTAACATCGGTCTTAAACATCTATTTACTCCAGTACTTTTGTTTTTAAAGCAAAGAATTCCAGAACTCCACTACTCTGTTCGTCCCCGATAGCATCAGAGGAGCAGGAAAGTTGACACTTCTGAAGAAGGGTCCCGACCCGAAACGTCAACTTTCCTGCTCCTCTGATGCGGCCTGGCCTGCTGTGTTCCTCCAAATCCACACTGTGTTATCGCTGACTCAAGCATCTGCAGTTCTTACTATCTCTGTTTGCTCCCGAATTTGTGTGGAATCACTCATTCTATGCATTAGTCAAGTTAAAATCAAACTTTTATTTTGTGGAAAATTTCTATAGCACTTTAAAAACATTTCCCATTTGAACACAGCGTCTTTGCAGAGAAAGGGAGGCTGTAAAATCTATGTACTGTAAAAATATGTAAAAATAGGTATCAGTGAGGGAGGCTCAGATGTCACAAAACGTCACTAAATTAGTGGCCTGAAGGCAAAGAGGTGAACAATGGAAAAGGAGACAATCAGTTCTATCTGAGGTTTCATATTCTGGGTAAATGCAGGGGGCTATAGATTGTCTCTCAATGCAGGAAGTCGAACAGTTGAGCCTTATTTACTAAGAGCGTGTAATCTTATCTGTCAATCTGTTATTTCCTCTCTGAACACGCAGATCCAAGTTCACAAGCAATGCTGCAATGACCTGTCACTGGTTTAGGTGACAGCACTCCCTGTACAAAAGAACACTGCAGTCAGAGAGTTCATTAAATTTGAGGAACAGGTAGGAGGCCCTGTCTAGTCTATTCAAAATGTGCTGCCAAACCCTTTCACTTACCTGGGCCTTCAATTATCCAAGGCTTGCTTCATTCCCAACTTCTCATTTTAAAAAAGAGTAGAATGTATTTTCTGTACGAGCTAGACTAGTGGTCTCCACTTGTGGATAAAAAGGCTGAAGAGGCCTTTAAATAAGCTATAAAGCAAGGGCACCATGGTGGCACAGTGGTCAGCACTGCTGCTTCACAGTGCCAGGGACCTGGGTTCAATTCCAGCCTTTGATGACTGCTTATGTGGAGCTTGCATTTTCTGCTGGGTGCTCCAGTTTCCTCCCACAGCCCAAAGATGTGCAGGTGAGGTGGACTGGCCATGGTAATAACAATGTTAAAAGGATAGAGTGGCATGCTCTTCAGAGGGTTGGCACAGGCACAATGGTATCTTCCTGCATGCAGGCATTCTGAGATTCTCGATGTCTGACTACCTCACGTTCTGTTAGCAATACTAACTGATTTAGACCAACCATCTTTCGCCTGTGCTGCATGTTCCACATATTTGAATCTGTTCAAAACAGGATGCCAGCAACGGATTTTACATTTATTCCTTGTTGTTCTCTGTTCTTTTAATAACTCATTCAAGGAATGAGTGAGAGGCCAGTTCATCTCCAATTTCCTGAGAAGATGGTTTGGAGCCACCTTTTTGACTACAACCGGGTAGGCTGCTTTGGTCATTTCACAGAAGAGGGAAGAGTCAATCAGGTGATCGGGAGACTGGACACCAAACTAGGTAAGGGCGATAGATTCCCTTTTCTTAAAAATATTGGCAAACAAGATTTAACACAGTGTGGAGCTGGAGGAACACAGCAGGCCAGGCAAAATCAGAGGACCAGGAAAGCTGACGTTTTGGGTCGGGACCCTTCTTCAGATGACCTTGGGAGGTTAAGAAGGGCCCCGATCCAAAATATCAGCTCTCCTGCTCCTCTGATGCTGCCTGGCCTGCTGTGTTCATCCAGCTCCACACCTTGTTATCTCAGACTCCAGCATTGGCAGTTCTTACTATCTCTGAGCAAACAAGATTTGCCTTTTACAATAATCATAGTCACTGTTGCAGACACTGGCTCTTTTTATTTGATTAGTTGGATTCTGTTTTAAGAGTTCTCACTAGCCATGGCGAGATTGGAACACTTATCCCTGGATTACTAGTCCAGTAACATGACCACAATGTGCCACATAGTTCTTCAAGTTGACCATGGAGTACAGTTCCACGATAGCTCACCCAAGCAGTGATCTCACTCATTCACATCCAACAGCAAGAGCTATTGCACTATGGGGCTTCAGAGGCACAGATATATTTCTGATCGGCCTCTTGAATCTCCATCAGGAAGGGGAAATCCCAGGCAGATTCTCTTCCTAATCTTTACAAGGGGTCACTGAAAGGTTGACTGTAAAATATTCCGACTGCCTTTGACAGAGAGATTCTGTCAGACGTTTCTGTCAGTCATTCCGCACACACTTGGGACTGGCTTGTACCACTGCCTCGGTTACACGCTGAATAAACTTGCAGCGCTTTAAAGGAGCTTGTCAAGGAATGTCCACCTGGTTAACTGTGAGGTATTTCACCAGTAACATGCAGAAATATTGCCACGATAACTAATCTCAGAGCTGAATAACACTGACGAATCACTGATGTTCCATGCAGGCAGTTATCACCAACATTTAGAAGGACTCCGAAGCAGAAATAAAACAACGTACATTAACTGTATATGTCCGCATACATTTTCTCTTGACTAATTTCCTATCCTTGTCCAAGAGTCAGAAGGTGTGGGTTCAAGTCCCACTTAAGAGACTTGAACGTACTGTCTAGGCTGACACTCCTAGTACAGTCATGAGGGAGTGCTGCATTGCAGGAGGTGCAGTCTTTCATTTGTAGAGCTAAAACAAGGCCTTTCCTGCCCATTTGAGTGAAGCAGCATTGGAAGAAAAAAACAGGAGATCTCCCCAGTGTCCTGGACAATATTTGCCTCTTAACCGATTTCACTTAGAAGCTACCTTGACATTATCACATTGTTTTTTGTGGAACAGGTTAGCTAACATTTCTGACCTTACAACAAGACTTTAGGTCAAAAGTACTTTGTTGGTGAAATGCAACTTGGGACAGGCTAGAACACAGCAGCCAATTTACACACAGTAAGCTCCCACAACAGTAATATGATAATGATCAGATCATTTGTTTTTGTGATGTTGCTTGAGGGATAAGTATTGGACCAAGGCACCCCTGCTCTTCAAAAGAGCAGAATGGAAACTTTCAGACGGCAAAAAGGATATTGGTTTAACATTTCATTCTCAATATGGTACCCTGAAAATGCAGCATTCCCTCTGTACAACAATGGAGTGTCAGTCTGGATTTCAGTACTCAAGTCCAGATGTGGGATTTGAACCCAGAACCTTCTGGACTCAGACTGCTATCAATTGAGCCACAGGATTGTGTCTTTCACAGTTAAGATATCCCAAGGTGATTCATGGGAATGGTAAGGACTCAAGACTTGACAGTGACACACATAACAAGGTAAGGACAAATGGTCAAAAGTGGCAGGCTTTATGAGGAGAGGGAGGTAAGAGGTGTTAAAGGGAGGGAATTCCAGTGTTTAGGGCCTAAGCAGCTGAAGACACAATTTTTACTGGTGAAGATCAGTGATTTGCAAGATGCCAGAATTGGAGGAAGCAATTAATAAAATGGAGATAGCAGGATTGCTGACCAAAAGCTTGGACAAAAAGGTACATCTTCGGGAAGCAAATAATCAAAGGAGGTTAAGCAAATTAAATACCAATTCTGGCACAGCCGTACGGGCCCAGTGATCACCGTATGTACATGCTGCACACAGAATTCAGAGGGAGAGATTCATGCTTGCACCCTTAGTTGCAGCATTCAGTTTTTAGGGAAATGCCTAGATGTCAAACAATTGTGTGTGGGAGTCACTATTCCGCAGAAATAAGGAAACCACCAAACACTACCCCGCTTCCTCAAGTCCCCACAAATACTGACAGACAGATGGGTGTCTGAGTAGCAGATGCCCTGCCCCTCCCACCACCCTCCACTTTTCACTGCAAAACTGTTTGTTTTCATTTGAATATTCTGCATTGTGTACCTACAGTAATTTTACTGTCTTTCTTTTGTGGCACAGGGCCAACCACTCTCTCTCTCTCTCGTTCCCTTGCTAACATTTAAGAAAATAAGTAAATTGGACACGGTTAAAAGAACTTACATTTCACCACAGAAATGGTTTCATTGTGTCCAGGCCAACACTAGCAGCCAGCATACCGAATGAGTAAACTCCTTTGGCTTTATTCTCAGCAAACAAAGAATTATGTATATATTACATAGAAATTACAACATAGAAATAGGGCCTTCAGCATAACTGGTCCAAGCCAGTGTTACACTCTAATCTATCTCCTCCCCACCCTTTCATTCATTACTGTCAACATGTCCTTCTATTCTTTTCTCCTTTATGTATTTATCCAGCTGTCTCTTAAATGAATGTGTATTATTTGTCTCAACTACTCCCTCTGGTAGCAATTTCAATATTATTACTACTCTCTGGATAATAATATTTGTCCTGAATTTCTCACTGGATTTATTAGTGCGTACTTTATATTTATGGTCCCCAATTTTCGAGTCTTGGAGCAGAAACATCTCCACATCTACCCAATCACACCCTGTTACAATCTCAAAAAAAACCTGAGAGTCAGCTATCTGCTTTCTCTCTTCTACAGCAAAGAGACCCTGCCTGTTTACTCTTTGATACTAGTCATAATCTTTTCATTCTGGCATCGCCCCTGTAAATTGTTTTGCACCTTCTCCAGTGCTTCTATATCCTTTTTGTAATATTGGTACCAGAACTGTTCAAATATATGATTCAAGAATCCATATTTACCTGACTTCTGTACACTGGCAACTTCAAAGTCACTGGCTTATTGCAAAAGCCAGTGCAGTTTATTGATATCTCTTTGGAGAGGAAAATCTGCTGTTCTTATCCGATCAGGCCTGCGTACATCTTCAGAATCGGAGAGGAGTAATAGGCTCTCAATTGCCCTGTGGAACTGTCTAGTAAGCCGCTCAGTTACATTCAAAAGGATGACTCACCATCTTTTTAAAGGACAATTTATAACAGGCAATAAATGCTAACAAGACCCATATCCCATGAATGAATACAAAGCAATACTTTTGAGTGAAGACAATGGGAATTGCAATTGCATTGAAAGTCTGCTGGACTGAATAGAAGATGATCATGTTACAAATATTAAATAAGACTTTGGGTTATATGATAATTTTAGGAATTCTCTCGGGAGTGGGGGAGAGGGGCCGTGGGGAACTATCAGAATGTAATCACAGTGAATCCTGGATTTACCCTGACTGATTGCAACAATCCATCAACTGAATTGAACTGAATTGAATTGAATCATTTATTGTCATGTGTATTCAATGTAAAAATATAGTGACAAGTGTGTACCTTCACCGTACATACACGGTGCCATTCACATTAACCTAGAATAAGGTAAGAAAAAAAATAACTTAAGACAGTCCAACTTTCCTTTCCACTGACGTACTCCCACTTCCTGCTGTAGCTAATGAGAATAAAACATGAGAAGCCAGAAGTCTAAATTACATTTCATCAAATATCTCTGCAGTGTATTGAATGACATCCCCCTACTTACATTGTGAAATCCAGGACTTAATCTCCAAACTTAAAACTACGCAAGCTACAGGGAGGATCAGTATTGTAACTGTGAGAAAAAAATTCAATGAAGTTTGCTCTTAAAATATCATCCTGCAGATTTTGCAAACACTTTGGACATAAGGCTTACAAGGATGGTTCCAGAACTGAGAGGTCACAACCATCAAGGAAAACTGAATATGGTGGGAGACCTATTTTGAAGGAATGCAGAGTAGCCTAATAGATATCTTTAAAATTGTGGAAGTCTTTGATCCAGTAGAACTGGAGAAAATGTTTCCACTGGTCAAAGCATTCAAAACCAGGAGTCGATAAATCAATAAATCGAGAAGGGAATTCTGGAGAAACATCCTAATCCAGAGTCATAGAGTCATACAGCACAGAAACAGACCTTCCAGTCCAACCAGTCCAGGCCGAACATAATTCCAAACTAAAATTAGTCCCACCGGCCTGCTCCTGGCCCACATCCTTCCAAACCTTTCCTAATCATGTATCTATCCAAATGTCTTTTAAGCGTAATTGTACCCACAACCATCGCTTCCTCACCTGAACAACCCTCTGTATAAAAAATTGCCCCTCATGTCTTTTTTAAATCTCTCTCCTTTCACCTTAAAAGTGGGTCCCCCTAGTCTTGAAATCCCCCATCCTGGGAAAAGACAACTACTATCAACTCTATTTATATCTCTCATTATTTTATAAACTTCTATCGCCTCTCAACCTCCCACGCTCCAGTGAAAAAAGTCCCATGCCTATGTTGCCTTTCCTTATAACTCAGACCTTCCATACCAGCAACATCCTGGTAAGTCTCTTCTGAACCCTCTCCAGCTTGTTAATATCCTTCCTATAACTGGATGAACAGAACTGGACACAGTATTCCAGAAGGGGCCTCACCAATGTTCTGTACAACCTCAACATGACTTCCCAACTCGTATACTCAAAGGACTAAGCAATGAAGGCAAGCATGCCAAACACCTTTTTAACCACCCTGTCTATATGTGACGCAAATTCAAAGAATTATGTACCTGCACCCCTGGATCCCTCTCTTTTACAACACTACCCAAGGTCCTATCATTAACTGTACAGGCCCTACCCTTGTTTGTTGTACCAAAATGCAAGACCTCACATTTATCCACATTGAACTCCAACTGCTGTTTTTCAGCCCTTTGACCCATTTGATCAGGATCCCTTTGGAATCTTAGAAAACGTTCTTCACTGTCTACTGTTCCACCAATTTTGGTGTCATCTGCAAACTTACTAACCATGCTTTCTATATTCTCATCCGAATCGTTTACATAAATGACAAACAAAAGAGGACCCAGAATGGACCCATGTGGAACAGCGCTGGTCACAGGCCTCCAGCCTGAAAAGCAACCCTCCACCAAAACTCTTTGTCTCCTGACGTTAAGCCAATTATGTATCCAATTGGCAAGCTCACCCTGAATCCCATGTGACCTAACTTTACTAATTAGTCTACCATGCAGACCCTTGTAAAAGGCTTTGCTAAAATCCAAATAAACAATGTCTACTGCTCTGCCATCATCAGTCTTTTTGGTAACTTCCTCAAAAAACTCAATCAAGTTTCTGACACATGATTTTCCTTGCACAAAACCATTCTGACTATCCCTAATCAATTTCTGCTCTCTAAATGTCCATAAATTCTACCTTTTATAATCACCTCCAATAATTTACCCACAGAGTCAGGCTCCTGGGTCTATAGCTCCCCCAGTTTCTCCTTACAACCTTTCTTAAACAAAGGTACAACATTAGCCACCCTCCAGGCATCAGGCGCCTCACCCATAGTTATAGATATTGCAAATATTTCTGCATGGGGGTCTCATAATTTTCTCCCTTACCTCCCACAATGTTCTGGAATGCATCAGATCAGGTCCCCGAGATTTATCTAACTTTATATTCTCTAAGACCTCCCAAACATTCTCTTCTGTGATGTGAACTGCTTTTTGGTGATTTAAAAAGCGCAAAACTTTTACCACGAGGAATGAATTGGGCTAACAGCATAGGCACATTAAAGTATCCCAGAGATAAGAAAATAAAGAAGAAAGCTGTTTATGCTAATGACGTTAGATGAAGTAGGGTGGAGAGAAACTCCAGTGGAACAAAAAGAACAGACATGGACAACTTGTATTTGAATGCTGATGTTTCGGGTTGGGACCCTTCTTCAGAAAATTTTCTGATGACGGATCCCAACCCGATACGTCAGCTTTCCTGCTCCTCTGATGCTGCCTGACCTGCTGTGTTCCTCCAGCTCCACACTGTGTTATCTTTGACACCAGCATTGGCAGTTCTTACTATCTCTGTATTCGAATGACCTGTTTCTGTGTTGTACCTTGTAATTCTTCTCAATTGATTTCCACTTCAATCTTGCACCTTCTGCAATCTGACCCTGCACCAATTCATGGTGGTAGGCATTCCAATGATGTCTTTATTTCTGAGTTTTAGACCACCTTGTTCCATTGATTGTAAGCTCTTTAGGTGGAGGCAAGGGGCTCTCACAGCCAAGAGTTTGTGTAACCTAGTCCCCAGCCCTTCATCAGTGAACTGACCAAGATGGAAACCTGTCATTCAATGTAGAATTTACTCTGTGCTTACCAGCTGCAAATGCCACAAGTCACTAATACGTCAGTTAGGCATTATGAGTTTATATATCACAAATGACACATTGGTTGGCTCAACATTTTATATCCATCAGCTCAGATATTAAACTCCATTCAGGTGAACGCTAATGATCCCAAAACCTAATTAAAGAGCATGGAGTTCATCCTGTGTTCTAGCCAACATTCCTTCCTCAATCAACACTTAACAGTTTATAACTGTTCATTTACCTTCAACGCAACTGTCCAAATGTATTGTCATGTTTGTCTGGGGGCAAAATTTGCAGTCTGTGGAATCTTTCTATGTACAAAACACCTGTGTGGCAGTAGCTGCTGTGCCATTGCTTATAAAGTTACCCAGTAAACTCTGTGAAGGCCTTTCTACAGGGAAAGTGTGATGGGAGTGGAGTGGGAGGTGGGGATTAATGAAATCAATACAGTATTTATATAAATGCAAGTTCATTCCTCCCATTGAAAAGGCAGGTTAAGTGTATTGATTAGTGTCAACCTGGTACCAACTTGAAGGATATGGTGCACAGCAGCACTTTCAAAGTGCAAAGCAAAGCATTTTTTTTTAATGGCTGTTACAATCGTTCCTCTTCTCATTTCTATTGCACTTAAATTATTAGCAAACAATGGCTAGGCAGACATCCTACCACATGACAGTTTACAACTAAGTCTCACTCAGTTATTAGGAAAATTGTGACCAGAAGATGTATTTGATGCTCCTGATCACTTTAAAGGAGAAAAGCCGTCAGCCTCTCGAGGTGTTGAAACAAACATTTGTGGCAAACTAAAACACTCCTGGAATAAAGAATACAACACCAGCTGATTGGGTTTATCTCCTAATGCTGTGAATCAGGGTGTGGATTATTCACACAGCCCAGGCTACCATCACTTTGTGGCTCAGTACAAGTGAAAAAGATTCTGGGTTCCAGCCCCCACTCCAGAGCTTTTGAGGATGATTTCTAGGCTGACATTGCTAACAGACCGCTGCACTTTTGGAGCCGCTGTCTTTTGGAAGAGATATTAAGCTGTGACCCTAGCAGTCAACTCAGATGAACATAAAATAACCCAGAGCACTATTTCCAAGAAGAGCTGGGGAGGCCGATATCTGTCCACTAACATTACCACTTTGCTGTTTATGTGAGCTTGCTTAGTGCACACTGGCTGCCATTATTTTCCACCTTATAAGAGGGACTACACTTTTTTTTAAGCTGTAAAGTGCTTTGGTGGTGTCCTGAGGTCATGAAAATGCTATAGAAATGCAAGTCTTGCTTTCTCACTGTCAAGGAAGCTGCAAAAAGCATCTGTCAAGTAACACAGCGTCACAACAAAAGCATCTATTTCCTGCTCAGAACTACCTATATCAAGGGCAAGACAAAGAGAGAAAAGCATCTATCATCACACAATTACTGAGGAATAAGAACAATATGAGAATTATCACGGCCACAATCTGTTTCTGTATTTCCATATCCCATACACAGTGCTTCCTAACCAGTCAATGCATCTGCTGGAGTGGAAAGGGAAATGGATGTGGATGATCATGGGGCAAGGATGAGGAGAGAGCAGGGAGGGCATTAAGGGGAAGGAGTAGGAAAATCATGAAGGGCATCAATAAGATAAATTGGCAAGGTCTTTTCCCCTGGGTAGTGGAGTCCAAAACCAGAGATTTAAGGTGAGAGCGGAAAGATATAAAAAAGACCTAAGGGGGAACTTTTTCACGCAGAGGGTGGTGCATGTATGGAATGAGCTGCCAGAGTAAGTGGTAGAGGCTAGTACAATTACAACATTTAAAAGGCACCTGGATGGGTATCTGTATAGGAAGGGCTTAGAAGGATATGGGCCAAATGCTGATTAATTTGGGATAACTGGTCGGCATGGACGATTGGACCAAAGGGTTTGTTTCCATGCCGTACAACTCTATGACTCTGTGACTTTAATGGGAAAAGACAGAAGTGAGTTCGTGTGGGTCATAAGAAAGCTTATAAGAGGGTAAGGCTGGAGAGGTGGGCCGAGGAAGTGGTCCGTTAGGATGGAGGCTGTGTGATGGGATCAGAGGGCTGAGGTGTGAGGGTTGGTGAATCAGGAGTTTGAGGAGTACAGGGATGACTGAGGAATTGGGGGAGTAAGCGTTGACTGGATAGGAGTGGTGGGGGTGTGGGAAAGGTGAGGTGAGGTCAGTTACTGTGATCCCATTCCAACCACAGCTCTCCAGGTAAGTGTGCACTATCTGATGTGATGGGCAAAGCGACCAGACTCATTTTAAACCTGACACCGCTCAGTACTAGTGAAGCTGTCCATTTTAATTCGTTTCGCACACAGAGGGTGGGATATGTCCAAGTATCAGTCTGGCCTTACTGTCATCCCTTCCACTCCATTCACATCATCCTCTAAGAATACAGCTCAACTCACAGGAACAAACTTCAAACTGAAGGTGGATCACAGCGAGGTTATTCACATTGGACACATTAAGCTTCAATGGTGCTATTGTCACTGAATCCCCCACTACCAAAATCCTGGGGGTCACCATTGACCAGAAACTCAACTGGGCTCACCACATAAACACAGTGGCTACAAGAGCAGGTCAGAAGCTAGGAATCCTGCAACGAGTAACTCACCTCCTGACTCCTCAAAGCCTGTCCACCATCTACAAGGCCAAAGTCAGGAGTGTGATAGAATACTCCCCACTTGGGTGGATGGGTGCAGCCCCAAGACTCAAGAAGCCTTGACACCATCCAGAACAAAGCAGCCCGCTAGATTGGCATCACATCCACAAACATCTACTCCCATCACCGCTGCTCAGTAGCAGCAATGTGTACTATTTACAAGACATGCTGCAGAAATTCACCAAAGATCCTTACACAGCACCTTCCAAGCCCGCCACCACTTCCATTTAGAAGGACAAGGGCAGCAGATACATAGGAACACCACTACCTGCAAGTTCTCCTCCACTCACCATCCTGACTTGGAAATATATTGTTATTCCTTCACTGTCGTTGGGTCGAAAGTCTAAAAGTCCCTCCGAAACCGCATTGTGGGTCAATCTACAGCACAATGGACTGCAGCGGTTTAAGAAGGCGGCTCACCGCCACCATCTCAAGGGCAACATGTGGCAGGCAATAAATGGTGGCCCAGCCAGCAATGCCTAGGTTCCACAAGTGAATCAAAAAAGCTACGTCACCATAGACCGTTTCCCTTTGCTATCACCATCAACCCTCGTGCCACTTAATCAGTTACTGAAGTTCTCTGTTGTCTTTCCATCCATTACCTCTAATGTGAAGTGAAACTTGCAAAAAGTGTAGCCAATCTTCCTGGGAGGAAATTCGAGCTAAAGCGGTAGACCCCTATCCGGCAGGTCCTAGTCTACACGGACTGAGACAGGGTCCACTTCACACCAATGAGCAGGTTGGCATTGGTGGCATCAACGACTGTTCCATCGCAATTCTTACTAGTTTAGTGTATTCCAGTTCTGACCCAAGGTTATTTGAATACTCTGCTTCTTCTCTTCCCCACAGAAGCTGCCAGACCTGATGAGGATTTCCAGCATCCACATTATCTTCCTTCCATCACCATAAACCAGCTGGCACTTCCTGAGCTTCACTGACCAGATGGCATATGCCAGCTGCATCTGGGACCTCTGTGGATAATTGGGATGGAACAGTCATTGATGCCAACAATGCCAACCTGCTCATTGATGTGAAGTGGACCCTGTCTCAGTCCCTGTAGACTAGGACCTGCCAGACAGGGGTCTACTGCTTTAGCTCGAATTTCCATCTCAGGAAGACTGGCTACACTCTTTGCAAGCTTCACTTCTTTGAAAAACAGGGATTGAGACCATTCAGGCCTGTGGATCTATGAAAGCTCCTTGCTTGAGCAATTCAGACCCTGCTCCTTCTGTCCATTTTGGCACTAGATATTTATTCGCTATTTTCCTTAGGAACATAGAAAAAAAATTGAGCAGGAATAGGCCATTCAGCCCTTTGAACGTGCTCTGCCTTTCTAAGTGAACATGGCTGATCGTCCAAGTCAGTTAGTGTTCCTGCTTTCCCCCATATTCTTTGATCCCTTTAGCCCTAAGAATGATATCAACCTCATTTTGAAAAAATTCAATGTTTATTCCTCAGTTGCTTTTAGTTACAGAGAATTCCACAGGCTCAGCACTCTCTGGGCGAAGAAATTTCTCCTCATCTCAGTCCTGAGTAGCCGACCTTACATCTTTAAACTGTGACATTAACACAAAATCCCTCAAAAGCATTAATATCTAAATGGCTGAAACTCTACTGACCTCAGTCGTGGAATACACTCAAACCACTGAGGATCCAAACGCCCTTGGGTTAGGGAATTCCAAAGGGCTCACAACCCTCTAAATGAAGAAATTTCTCTTCACCATCATAAATTACCGACCCCGATCCTGAGATTTGGTCACACGTTACAGGCTAACGGGAAACAGCCTCCCAGCATCTCTTGACACCTTCTCCCACTGACCAAGTCATTTCCTGTTCAACCCTTGCAAAATTCTCCATGATAAAAATAACTCTTATATAATCTCTTAACCTTCACTGCTGGGGAAGTGTAAATTGCTCCAGTGTCTCTCCATATCCCTGCTGTCATACTGCTTTCATAAAACTTAACCACTGCAGAGCACAAAGCAAGTCAAATTCTATCGCTGACAGGGAATCAATGTTAAACTAAGTGGTTTTGAAGAGACTGATGTTTCAATATAGTCACTCATCAGAAAGAACTGTCCTCTCTGAACATTAAGATCATGAATATGCTGAAGGTTAAGGTCGTCTCTGTGGACCTGGTCTCCACATTGCCAGACTGGAACACTCACCCAGGAGTTGCTGTTCAGCAAATTAGTGACTGCTCTGTGATCCAATTTGACAGGATATTTTTCTTTTCCTATTTAGATTGTAGACAGATTCCCAATGGCAATTTTTGCCTGTCAAAATGTCATGGGAAGTGGGGTTCCATCAACAGCAGGCCCTTGCAAAAAAATGATCCCTCTCAGTTTGCTAAACATCACACGGAAACAATCTACATTTTACAACATCTTAAGTGCAAATGGCCAATATTCCTCTTCCCGATGAATACCTAAATCCCTCCATCCAAGTCTCAGATCATGGGTTCAAGTCCCACTCAAGTTCAAGATGTCAGTTATGGTTCAGTAGGGGGTACTCTTTCTTGAGTTTAAGATCCAAACCAGAGACTTGAAGGCAAATTTCAGGCTTTCTGGTAACTTCCACGGTGCTTTTCACAACTAGAGCCTGTTCTGAAGCCTGCTATGGCCAATGATGATCTTTTGAAGTGTTGTTAATGTTTCCAAGTAGGAATGGTCTCAGCCAATTTATGCACAGCAAACTTGGCTGAAGCAGTGCTGCACTGTTAGAAGTGTTATCCCTCCGGAAGAAGCTGCTGTTCTTTACACCAAATTAAAAGGGGCAACAGGATTAGTTTTATCTCAGTCAAGAGATGTCACACCCGATAGAGGAGTTCTTCCTCAGTGATTCACTGAGAGAGAGCACTGATCTGGAACTGGAGCTGTGATCTTCAAAGTGCTACTTCTTGGGGACTCTAAGAACAATTATCTTCAATCTAACTTACAACAATGAAATCCTAGCATCACCAGTGGCCAGGTTGGATAAAAGACTCCCGATCATCATGGAAAGGACATAACAGTAATTAAAGGAACTGCCTCAGAAACTATCTCCAGAAATACCAGCATGCTTATTTTTTCCAAAATGAATTCACCTGAAAATAACTAGCAAATTCAAGAGTGTAGTCTCTAATAAAGTCTTCAGTTGGTATTGGGGTTACATCATTAATTGTATCCTCTCTCTGGTTCAGAGGCAGATTGTTTGAACTAAAAATGTTAGCAGACCCTCTGGTCCAAAACAGCAATCCACTTTCCCTCCCCCCACTATTTGGGGTGTTAACCAGATGCAGCTCCTGTTTACTTCGCAAGGTTAAAGGAGGAACCCAGTTTCTCAGCACTGGGGAGACAGACTTTGTATTTGGAAGACCAGAAGATGGGTCAGAGGTCAAAGTACTTCTGCCCTGTTCGGTGCTTGTCCTTTTCTGAACAGTCTGGCTTTGAGGAAGGAACTGATAAAAATAGGATTAAAATGTGTAGCAGACACAATGAGAGACGCTGAGGTAAGGGGAGAATTTTTCCTTGTGATTGATGGTTGAACAAATTCACAATAGAAGGGCTACTTAGAAAAGGAAACCGATGAAAAGGCAAGTGGGCTTTCATCTCCAGCATTTAGGCTGAAATGCCATTTTTCAATAACCCTTTGCTAAGGATGCTGGGTTAACTGTCTGAATTCCAGCACTCTTGTCCTTTCACAAACGTTTTCATTCTTAACAAGCTCTAATCTTGCACTGGCTACTCTCACGAGTCAAAGTCGCAAAATGTCAAATATGCGTGAAAGCCCAGATTTTACAAATGTATCCTAGCTATGATTTTTTGCCACCTCAACCTTCACAATACTTTTTTGCATTATTACATACTGGGAGCATAAACCGATGATAATGGAACCAGAGGGCAAGAAGATGTCTGACATCTCAGTGGATGAGGAATCGGACAATCAACTGAGGATTGAGAAACAAATTGATGCATTAAGCCAAAGGAGGAACAGGAAAAGCAATAAGCAGAGGGAAACAAAGACTTGCTGGTGAGAGGAAATGGAAAAATTATTTTGAAAAATCTCAACAATAGATTGCAATAATCGCAAATATTGCACCCATGTTCAAAAATGAGTATAAGCTTAGACTGAAGTAATGGGCAAGCTTTCAGAAAACAGTAAAACTATTTAGTATCAGCCATGGCTTAGTTACAGGCTACGTTCCCTCTAATTTCTCCGGCCACTGCACAGGTGTCCGAGGTCAATGTGTGGCAGCAGCTAGAGATGCTGGAAGTGAAAGAGCAGGCACGGCGATTGGTAGGTGCGGACCTTCGGTGGAGCTGTGCCACCATGCGTAGCTTACAGGGAACGCTGGTTACTGGCACATTCACCTCTGATTGAAAAGGTCCCAGGTCCAGGGGTTGGGTGCATTAAAAAAAAACAATGCTCGCCTTCTAGAGCAGTACTGAAGGAGCGTTACACCGTCATCTTTCAGATAATGACATTAAACCAAAGCCCCAAATACCGTCTCAGATGGAAGATCCCTCTGGCACTATTTCATAGAAAAGCAGGGAATTGGTACCTGGCATCCTGGCATAATATCTATCCCTCAAGCAACATCAGGAAAGAAAAAAGTTGATGCTACATTGAGAATTTACAAAAAGTTGGCCAAATACAGATGTTAATCTGTGATGCCAACAAACCAAAGCAGCAACTTGGACAAGCATGGTATAATGAAGGAGAGGCAGTATGTCTTGTTAAGAATAAATCATGTTTGACTAACTTGTTTTTGATGATTTAACAGATAAAGCAGATGAGAGTAGTGGAGTTAATATATATATGGATTTTTAAAAAGACATTTGATAAAATACCCACAGATTAAACATCTTGGCAAAACTGAAACCCATGGGATAAAAAAAGGGTAGTAGCAGCATTGATGCAAATTCATTCAGAGATGTAAATAAAGATGAAGGTGAGTGGTTATTTTTCAGACTACAGGGATAGTTACTGAATTGTTCTCTCTGATTCATCACTAGTATCGCGGCTGTTTATCATACACAATGGTGACTTTGTCTTGGCAGTATAGGGTGAAATATCAAAATATGCAGGTACTAACACAAAATCTGAAACTGTAGTTGACAGTGAAGGCAGTGATAGAATTCAAGAGGACAGGAACAGGCAGCTTGAATGGAGTGACTCAAGTCAGATGGAAATCAACACAAAAATGTGTGCGCTATACATTTTTTTAGAAAGAATGAAGTGAAACAATATTTGCCAAATGGTTCAATTTTACAGAGGTTCAAGAGGAGACAGACCAGATTCAATAGAAGTCTTTGAATGAGAATTAGAGATATACTTGAAGGATGACAAAACCGAAGGGATGCAGGGTAAGAGTCTGAGAGCACAGCTCACTGGATTGCTCTTCAAAAGGCTGGTACATAACTTGAGGGGCCAAGTGACCTTCGTCTGTGCTGTCCCATCCAATAATTTTAAACATGTCGGAATGAGATTCCAGAGTTTAAACGATTCTCTTTCTGGACTGGAGAGGATGAAAGACATTGCAGAAACTAAAATCTCAGAGAAGGGTCCTTGAGTCGTTAATTTCCAATCCTAACTTATTGTATCGAATTTAAAGCAGATAATGCAAAATCCGAAATTGCAGTTGACAGTGAAGTTAGCAATACGCAGGAACAGGCTTCTTGAATGGAATGACTCAAGTTCCATAGAAATCAACACAGGAAAGAGCAATTAATGCACAAATGGATGAAACTTACAGGGAGGTTGAGAGCCAGCTGCTTTTTTTCACCAAGCTGTTCCTTGCTCTTCTTCTCCCACATGGTCATTTGAACATATCCACTTTACTCCTGTGAAGCCAGCACTACCTGCCTCCCTTTCACTGCTGGATGTCAAACTGTTCGTATGAAATCAGAAATCTGGCTCCCAATTGCATGGATTTAAATAGATTCGGGGTTTTCTGCTTTTCCTTGCACAGATGCTTAGGGGCCGCGATATTCACCATCATTTCATGTGCTGGGACTGGGTTACCTGGATTTCTCATTATTACCCTGAGCTGCTCCTGTTCACAATGGGGAGGCAGATACTGTCAAGGTTAAATGCCTCTAACTGCAAGTAACTCCTTGTAACTACTTACATCAAAACTCTTCTCGGGAAAATGGCTTGGAATTAAGTTCCTTCCCTCAAATTTGGAGGAAAACTCCTATTTAAACTTTATTTCTTTACTTTTCCACTTTTATGCTAGGTTAGGTGCATTAGCCATGGGAAACCCAGGGTTACAGGGATAGAAAAGGGGGAAGAGTCTGGGAGGGCTGCTCTTCTGGGTGTGGACTTGTTGGACTGAATGATCTGTTTCCACACTGTAGGAATTCTATGGATTCTATGGAAGACTATATTGCTGAACATTATAACTTATTTCTTTATTTCAGTAACTAAGATTTTGTGCTTTGGTACTTTGTACCTAAGATGGTGCCTTGTGGAGTGACATTGTACACTTTTCACTGTACTCTTGTGCCTCGTACTTGAGCACATGTGACAATACAGCCTAATTCTAAGCCTAAATCTAAAACGATTGCCAGAGATAAGTTTGGTTCAGAACTGAAAAGATTGCAGGGCTGTAATATTAAAGGTATACAAAGAGGAATCTCTTGGTGTTTCTACTCAAGAACTGGAATCCTGGCAAAATTCATTCGACCAATAACTCAAAACTGTCCAATGTATAAATGAAATCCAAAAGCAAGAAACTGGGCACACAATCTGATGGTTCCGCCTTATCAAAAATAAAGCAGATCAAAGAATCTTCAGCTATTATTAACATCTCTTTGGTGGTTTAAGTTTAGATTTGGTATCAATAAAATGGACAATATTTGGGAAAAACAGTATTCCTGTAAATTTTTTCACTCAAAAGCAAAGGTCCTTGCGTCTCTTATCCTGGGAATCGTGGAAGTTGTGGGTTTGATCCTCTTCCAGAGAGTTCAGTGCAAAATTTTGGCCCAGTGTACTTCTGTCTGTCTAACCCAGATACTCCAAGACCTTTCCCTTGACAAAACCGTTAGGTGGCCTGTCATTATACCAGGCACCTGCTGGTAGCAAAAGCAGGAGATCATTCAAATCTCAAGCCTATTCTGTCATTCGATGAGATCATAGCTAATCTGCAACGCAACCAGTCCTATCTTTCTATCCCTTCATGCCTTTACGTAACAAAAATCTATCAATCCGAGACTTCGAATGGCTCTTGTATCAAAATTACTGTTTGCAGGATGAGTTCTAAACCTTTACAACCTTTCCTTTTAGAAATGTTCTTGATAACACTCTTAAAAGTCTTGCCTGTACTTATTAGATAATACTGCCTTTGCTTTACTCTGGGTGAACTTTTCAAGTGAGAGCAAGGTCAAACTGAAGTTGAGAGGGTAAGGGAAGAGAACAGTACAATCAAATAAAAGCAAAATCCAGCAAGTGCTGGAAACTGGAAATAAAAACAGAAAGTGCCAGAGAAACTCAGCAAAGGGACAAAAACACAGGCTTAATGGTTTGAATCAGAGTTTGACAGAACAGGAAAGATGCTACACTTGAAGGGGAAAGTACAACTGGCAAAGAGAGAACAGCAGAACAGAACAGTCAGAATCCAATGAGTAGAGCCAGTGAGGAGGGTGCCAGCTGAGTGGAGATGTACACTGCCAGGTAAATAACGTACCAGATGTGTAGTGTGCATGGCGCTAAAGGTTTATTATGCCAGGGAAGATTGTGCGGGCACAGGAAGGTGCATAGTGACAGGGGGTTACAGTGTTAAGTGAGATGAGTGCCAAGGCATAAGGACGCCAGGTAAGTGATAGTGTTCAGCGTAGATCGGGGTGAGTGGGAGACACCAGGTTCAGTGGTTGGGGAAAACAGTACCAGGTCCCATGGAGATGGGTGGTGTGTTGAGTCTCTCTGCAGGGGATGATGGGGTTGGGTCCGCTGGGGGGGTGTGCCAAATGCCCTGGCTTCTGCTTATGCCCTGTGTGGATTTTATGCACAGTGAAATAAAAATCACAGGGAATGTCTGCTGGAGGAGAGGTCAGGTCTGGAGCCAGAAGAGGAGGGATGGGTCTTTTGTCACTGTTACAGGTCCTGGGAGAACAGGGCAGGATCGTGAGTGGGGGTTGTTAGTGGCTTGGAGGAGTGCACCTTAGTGCGTGTGAGGTAAAGTGGAGGGGTCGGGGGTGGTCCTTTGTTACGTAAAGGCATGAAGGGATAGAAAGATAGGACTGGTTAGGTTGCAGATTAGCTATGATCTCATTGAATGACAGAATAGGCTTGAGATTTGAATGATCTCCTGCTTTTGTTACCAGTTACTCAGGAGTTAGACTGGGTATTTAATAGTTTAAATATTTCCTAACTAACTATTTACTCAAATGCAGCAGAACCAACTAACTCCTCTGATCTAAATGGATATTTTCAGGGGGGAGGGTTCTGGACATAAAGGAACTACCCAGTGGAACGAGAGATAACAAGGTGTAGAGCTGGATGAACACAGCAGGCCAAGCAGCATCAGAGGAGCAGGAAGGCTGACGTTTCAGGCCTAGACCCTTCTTTCCTGGGCAAATCACAGATCACGTGGTCTCCCCATGCGCCAATCCCATCTACAGTTCAGAAACGATTAGCTGGCCAGTGGAAAATCTGGGTGAGGATATACTGAAAAGGCTGATTGCACTTAGACTTGTTAAGTCACGTTAGTCCAGAGCGGGTGTGCATCTGAGTTTGCTAAAGGATGTTGGAATGGACTTGGCAAATTCCATAATCCAGCTTTCCAGCGTTATCCGAGTCGCTGGACAGGGGGAGGTGCCAGAGGACTGCTGTCGCAAATATTGCACATTTGAGAAAAAGGCAAGTGCATTCCTAATAAATACAGGGTAATCAATTCAACATCAGTGTTACGAATAATAACTAGGAAATGTTGGTAAGGTTTAAGTTAATTAAGAAAAGCCAGCGGAGGTTTGTAAAAAGGAAAATTATGCTTGCCTAATCCAATAGTTTTTTTTTGATGAAGTAATAGAGAAGGTTAATGAAGGGAAAGCAGTGGATGTTGCTCATATTGATTTTAATAAATTCTTCAAAAAGCACCATATAAAAGGCTGTGTACTGAGGTTCAAGCTCATTGAATAGGAAGATCAGTGTCAGCTTGGATTAAAAAAAAATTAGCTTTAAAACTTGGTAAATGGTTGTTTTTTTCTTACTGGAAGATGGTGGTTCAGTGTTAGAATCACTGCCTTTGGTGTTATATATTTGCCAATGATTTCAAATTTGGAGCAGTGGCTGTCAGAGAGGATGTATGAATCGCCTGCAATAGGACATAGATAGATTAGCAGGATGGATAGACAAATGAAATTTAATAGAGAAATACGAGATGCTGGAATTTGGCAGAAAGAATGGGGACAGACCTTAAAATAAATAACACAAGTCTATGGACTATGAAGAGATAGAGAGCCCTGGAAGTCATTTGCAAAAATCTTTGATGGCTACAGGACAAATTGAGAAACCAATAGACAACCATGTAGGTAACCACTAGGCTTCATAAATTGAGACACTGAGCAGCAAAACAGGGACATTTTGCTAAACCTTTATGGAAGTTCTACTTGGTTGAACTGAGGTACTGTTTTTAGTTCTGATAACCATGTTTTAGCATTGAAATGAGGACCTTTAAGGTGTAGTGAAAATTTCCAAGAATGGTTCCAGGGACAAGAGATTTTAGGTACAGAGTTAGGCTGAAGAAGCCGGGATTCTTCCCCTGGCAGCAAAAAATGAGGAGGGTTACTTTAATTCAGAACAGCTCTAGCTGAAAGAGGCAAAGAAAAGCTGTTCCCGTGATCTCATGGTACAAATAGGAGACGCAGATCTTAAAGTTTTGGACAAGAGACACAGGGTGGATATGAGGAAGAAAATCTTTTGCTCAGCATGTGGTAATGTCCTGGAATTCATTGCCTAATTGGGATGTGGAAACAGACAATGAGTGATTTCAAAAGTAAATTGGATGGACACTTGAGTGGAATAAACGTACAAGGCTACGGAGATAAAGCAGGGGGATGTGATTCTAAGAATTACTTCTTTCTATACTCTTTTGACTCATCATTTTCCCTTAAAATCTTGCAAACATTGCTCAATCCAGGGAGCATAAACCTAGTAAGTGCAACTTAACTGTTGGAGTCCAGGATGCATTCTGTTGAAACTAAACTGCACTCTCTCCAAGGCCAGTACATCCTGCCTAAGGTAGGGTGCCCAGATTTGCTCACAGCTGAAGCATGATTTCTAACCACGGTCTTATAGTCCTCTAGATATAGAAACCATCATTTCAATTAAGCTTTTTTGATTTGTTTTCTATACCTGCCCATGGCATTTTAATGATTTATGTATACAAACCTCTAAGTTGCTTTGGCCTTTGCTGTTTCCACTATTCATCATTTCGAAAGTGCTCTGATCTGTCCTGTTTAGATCCAAAGTGGATGACCTCACATTTGCCTGAAATCCATTTTGAAAGAACGCAAATGGGAAGGAACTACTGCCTGCAATGTGCTATCTATCTTATGAAGACATAATAGGACTTGGCTTATAAAGATTTAAAAATATATAAATACATATAAACATCATTTTCAATTGCAGTCCACTCCTGACATTACCAATGAAACATTAGCTCTGACACGTTAGCAATGTTTAAAAGGCAGTTAGATAGACACATGGACAGGCAGTGAATAGAGGGACATGGACCACCTGCGGGCAGATGGGATTAGTATAGAATTGCATTGTGGTCAGCACAGGAGTGGTGGGCTGAAGGGTCTGTTCCTGAGCTGTACTATGTTCCTAGGTTCTCCCTAAACTCATACACCAATCTGAGTGGAACATTTTTCATGTGCTCCTTTTGTTGTCATTGTGTTAATATCCTGAAGCTTTCTATTCAACAGTTTCTAATTCATAATAACTGAAAACTTAACATCAAACGGAATGAATAAAATATTCTCTTGCTCATCCCTGGTTTTTATTATTCCGCTATTGGCAGCTCTGTCATCAGCTGCCTAGACCGTAAAAGCTCTGGAAGTCTCTCCTTAAACACCACTGTCTTGTTTCAGTCACTCTGTAAAATCTAAAATAAAACAAAGAACCGCGGATGCTGGAGATCTGAAACAAAAACAGAAATTGCTGGAGAAACTGCCAGTTCTGATGAAGAGTCACGGACTTGAAACGTTAACTCTATTTTTTCTCCATAGATGCTGCTGGACGTGGGTCTCTCCAGCATTTTCTATTTTTACTCCATAAAACTTACCGCTCCAACCAACTCTGGGTCACCTCTCCTATGTGACTAGGTGTCAACTATTATTTGATGATTGCTTTCGTGAAGTCCTTTGAGAAATTTTCCTATGCCTAAGATCACCATATGAATGAATGTTGGCATTGTTTCTCTGCTGTAAACATTTATAATTCTATATGAAATAAGTTCAGGAAGACTCAATCCAGTTCCAAGTGGGCATGACCCTATCCTGTGCACACAACGATCTTTAAAGTTAACATCAATTGCCAATATGATGAACAAGATTACAATCCAACGGAATGCATAATATTAGACATTATGGAAACACAGAAAAAAAACATAGTAAATAGGAGCAGGAGTAGGCCATTTGGCCCTTCATGCCTCTGTCTCTATTCAGAATAATCATGGCTGATCATCCAAATCTGTACCCTGTTCTCACTTTCTGTCTCTACTGTCTGATTCCTTTAACCCAAAGAGCTACATTTAACTTGTCCTTGAATAGCCTATTGCCTTAACCAGTTTTTGTGGCAGAGAATTCCACAGGCTCATTACTCTTTGGGTGAAGAAGTTTCTCCTCATCCCAATCCTAAATGGCCTACCCTACATCCTGAGATTGTGACCACTGAATCTGGACTCCCCGGCCATCTGGAACATCCTTCCTGCATTTATTCTATCTGCTCCCATTAGAATTTGATACATTTATATTGACTCCCTCATTGTTCTTCTGAACTCCAGTGAATATAGTCTTAACCAATCCAGTCTCTCCATTCATGTCAGTCCAGGAAGTAGTCTAGCAGACCTTAGTTGTATTTCTCCAATAACCAAAACGTCCTTCTTCAGATAAGGTGACCTAAACTGCACACAGTACTCCAGTGTAGTCTCACCAAGACATCCCTGCTCCTGTACTTGAAACCGCTTGCTACAAATACCATCATACCATTTACATCTTTCAATGGCTTTGCACCTGCATGTTTACTTCCAGCAATTGGCACAAGGACACCCAGATCTCGCTACACCTCCACCTCTCTCAATCAATCAGTTAAGTCAGATTCAGTTAAGAATCTGCCTTTCTGTTTTTATTACCAAAGTGGAGAACCTCATGGAAAAGATATCACACTAGTTGACTAGAGTGTGTTTCTCTTGAGCTGAGGGTGTTACTAGGGCACAGCAGAGACAAGCTTGACTTGGTATCATTACTTGAGACTCCAGGATGCTCTCTAATAGGAGACGCAGTCCATTCCCCATCCCTGTCAGTCTCATCTTTGATAAACAGGCAAGAAAATTCCCAAATCCAGAATTTGAGAAAACACCTTCCGGCATTGTGCATGACTTTGGAAGTTGCTAATGGACAAGCATAAAGACCCCTGGAATGGGACATACTCTTGCAAGTCCTGACTTTTCTTTGCAAACGCTTTTCTAAACCCAGCGCATTCCAATCAGATTTGGAGACTGGGAGTGCAACCTTCTGATGTCTGGCTTGCATCAAGCGCCAAGCCGCATAATTGGCAGTGACACTTTATGGTTTTCTGGGACTCACAAGGTCACATTACAGGTCAGAATGAGGAAAATAACATCTTTTTGATGACTAGGTGCTGCCTGGGAAAGAAACTATAAACCCTCAGCAGCCACTTGTAAAATAAATTCAGAACAGCACATTACTTAGTATCATGCTGTACTACTTAACAGCAGCACCAAGAGATGTCTCCAGTTCTATACACCTATTAAGTAAAGCTCCTGAGGAACAGGATGCTAGCTAACCCATCCAATGAGACAAATGAATGCAGCGTTAGCTAAATAAAGGAGATCTTAAATGGGAAGATTTTAAAGTGGGTGGAAGAGCAAGAAGGAACTGTAATAGTTGGGCTTATGGTGGTGATGTGGTGGCAGCTCAAGTAGATCTGGCCATTTAACAGGCTGATGGAATCACAAAGCTGATACCAGCACTGGGAGGCTGTAATGATCAATAAAAGCTGTAAACATGTTTGAATATCTGGGAGAATACTCAAAAGGAGTCAGAACACATTTGGGGATGATGAATATAGAAGAAAATTCTTTACCTGGGGAATTGGAGCATTGAAATTTGCTATCGCGGGACTAACAACTTCAGTTAGGATTGCAAGGTCCCTCATAGTCAAACAGTCAGCATCACACAGCAGAAAGGAAATGGTCTAGTAGGTGGAAGCTTAGGGGTGGTGTTTTGGGGTAGGGTAGGGGTATCTGACACCTGTGGAGCCTGAGCCCCTTTAATCACCACCCCCCACCCCCTTTCCCCAACCCCCCACCCCCCCCACCCCCCACCACGCTACCCCCCCACCCCACCCCCCCAAACCGTGGCCACCCCTGCATGATTCAACTCTCTCCCTGCTCTTGCAGAGAGCGACATGGAAAATACAAACAAAAACTCTTGGAGACCACTGTAATTATCAACATATCTCTAAAGATTTTGTGATAATATTTACAAGTTCCCAGAGCATTCCTCTGCGAATATATTGGCAAAACACCTGGGTATGCCTGCAAATATTAACTCACAGCTTCCCATTTAGGACTTATCTTAGACACAGTAGCAGCTGCCCTGAAGACAGCAGTTTGTTCCCAGGCTACAGTGACTGGGATAATGGGCTTGGTGGGTCAAGTCAAGAATCTGAAACAAATTGGCATACTACCTCCCCTTACAGAGATTTCCCCTCATAACATCTTTAGGATCCAAGCGAAACCAGTTTGATATTCTTCGCTTTCCACCAAATGCTATTCCCCACTTATTAGCTAAACCTAACCTTCCTCACCTCCATCATAAGATCAGTAAATTAACAAACACACCGTACAACATCCTCAGAGTGAAGTGTGAAAGAGAAACAACAGTGTTGACTACTCTGTGAAATTACGAAATGAAAGTTCAAACATAGCATTTCACAAAATGCCCAACACCTTGTTGCAATAAGATGTGTACACACACACACACACACACACACACACACACACACACACACACACACACACACACACACACACACACACACACACACACACACACACGCAATGGCTGCTGTTGAGCTTTCTCCTGCCAAGTACGCACTTACAGCTTGAAGTCAAGGACCAACTCAACATGCCTTTAAAACCACAACAACAACAACTGGTACTTATACATCTCACATGATAAAACATCCCAAGATATTTCACAGGAACATGATCAAACAAACTGACACACAGCCACATAAGAAGAGGTGAGGTAAGATGACTAAAAGCTTGATCAAAGAAGTTGATTTTAAGGAGTGGTTAAAGGAGGAAAGTGAGGTGAAGAGGTGTAGGGGACAATTCCAGGGCTTTTAAACGAGGCAGCTAAAGGCATGGCCACTGGTGGGGAAGTGATGAAAATTGCAGATGTGCAACAGTTCAGAAGGGGAGGAATGCAGAGATCTTTGAAAAGTGTGGGAATGATGGAGATCACAGAGATAGGGAAGGATCAGGCCTTGGAAGGATTCGAAATCAAAGAAAACAATTTTAAAATCCTATAAGCACAGAATGGTTACAGCCCGGAAGGAAGCCATTCAGCCTGCAGAGTATAAACCAGCTCTCTAAACAGCAACTCACCCGGTCCCACCACCACACCCTTTTCCATTTCTATTGCAGATTTTTTCACTTCAAGTGTTTATCCAGCTCCCTTTTAAAAACCATGATTAATCTGCCTCCTTTAAACTTTCAGGCAGTCCATTCAGAGTTCTAACCACATGCTGTGTAAAGACATTACTCCTTTTGTTACCACGGCTTTTGTTGTCTATAACCTTGAAATAACGTCCACTGGCTTTCAACGTTTCCATCAATGTGAGCAGTTTCTCTTTACTCACTTTGTTCAAATCCTTCGTGATTTTGAATATTTCTGCACAACTTCGTACAATGGGAATAAGCACTGAATTTCCAGAGGCAATGGAGGGTACCGTACAATGTGAATCTTAACACGAAAATAAGTGCTCCAACAATAATTCTTTTTAAAAAGAGAAGCTTCCCCGCAAAACCATTATTATTCCAAAAAAGTAAAATGATCAAAAATCATCCTAAAAATAGACTAGACCGATTGCCCCAGTACATTTGCAGTTAAGTTCCATATTTCGTCCAGTGATCAAAGCTATTCATCTGTGATACCTAGCCAAAATCTCCAAAGAGAATAGGTTAGAACATAGAGCATAGAACTGTACAGCACAGTACAGGCCCTTCGTCCCACAATGTTGTGCTGACCTATTATCCTACTAAGATCAATTTACCTTACATTTTACTATCCTCCATGTGCCTATCCAAGAGTCGTTTAAAAGTCTCTAAAGTATCTGACTCTGGTTGTTTTTATTTAAACCAAATTAAAATAAGTCTTCCCACTAGAAGCATTATAACTTTAACCAAAATGCAAAGAAAATTTTGGCAGTCGAATCAAAATAGTGTGAGAGGGTCAGGGTTAGGGTTGACATATTCCAGCCCCCGTGGTGCCCATCTGTACCAAAAACCTGTAAAGGTGAGAGTGAACACCAACCACACACTCGCTTTGCAACCACTTTGAGGTTGAGGGGAAGGTGGTCAGGGATTACAGCCCCTTCCAAGATCCACTGCCCGACCTTATTGAAGAGGCCGGGGTGGTGCATAAGGCTCGTATATGTGCCACAATATCACGAACAATTAATCAGAGGATCAGGCAATAAAAAGAATCACAGACTTGAGTTTGAGGAGGAAAGCCAGCGGTCAGTTGCTCTCGCAGTACTTTTGAATGCCTCATGACAAGTAGCAGAGGAGGGGTGACAAGCTGAGGACGGCTTCAGTGCAGAGAGGGGTACTCTCAGGGTGTCAACTCTCCACAGCATCTGAAAGTGATTTTCACAGATCTGCCTGTCAACAAACGACATACAGAAATTCTACAGAATGGGAAGAAGTCTCTAGCGGGTCGTGGCTACTATTGACATCATTAACCAATTAGTAGGACCGATCAGTAAAGTGACCAATGGTGGGACAGTGGGAAGCAGGGTGGTAAGAGGTTGGAGGTCACGTGCTGAAGCCTCCAACAACATAATTCAATCAGAGTTGGGCATCCCAAGTGGAATTAAAATGAGAGAAGTGGAAAAAAAAGCCCCATTTTGTTCTGTATATCTCAATAGTAGTACAACATAAGAGTTTTCTCCTTTTACAATTTAGCAGGGACACTAGAGGCACAGGACCAGTTTGATATTTCTCGATAAATAACTGAATCACAACTTTAAAGGCCAGAAAAAATCTTGCCCCATTTTATTCTTACTTAACGGCCTGGGAAAAATCTTAATTTGAATCTACTGATTCAACTACACTGGAAAAGGACCTGATAAATTCAATGTATGATATAACAGTGAATATACAGACTTTGGATTTATGGCACTGAGGGATCCCAAAGAAGCAAAGGCTTTGATTAGCAGGGACAGCAATCAGTGTTCTACCAGGAACACTGATGATCATACGCAGGTTAGGAGCCACAAGCCATGTCTCACTAAATAAAAACAATATTTCTGAAGAAGGATCCCAACCCGAAACGTCAGCTTTCCTGCTCCTTTGATGCTGCCTGGCCTGCTGTGTTCCTCCAGCTCCACACTGTGTTATCTCTGACTCCAGCATTGGCAGTTCTTACTATCTTTCACTTAACATCTGTTGCAGGAAGATGTTAGAAGCTGTTATTTAAGAAATTATAGCAGGGGACTTAGAAACGTTAAAGGTAATTGGGCAGAGAAAGGGAAATCCTGCTTAATCAGTTATGTAGATTACTTTAAGGAGGTAATTTTGGCTATGGATAATGGGGAGCCAATGCATTTTATGTAAATTTCCAGAAGGCACATGGTAAGGTGCTATATCAAATGTTATTGCAGAAAATATACATGGGGTAACATGTTGGCATGGGTAGAGGATTGGTGAGCTAACAGGAAACAGTGTTGGCATATATGGGTCACTTGCAGCTTGGCAGGGCAAAATGAGTGGTGTGGCACAGGAGTCAGTGCTAAGGCCTCAGCTTTTTACAATTTATCCTTTATTTGTTTATGGGATGAGGGCATCACTGGCTAGACAGCATTTATTGTCCATCCCTAATTGCTGTGGGTCTGGAGTCACATGTAGGCCAGACCAGGTAAAGATGGCAGTTTCCTTCCCTGAACCAGATGGGTTTTTCCCCCAACAATGAACAATGGATTCAGGGTCATCATTAGACTCTTAATTCCAGATATTTATTGAATTCAAATTCCACCATCTGCCATGGTGGGATTTGAACCTGGGTCCCAGAATGTGATCTGGGTGTCTGGATTAACAGTCCAGCAATAATACCACTAGGCCATTGCCTCCCCCTCACAAATGTCTTGGATGAAGTCAAACGATTGCCAAACTTGCTGATGACCCAAAGATAGGAGAAAGTAAGTTTTGAAGAGGAAATCAAGAAGCTACAAAGGGGCATAGATAGGTTGAGTGAATGAGCAAAAATATGATAAATGCGATGTTGTGTCGAAAGATGTGAAATTGTCCATTTCATTCGGATGAATAAAATGGCTTTTTTTTTAAAATGGTGAAAAATTACAAGACTCTGAGATACAGAATTATCTGGGTGTCATAGAACAAAGAGGTTAGTGTGCAACTAATTGGGAGGGCTAACTGAATGATATCATTTATTGTGAGGAGACTTGAATCCAAAAGTAGTTGTACATTCATTTCAGGACATTGGTGGGTCACATCTGGATTACAGTATACAGAACTGGGGTCCTTATTTAAGGAAGGATGTAAATGTCTTGGAAGCACTTCAAAGAAGGTTTATTCGACTTATAGCTAGAAATAATTTGGGTAGAAGTTGGTCAGGTTAGGCTTGTATCTACTGGAGTTTAAAAAAGTAAGCAGTGATGTAATTGAAAGAGAGAAGATCCTGAACAAGCCTGGATATGAAATAGATGCTTTCTTTTGTGGGAAAATGTAGAACTAGGGGTCACTATTCAAAAATAAAGAGTTGCCCACTTAAACCAGAGATGAGGAGACTATTATTCTCACTGAGGGTTGTGAATCTTTGAAACTCTCTTCCTCAATAGTGAGTGGAAGCAGAATCTTTGAATACGTTTAAGGTAGAGGTAGATAAATTCTTGATAAGTGAGAGGGTGAAATGGTATCCTGGATAGGCAGGCATGTGGAGTAATCGGATCAGCAATGACCTTAATGAATGACTGAGCAGTCTCAAGGGGCTCTTGCACCTAATTTGTCATGTACTCTTTAATATTCAAGAACCAATCTGCATCATCCTGCGGCCACATCTCTAAAATGTGCTACGAGTACATCTTTTTTGTTTCAAATCCTGCTTGCATTCTATCTTCAATTGAGTCCTTTTATTATTTTTGTAACCTTCAATTCTGTCTGTTGATTTACGCTCTCCCTTCTTGTCTCCGTATGTTTATCATTTCCCATATTTTACCTTTCTCTCTTGCCTCATCGCTGCTGTTTGATTTCCCATATCATTCCAAGTCTGATCCCTTTACCCCAATATTTACTTTAAACTCCTGACTAATTCCCTATTAATGCAACTGACTCGAACATTTGTACCAAAATGGCCCAGGTGTAGATGGCCTAAAGCCTCCGTTTTCCCAAGGACTGCAGTCAGTGCCCCAGACACAGGAACCCACTTTGATATATATTTCTTTCATTGTTTCTGGGCCAATATCCTGGAATTTCTTACCTGTCTCAACTGTAGGAGAAACAATTTAAAAATTCCACCATCAATGTCTGGGCAACTAGTGATAAGCAGTAAACACTGGCTTTGTTATAATCCTCACAATTAAAATAAAAGCTCTGAAGAAGTCATACCCACCTCGAAATGTTAACTCTGTCTCTCTCTCTCACTCTCTCCACAAATGCTGCTAGGCTGTTGAGTTTCTCTAACATCATCAGTGTTTATTTCAAATTTCCATCATCCACAGTATTTTAGTTTTATTTAAAATAAAATAAAGTCTATTCCAAGTCTTTTGCTAACTCTCACCATCTCTTCAGTCTGTTCCTCTTGTCTCAATGTGATAACATGCTTCATACTTCATATGGATGAAGTATCTGCCTCAAGCTCTCTACCAGCTAGATTGCAGGAAAGGACCAAAAACAAGAAGCCAATATCCCAATATCTAGTAGTCTCAGAAATTTTTGGAAGATGCTTTATTCCTTTAGTTTGTATAATAAATCTCTCCAACTTTCAAGAGATTCAGTAACACCTTACATTTTTCATACCCATTCCTGAACACCTATTGAGTTGCTTGTAACACCTGTACCAGAATCAGGAAGGTTGCAAGATCAAGTTTCACTTACGAGACTTAGAATCATGGACTCATAAAGTAATACAGCATGGAAACAAGCCCTTCAGCCCAAACTGGTTCATACTGACCATGGTGCCCACTCAGCTAGTTCCAACTGCCTACATTTAGAACATAGAACATAGAACATAGAACATTACAGTGCAGTACAGGCCCTTCGGCCCTCGATGTTGCGCCGACCTGTGAAACCAATCTGAAGCCCATCTAACCTAAACTATTCCATTATCATCCATATGTTTATCCAATGACCATTTAAATGCCCTTAAAGTTGGCGAGTCTACTATTTTTGCAGGCAGGGCATTCCACGCCCTTACTACTCTCTGAGTAAAGAACTTACCTCTGACATCTCTCCTATATCTATCACCCCTCAATTTAAAGCTATGTCCCCTCGTGCTAGCCATCACCATCCGAGGAAAAAGGCTCCCACTGTCCACCCTATCTAATCCTCTGATCATCTTGTATGTCTCTATCAAGTCACCTCTTAACCTTCTTCTCTCTAACGAAAACAGCCTCAAGACCCTCAGCCTTTCCTCATAAGACCTTCCCTCCATACCAGGCAACATCCTGGTAAATCTCCTCTGCACCCTTTCCAATGCTTCCACATCCTTCCTATAATGCGGTGACCAGAACTGTAGGCAATTCTCCAAGTGCGGCCGCACCAGAGTTTTGTACAGTTGCAACATGACCTCATGGCTCCGAAACTCAATCCCTCTACCAATAAAACCTAACATACTGTACGCCTTCTCAACAACGCTATCAACCTGGGTGACAGCTTTCAGTGATCTATGCACATGGACACCGAGATCTTTCTGCTCATCCACACTACCAAGAATCTTACCATTAGCCCAGTACTCTGTATTCCTGTTATTCCTTCCAAAGTGAATCACCTCACACTTTTCCGCATTAAACTCCATTTGCCACCTCTCAGCCCAGCTCTGCAGCTTAGCTATGTCCCTCTGTAACCTGCAACATCCTTCCGCACTATCCACAACTCCACCGACTTTGGTGTCATCCGCAAATTTACTAACCCATCCTTCTACGCCCTCATCCAGGTCATTTATAAAAATGACAAACAGCAGTGGCCCCAAAACAGATCCTTGAGGTACACCACTAGTAACTGAACTCCAGGATGAACATTTCCCATCAACCACCACCCTCTGTCTTCTTACAGCTAGCCAATTTCTGATCCAAACCGCTAAATCACCCTCAATCCCATGCCTCTGTATTTTCTGCAATAGCCTACCATGGGGAACCTTATCAAACGCTTTACTGAAATCCATATACACCACATCAACCGCTTTACCCTCATCCACCTGTTTGGTCACCTTCTCGAAGAACTCAATAAGGTTTGTGAGGCACGACCTACCCTTCACAAAACCGTGTTGACTATCCCTAATCAAATTATTCCTTTCTAGATGATTATAAATCCTATCTCTTATAATCCTTTCCAACACTTTACCCACAACCAAAGTAAGGCTCACTGGTCTATAATTACCAGTCTATAATTTGGTCCAAATCCCTCTATACTCTTCCCATCCATGTACCTACCCAAATGTTTTTTAAATATTGCTAACGTACCTGCCTCAACCACTTTCTCTGGTATCCCATTCCATGTACGCACCACTCTCTGCCCCTCAGGGCCTTCTTAAATCTTTCCCCCCCCCACCTTAAACCTATGCCCTCTAGTTTTCAATTCCCCATCTCTGGGAAAAAGACTGTGCATTCATCCTATCAATGCCCCTCATGATTTTGTACACCTTAATAAGGCCACCCCTCATCCTTCTACATTAGAAGGAATAAAGTCCTATCCTGGCCAATCTCTCCCTATAACTCAGGCCTACTAGTCCTGGCAACATCCTCATAAATCTTCTTTGCACACTTTCCAGTTTAACAACGTCTTTCCTATAACAGGGTGACCAAACCTGTACACAATACTCTAAGTGTGGCCTCACCAACGACTTATGCAACTGTAACATAACATCCCAACTCCTATACTCAATGTCTTGACCGATGAAGGCCAGCATGCTAAATACATTCTTCACTCCCCTGTGTACCTGTGCTGCCGCTTTCAACGAATTATATACTTGTACCGCTAGGTCCCTCCATTCTACAACACTTCTCAGGACCTTACCATTTACTGCATAAGTCCTACCTTGGTTTGACTTTCCAAAGCATACCTCGCACTTATCTGTATTAAATTGCATTTGCCAATCCTAACCGCATTTCCCCCTCTGATCAAGCTCCCTCTGTAATTTTTGATAACCTTCCTTGTTATCAACGATACCTCCTAATTTTGTATCATCCACAAGCTTACTAATCATGCCTTGTACATTCACATCCAGATCATAAATAACAAATAACAAAGGTCTCAGCACTGATCCCTGTGGCACACCATTAGTCACAGGCCTCCAGTCCAAGAAACAACCTTCAACCATCACTCTCTGCTTCTTACCATCGAGCCAATTTTGAATTCAATTAGCTAGCTCTCCCTGGATCCCATGCGACCTAACCTTCATAACTAGCCTGCCACGCAGGACCTTGTCAAAGGCCTTACTAAAGTCCAGATAGATAACATCCACTGGCCTACTCTCATCTATCCTCTCGGTCCTCTTCAAAACACTCTGAAAGATTTGTTAGACATGACTTCTCGTGCACAAATCTATGCTGACTATCTCTAGTCAGACCATGACTATTCAAATGTTGGTTGATCCTGTCCAATAACTTGCCTACCACTGATGTCAGGCTCACTAGCCTGTGGTTTCCAACTTGTCTTTGCTACCTTTCTTAAACAAAGGAAAAATATTAGTCACCCTCCAGTCTCCCACATCTTCACCAGTGGCTAAAGATGAAGCAAAAATCTCTGCAAGAGCCCCTGCAATTTCTTCCCTAGTGTCCCAAAATGTCCGAGGATGGACTTGATCAGGCCCAGGGGATTTATCCATCTTAATGCGCTTTGAGGCTGCAAACACCTCCTCTCTAGTAATATGTATGTGGTCCAAAACATCCCCACTTGTTTCCTTTATTTCCTTAGCATCCATGATTCTCTCAGTAAAATTAAAAATCTCCCCCATCTCCTGTGGCTGCACAATAGATGGCCATTCTTATCTTCAAGGGTTCCTATTTTCTCCCTAGCCACCCTCTTTCTCTTAATATAGCTACAGAACCTCTTGGGATTATCCTTAACCTTATGTGCCAGATCCATCTCATGCCCTCTTTTTGCTCTTCTGATTTACCTCTTACATGTGATCTGACACTTTTTAGAGTCATCTAGGGATTCACTTGAGCCTGGCTGCTTAAACCCAACATATGCCTTCTTCTTGTTCCTGACCAGAGCCTCAATGTCCCTTGTCAGCTAGAGATCCCTAAACCTGCCAGCTTTTCCCTTCACCCTAACAGGGACATACTGTCCCTAGACTCTTGATTTCATACTTTTAAAAGCCTCTCATTTGCCAGTCGTTCCTTTTCCTTCAAACAGAATCACCCAATCAACCTCGGCTAGATCTCGCCTAATGGCCCCAAACTTAGCCCTGCTCCAGTTCAGCACCTTAGCCTGTGAACCTGTCCTATCTTTTTCCATAACTATGTTATTAACTATGAGAGTTATGGACACTGGGCCCAAAGTGCTCTCCAACTGACACTTCAGTCATTTGCCTGACCTTATTTCCTAAGAGAAGGTCCAGTGTTGCACCCTCCTCAGTAGGGTCCTCTACACAATGATTTAGGAAACTTTCTTGGACACATCTGACAAATTCCACCCCATCCGGGCCTTTTACACTCTGGGTAGCCTAGTCAGTACAGGGGAAATTAAAATCTCCAACCAATACTACTCTATCATTCCTACAGGTATCCGCAATCTCTCCACCCATCTGCTCCTCTCGTACCGTTGGATATTTGGAGGTCTTTAATACAAGAGAGTGACCATCCCCTTCTTGCTTCTAAGTTCGAACCATATGGCCTCATTTGATGACCCCTTATGAAAATCCTCTCTAAGCATTGTTGTTTTGCCCTCCTTTATCAAAAGGGCAACTCCCCCCCTCGCTTACTTGTACTTCTGTCACGCCTGTAGATTCTGTATCCTGGAACATTGTGCTGCCAGTTCTGCCCTTCTCTTAGCCATGTTTCTGTCATGGCTGAAATATCCAGTCCCCAGAACCAATCCATGCTCTCAGCTCATCTGCCTTACCAATCAGGCCTCTGCATTGAAATAAATGCACTTTAAACCAGAAGTCTTTTCCCTCCCTTTACTGTGCCCCTGGCTATCCTGAATAGTAAACTTGCTCTCGATGGCTAATGTATTTTCCCCTGACTCTTCGATGGGTCCTCTCTTATTCAGAGCCCCATTCCCCTGCAAAACTAGTTTAAACTTTTGCAGGTAACACTAGCAAATCTCCCCGCGAGGATATTGGACATCCATCAGTTCGAGTGCAACCTGTCCCTCTTGTACACATCACCTCTGCCCCAGAAGAGATCCCAATGATAAAAGAACTGCAAACCCGGCCCCTTACACCAGCTCCTCAGCCACGCATTCATCTGGCCCAGCTTTCTATTTCTATCCTCACTGGCACATGGCGATGGAAGTAATCCAGAGATCACTACCCTTGAGGTCCTGCTTTGTAAATTCTTACCTAACTCCCTACACTCATTCCACAGGACCCCATCCCTTTGTCTACCTATATCATTTGTACCGATGTGCACAGTGACCCCTGGCTGTTCACCCTCACCTTTCAGAATGTTCTGCAACCTCTCAGAGACATCCCTGACCCTGGCACCCGGGAGGCAACATCCCATCCTACTGTTTCTTCTGCGGCCATAGAATCTCTTGCCCGTCCTGCTTACGATTGAGTCTCCTATCAGTCCTGCCCTGCCTGACTGCATCCTTTCCCTCTGAGCCTCAGAGCCAGTCACAGTGCCACTGACCTGACTGCTGCTGCTAGCTCCTGAAAAGTCATTCCCCCCACCAACAGTATCCAAAGCATTATCATTGAGCATAAGCCTCTAGCCCTGCCTCATCCAGCCCTACCCATTGGTCACCTGACATGTCCGTCAGCACAATGCTCTACCTTTCCAGGCCAATTAGCGAAGTCAATTGTCTTTGTTAACTGACTGGATGATTCTTGAGAATCAGCAGTAAATCAATCATCTTTCACCCACCATTTCAGAGATTCTTACGACAAATGAATAATGATTTTTAAAGAAAATAAAATGGACTCTACTTATTGCCTCCTATTTATTTTCTCTCTGATTGTTGCTCATTAGCAGCACCCTGAAGGCTTCAGGGCGATCATGGAAGGTTGGCAATCTCCACTGGCCACTGGATCGTCACTCTTTAAAATTCCTTAAAGGAATGGTTTTGCTGCAATTTAATTCATACCAGGAGACAGACTATTTCCCTCATTGCAACTGGGGTCCACTACAAATCTAATTGACTGGCCATTAGATGTTCCAGGACATTCCCAAGGATGTGAAAGGCACTATCTAAATGCAAATCCTTTCTTTCTTCACAGCAAATCATCACTCTAATAGGACAAATCACTGTTGTTAATGCGGATCAAGAGACCACTTGCTCAAATTGAACACATCGAATTGAAATGGCTAGTGCAATGCTGCACAACATGAATAAACTAGAGCGAACAGTCTTTCCACTGGCAGCTCTGTCTGGCTAAGATGAAATGAGCTGGAAAAGAGAGAGGACGAGTTTGACTTTTGGTTTAAAAAAGTAACGACCCACTGTCCTACCATATGGCAGAAAATACCACATTTTCAACACATTACATTCAGATGTCTGATGTAAATCACCACTTGTTATTACAGCAACTGGAGGTGACAACAATCTCGGGAAATTGGGTCCTCTGCTTTGTACTACTAATCTTTGCCCCAACTGAAGGTGATCGGCTTGCTGGGCCACTTCAGGGAAGCCAGGGCTGCCAACAAAAACTTGTATTTCAAGAGCCTGGGTAACGTTGAAAAAAAATCTCAAGGCATTTGGGCTGGAGCACTGGCAAATGGAAACTTGACACTGTGTCACATGAGGAGGATAGGACAGGACAGGGCAGATGACCAAAGGCTTGATTGAAGAGTTATCAGAATAAAATATTTCAAGGAGTACCTTAAATGGAAGAGGGAGAGGTGGAGAGATAACCCAAAGCTTATGGGGCGCAGGTCGCTGAAGGCAAACCACCAATGGGAAGCGACTGAAAGGAGGAACGTGCAAGAGGGTTTGGAATGTTTTTGATGCTTATCGAGATCACTGAGATTGGGAATAGACTAAAATCACATACAGACCAAACCAGGTAATGGTCACAGATTTCCAACTACTTACAGGACTACTTTTGTTGTTAAGCGAACAAAAGTGATCACTTTTATTAAAGTTGCTTTTGATTTCTACATATTACAAACCTAAATTTAAATTACCAAAGTGCAATGAGAGTTGGCACCTCTTGTCTTTTCCAGTTTATTTGTCAGAGCCTGTGGAATCAAAGTTCAGTAATATAGGCAAGCTATTACTGTCCTTGGTTACTTAGCATTATTCATAGAGAAAGAAAAGGATGTTAAGAGTACTTAATGGAGAAGAGAAACATATGCTAAGCGGAAGAAATCAGGAGAGATTACTAATATTACAGACAGTAACAAAGGAAAGATAAGTCAGCTTTTTTTTTAAATGAAGTTACACCTCCAGCAAAACTAGAGTATCAAACAAGCAAGATGCATATGGAATTTGCCGTTTGAATTGAGTAGCAAGGACAGTTTATATAGATTTAGCTTGCATTTACTTCAATGTAAAAGATTAAAGAGTGATTTAATTGAAGTGTTTATTTAAAATGATTGAAGGTTTTCATAGGTTAAACACAGAAAAAACTGCTTCCACTAGTTGGAGAGTCCAGAACTAGGAACATAGCTATATAACTGGAGCTCGGCTGTACAGGGGTGATGTCTGAATGCTCTTCCTTGTACAATGGCTATGGAAGTTGGAACTCTCTCCCCATTAAGCTGTTGAGGCTGGAGGTCAATTGAAAATTTCAAAATGCTGATCAACAAGACTTTTGCTAGCCATTAAAATGTTATGGAACAAGGGAAACCAAGGACTTGAAATAGAATTAACATACAGATGAGCTATGAATTAATTGAATGACAGCACAGGCTCAGAGGCTGAATGGCCTCCTCCTCTTCCTTTGCCTCCTCAAAACCTTGGCATAAACACATGCAGAGATAAACATACGCAAGCATCGGTATGTGCAAACACGAGCATACAGCGTATGCATTTACATTGGACAATAGACAAAAGTACACCCTGCAAAATATGTTTTAATTAACACTACTGTTACCAGGGTAACATTGGAGGGTGTGGGCCACAATCTAATGGCAGTCAGCCTATGTAGGATCAAAGTTTTCTTTCTCATTATGTAAAATGCCTGCATGAATCACAATAATCCTGTACGGTAAGAATAGGCAGTGCTATGGTTAAAGCCTACTAAGACTGCAACAAGAAAAAAGCTACCTAGCTTCAGGGGTTAAGTGCAAATTGATTTAGATTGCATTTCTAGTGGAGAAGCCAACAGAGTTTCAATCAAGATCACACAAAAAAGGAGGCCTCTGATGTTAATAATGTAAATAAACATGAGCCAAGCTGGTCATGGCCTAAGCTCTCCTTGTACGTGACTAGATATTACTGTAATGCAGTGCAGGTATTGAATTACATAATTACACAGGCTGACAGCCCATACTAAACCTAACAGTAATTGCCCGTCTCAGTGAATACACCAAGTCCTGACATATTGAGGTCACCAGATAGAGCAGACACTGCCAGAATACATTTTCAGGCTGAGGATGAATACGAAGATGTTCAGCTATCTAGGCTCCCAGGAAACACAAGTTTATCTACTGCAACGTTAAACATCTGAATCTCACTTGTTTCTATTAATGCCTGGTTTCTAGATCACTTTATTTTACAGTAACTGGCAACAATTCAGCTTTGTTGATTTAATTGGGAAATATTATTCCCATCTCCTCCAGTAGCCTAGGACTGATTTGTTGCCCAATGTTAACGATGAAGCGATTCAGGCTTTCACACAATATTCTTCTGTTTGTCATTTTAACAGCAGCAGGACCAACAACGTATAGCGCTTTCAATCTAACAAAATACCCCAACGTGCATCACAGGAGAATTAAAAATATAACAAATTTCCCACGTAAGAAAATATAAGATGGATGGTCAAAAAGCCTTGTCAAAGACAAACTTTGTGAAGTGCAATAGCAGGAAAGAGAGGTAAAGTGCCTGACGGAATTTCAAGGGTGATGTCTGCAAGCATTTCTTTATACAATGGCTAGCGGAAGTTGGAAACTCTCTCCCTATAAAGCTGTTGAGGCTGGAAGTCAACTGAAAATCTCAAAAAGCAGATCATTAAGATTTTTAGCTAGCCATTAAAATGGTTTTGCAACAAGGAAGAAACCATGGATTTAAAGTAGAGTTAACACACAGATGAGCTATGACAGCGAAGGCTCAGTGTTGAATGGCCTCCTCCTCTTCCTTTGCCTCCTGAAAACCTTGGCATAAGCACATGCTGAGATAAGCATATGCAAGTGTCAGTATGTGCAAACACCACCTCAGCAGCTGAAGGCATAAACCACCAGCCGTGGAGTGATTAAAATCAAGGATGCTGATAGAAATCAGAACGAGAGAAGCACAGAGACCATGGAAGTCTGTGGTTCTAAAGGGATTACAGAAATCAGGAGCAGCAGAGACACGGAAGGACGTGAAAATGAGGAGAAGAGATTTAAAATCCAGACGTAGTTTAACCTGGAGCCAATGTAGCTGTGTGTTAACATGGTAAATGAGGCAGATGCCCAGCAAAGCCTCTCAACTGGTTGTTCACATGAGCCAAAAACCACCTACATTTGCATGGCAACTTTACCATTGTAAAGGAGGTCAGAGAGACGTAGAAAGGAAGAGAGATTTCGACTGAGAATTCCAGAGCTAACAAAATGGCCACCTGTGGTGGTGTGGTTAAAATCAGGGATTTAAAAGATTGATCCTCAGCATAGAAGAGAAAGCGAACCATAGTTATTGTTATGGGAGGTTAGTAACATAGTTGTAATGTCACTGGACCAGTCATCCAGAGACCCAAACTAATGCTCTGGGCACATGAGTTCAAATACTTATTTGAACTTTAAAACAATTCTGGAATTAACGACAAAAACCCATACAAAACTGCAGAGAATTCCTCAGGGTCATTAGCAATTGGGTAGCTCTTTTGCCTTTGAAGATTGTGGATTCAAGTCACATTCCAGTAATCAGACCCCATAATTTCGCCTAACACTTTGTGGTAATGATGGAGCGCTGCACTGTCGGAGATATTATCAATGAAATTTGCTTCAAAATAAAGTTCCAAAAAAACTAAACAAAGGCCTGAATTTTCACTCTTGAGCCACAAACACAGAATTTCTGCAAGCCTGACCCTGGAGAAACGTGTCCCAACATTTCGGATTTTCATTCCTAGGGAAGGGAGGTGGGAGACATCTCCAAGGTGGAAGTGGAAGTTGAGGCTGATGACCCTGGACCAAGTATGGAGACTGCTGCGTGTGCAGCCAGGCTGGACTTAAGGCCTGCATCGACGAATTGGAGCTTTTGAAGACATGAAGTAAATTAATGAAATGAAAAATAATTCCGTCCCTCACCCTTACTTCCCAGCTACCAGTCCCTCCATACACCCTATTACTCTATCCATTCCATCACATGCTGTCAATCCTTCCCCATGGCCCCTCATAAATTTTATACCAACACATGCCCCTGCACTCAACCCCATGGTCCCTTTTTACCTCCATGCCAACCTATGGCCTTCACCATCACCTATTAACTTTTATAACTCCTCTGCCAACTTTATGTCAAATCCATGCCAATCTATACTCCCAGCCATTAACTACCCTTTGCTGAAATCAGGTAAAACAACTCAAGTGTTTATTGAGCAATTCACTGCTTATAACATAACCTACTCTCCTCAATTAAAACAAAACAGTTCACTATACTTAACTTTCTTTAATTTCTTACAAAAATAAGCATTGGAAATTATAGTCTCACATCAACAATTTTGAAGCTGTCGATTGAACTGTGAGAGCTTCATCTCTGAAGGTTTAAATATTCTTTATTCCTTATCCCCACTGTAAGAAGCACAGGACAAACACAGATTAATATAGATCAAATATAAAGGATTGAAATTTTCCTTCTCCGTGTTGACTAGGCTACCCAAAAATCATTGTTGGAAGATCATTAATGAAAGGCACGAGGTGTCTTCAATGTCATGTGTGTCTTTTGCTGCTATTCAATAAAGTTGACAAGGTTGGGTCCTAGATACTTGGGCATTTCATTATTTCCTGATTAAAATTTCCATCATTCCAATACACTTGAAGTACTTGTTCTGTAATAAAATGGGAAGCTCTTGCAGCACTCAGTTAATGCAGATTGTAACTCCCACCAAATTCAATATTGGCATGGAAACCTCCTAAAATTGCTGGGTAAATTACAACAAAACTACTTGAGCTTCTACTCTGACATCTAGATATAGCCTTTGCCAGTGACCTAAGTGATGACTTGTATTTACATACCAACCTGAAAATTCTTAGACACGTCACAGGAGTGTTATCATGCTAAGGTTGGTATGGCTTTGAAAAAGAAAGGAGACATCAAGGCAAATAATAGTAAAAGAAGTAGACAAGCATTACCTTAAAGTGAGGAGTGAGGGAAAATGGTTGAGGAATAGCATTCCAGATTTTAGAAACTCAAGTACTGGATGGCAGCCAATGGTATAGTGTCAGCAGGAGAGGCACGAGAGATCATAAGGTGCAGGGCTGGATGAACACAGCAGGTGAACCAGCATCATAGGAGCAGAAAGGCTGACGTTTCGGGCCTAGACCCTTCATCAGAAAAGGGGGAGGGGAAGGGGGTTCTGAAATAAATAGGGAGAGAGCGGGAGGCGGATAGAAGATATATAGAGGAGAGGATAGGTGGAGAGGAAACAAACAGGTCGAAGAGGCGGGGATGGAGCCAGTAAAGGTGAGGGTAGGTGGGGAGTTAGGGAGGGGATAGGTCAGTCCAGGGAGGACGGACAGGTCAAGGGGACGGGATGAGGTTGGTCGGTAGGAGATGGGGGTGCGGCTTGAGGTGGG
>NC_063348.1:39466973-39551684 GCF_021869965.1 Rhincodon typus
ACCTTTTCCAGCAAATTTGTTTTTGTTCCTGATTTACAGCATTTGCAATTCTTTCGGTTTTTACTTAGTATATGAATGCAATCTTTTATTGTTAGAATATGCGTTCCAAGCATCAGTACATCCTGTATTGCATCACTGCACAGATCTATAATTTTTTTTCTATTTTCTCACTCTCTCTTTGCTTCATCTCCACAAAAGGAGACACTTTTCATCGAACAATTCTTATCGGCTACAGGACTGGTCTACACTATCCAACCTGCTTCCTGCCTCAGGCAAAATGAAGTGAACATACACTGGGCTGACCGTATTAGTTCATCCTCCCCCGCTCCATAGAGATGATACATTCCACAATAATAGACACTGGTGCATTCAAGGACTCCTACAAAAAAGCTGGTGGGTGCCAAACGAAACACTCAATCATTTCAACTCCAGTGGTAGATGCTTGACACCATCCATGTAATCACCACATGCTGCATTTTCACTTGAGTATCAGTAGGGTGCACTGTTACGCATTCCAGAGATGTCAGCTCTTAATTTAGGCCCATGTTTCCAATACAGTACAGAGAGGGCACTGCATTGTCAGAGGTGCCATCTTTCAGAAGAGACATCAAACTGATGTTCTTCTGCCTCCTCAGGCAGATGTAAAGGCGTCATAGAAACAGCGCAGACACACTGCACTAGTAATCCAGACACCAGGATTAATGATCAGGAAACAGGAATTTAAACGCCAGCTAAGCAACTAAAATTTAACTAAATAAATCTGAAATATGAAACTAGTATCAGGATTGGTGACCATAAATTACCACATTGCTGTGAAAATCCAGCTTGTTCTCTAGAGTCTTTTAGGAAATAAAATCTGTCATCTTTGTCCAGTCCAGGCCTGTGCATACATTCACAACAAATGGGAGGGTATTGAGAGCGGGAATGAAATGAGGTGCATGTCCACAGGTCCCTGAAGGTGGTAGGACAGATAGACAAGATGGCAACGGTAGCATATGGGAGGCTTTCCTTCATTGGACAAGATATTAAACACAGAATCAAGATGTAAACATTGGATGATAATGCTATACAAGACACCAGTTAGGCCATAGCTAGAACTTTGTCGACAGTTCTGGTCGCCAGGTTACAGGAAGGTCAGAATGGCTTAAGAGGGAAAATGGAGGAGATTTACAAAAAAGGTGCCACTGCAAAAATTTCAGATCTGAGGAAACATCGGATAGTCTAGGTTAGTTTCCTTATAACAGTGGAAACTGAGGGGTGACTTCATTGAGGTGTGAAAGTAATGAGGGGCTTGCATAGAGTGGAAAGGGAAGACTTGTTGCCCCTGGTGGAGTGGTCAAATACCATGGGGCACAGACTTAAAGTGATGGGTAGAAGGATTCAAAGGGACATGATGATGAACTTTTTCATCCAAAGGAGGGCATCTTGGGAAGTCATCGCTGAGTTTGATGGTTGAGATGGAAACCCTCAACTCATTTAAAGGGAATCTGTATCTGTACCTGAAGGGCAGGAGCCTGCAAGGTTATGGACCAGTAACTTATAAACAGGATTAGAATGGATGGGTCATTTATTCAGCTGATACAATGGGCTGAATGGCCTCTTTCCGTGCTGTAATTTTTCCATGGATGTGTATGATTCGAGTCCAAGAGTGATGGGACTTTATTTCAGTAGCCGCACAGCTGTCTTCAAGAAAAAGGTAGCTCAACACCAGCTTACCAAATGCAATTGGGCATGAGGAATAAATGCTGGCCCTGTCCACACCCCATGAATGAAAATAAGGGTGCAGTGGAGTTCACCTGCACAAGCCAATAACTATTTATCCCTCAAGCAGCATCGCTATTCAAGGATCTGATCATTTTCACATTATAGCTTGTGGGATCTTACTATGTTCAAGTTGCCTGCTCCATTTCTCCACATAACACAGACTAGGCTTTCAAAAGTAGTTGTGAAACACTCTGGGAAATTCTGAGGTGCTATAAATGCAAATCTTTCTTTCTTTATAGACAGACTGACTGCTTTTTTAAAAAAATTGTCTGTGATAAACTGAGCAATTCCAGCAACTTGTGTTTTGCTCTGGACTTTGGATGACATTTGAACCAAAAATATAACGCAGTCCAAACGCTGAATAATGGATTTGTCTCTTTCGGGTGTGCTTCACGTCAGAACAGCACCAGAGTTTGGACAGCTCTCTTCCCCAGAAATAATCTACTTGATGGTCCAGTGGGAATGTGTTGATGAAACAAACCTCATGGAACCAGAGAACTTTGTTGGAAAATACAACAGTTGATAGACTTTCCAAACATCCTGCACAATGCCTTTGGCTAAATAGGTCTTTCCTAGTGTCTGTTAGGATGTGAATGGTTAGGATCTGGAATGCACTGCTTGTAAGGAGCTGGAGCTTTCAAAATGGAATTGGATCAGTACCTGAAAATTTGCTGAGCTACAAGACAAGGACGAAGGTGGCAAACTGGTTTAGTTGCTCTTGCAGAGTGTGAGCACAGATGCAAAGGGCAGATGGCCTACTGCACTGCAACCATTTTATAATTCTAACATATACAGGTTTGGTACGCAATTAATGAAGCCGTAATGTAGAATAAAACCTGTCTGTTAACGGAAGATATAAGAAACCAGCTGAAAAGGAAGTTAAAACTTACCACGGTGTGCCGTATATTTGAAATCCTTTCACCGTTACCTCCGAGTCTTGCACGTAAATACAATTGGTCAGGAGTGACTGGACATTATCAAAGTCCTCAGGTTTCAACTTGGAGACAGATGGGAAGCGGTAGTAGTCCTGCTTCACCAGCTCAGCAACGAAGTCCTTATCAAACGTCAGTTCATGGTTTCCAGCGATGACTATTTTATATTCATAGGGAAGGCTTCCTGTAATTGCAAATGAAGCACTTAATTACAACCTTCCTCCCTTGTTAAACATGCTCAAGGAATACGTAAAGGGCAAAAGAGAAAATGTTTTAAAAATGTACAGGCTGCCAGAACAATTGTCGCAATAACAACAAAAGGTTACAACAGGCACCATTAATTCCACTTAATTATTCAACAAATGGGGACTGTGTTCCATTCCCACAATTTCTTCCAGGACTAAATTTAAACTCATGACTAAATAGGAAGTTTACTATTAGGGCTCTTGAAAGATCAAACTGTCGTAAGGGATTCTGATGTACATAAGATTGCTTTTGTGTCGGTTCGGTTTCATTTGAACAATACTTCTTGCTGACATTGTTAAGTATGCTGATGTTTTTTGGGGCATGAATACTGTCATCAGGCGCCATTGAGGTCATTGGAGAGTGGTGACATCATGGGGGTAGTGGTATCATTGGGTGCCAGTGAGGTCTTTGGGTGCTTGTGAGGTCACTGGGATGGTGACATCATTTGGAGTGTGATGTCACTGGGTGCAATTGGGATTGTGAGGTCATTGGGGGTGATGAGGTAATGTTGATGTGATGGTGGGTGTCAATGATGGTAATTGGATGCCAATTGCGGATGAGGCCATTGGTGTGTGGTTGATGTCATTCAAGAGTGGCAGGATCTGTTACTTAGATGGGCAGCTTGAGGGCACAGAATTAACATTTGGTGAAAAGGCATCATCATCCATGCAACCTGGTTCAATGGCAGCAGTTAGTCGTGGTTCAGTGTGCTCCACTCTCAGCTCTGAGTCAGAAGGGTTTTGGATTCAAGCCCTACTCCAGAGACTCGAGCAAAACATCAACACAGGCACGTCCTCTGTGGTACTGAGGGAATGCTGCATTGCCAGAGGGAATGTTTTCTGGATGAGACTGTGTCTGCATTTTCCCTCTCGGTGGATATCGGGGATACATGGCACCATTTTGGTCAAAAAGAGGAGTTCTTCCTAGTATTCAAACTAATGTTTTATTGCAGCTAATGTTGCTAAAAGAAATCATACAGTCATTGATTCTTGTGGGATACAGCTGTGTCAAAATTGGCTGTTATGTTTCTTACATTATAACACTGACTAACCAGTTCATGCTGAACATAATCCCAAACTAAACTAGTCCCACTTGCCTGCTACTGGCCCATATCGCTTGTATGCACCACTTCCTCAGGAAGTTCATTCCACACGCGAACCACCCTCTGTTCAAAATTTGCCTCTTATGGTCTTTTTAAAATCTCTCTCCTCTCACCTTAAAAATGTGCCCTCTAGCCTTAATGTTGGGTCTTATATCAAATCAGGCAGGAGCTGTATCATTGTAAGGGTCACACTGGAAATTGCTTTTATATGAACAGTTGAGTAGTGTACGTTAATGCCAGAATTAAAATAATTCACAATGAAGTTAAAAATGTGCACGAAAACCGATAAAATCAAGAAAGCACAAATTGTCAGTATTAGGGATTGAGGCAATCTCCCAATACAAGTAGTCACTTCTGCCCTATAATTTCAATAGCACTATATTGTAATGAAAAGACTCTTTAAAAATAATTATAGTCCTTTTTTTAGAAGGCTTGTTTCAAATATTCTATCGCTTTGTTTTATGCAAAGGGGAAAATAAGGAAAAATATCAGTGATTATTTGACTGACAAAAACTCTTTATACAGCATTCAAATTCCTGCTATCTAAAACGTGTGACTAAAAATTGTGACAGGTCCATTCAACTTTGCCACGTATGATAAAGGTGGATAATATATTACTAGCCATTGGGAATTTAAGTAGAGGTAAAACAGATGTGCAGTTTTAGTTCCATAAAGGAAAAAGACATCAGAATGTAAGTTGGAACACTGAACTAAAGACAGCATTTCCAAAAATGCACATGATTTAAGTACATATCTGGAAAAGCCGTGGTGTTAATTGATAGTGTTTGCACAGCTGACACATAGAGAAAATAGACTAAGGGCCACTTGTAGTTTGAATCCTGTGAGAATGTGTGTAAAATTTTCAAGTTGTTAGAATGGAGAAGAATTTTAATCTATTAGAAGTGGCAAGAAGTTTCAAGGTAATGAGAACTAAAAGTAATTTTCTTGACCATCAGCCCTGAAAAGGAATCCAAGCAAGAAGTTGGTTAAATAAGAAATTAAAGAATTAACAACAACTCTCAAATTGAGTGTCTGTAAAGGATATTGCTGGGAAACAAGTGTAATCTTTGTTTTGGTATTAATGCTAAGATCTTTCTAATTTAGACCTTTGATTAGTTCTTTGCTTTGTGTTGTAGTCTTGTGTTTTATAGTCAAAGAACATTGGCAGCCTCATGTGAATCTGTTCAGTGGCTAACCACCACAGTAACCAATTGCAAAAACTGAATTTATTGATCTATCAAGCAAGGTTTTACTCTGGGTTCTTACTTCTCCAGTATTCCATCAGCTGAGGTGAAAACACATGTCAACTGTCACAATATGCTACAGGCTTTGGCCACTAGATGGTTCTGTGAAGTGATTGTTAAAGTATTCCTTACAACAGTCACCACTTTACATTTATAATAATGATTAGTCAAACACAATTCACTGGCGTAGTAAATTTACTCAATGCAGAGAGTTCACTGTTCTTGCTATTGATTCTGTGATAGCACCTTGAATGCAGCTTTACTTGAGCAGAAACAGCAAACTTGGATTCTTTGTTCCTCCCCTGGATTCACGTCAGTGAACCTGGTGACTCTAATATGAGCCTCTCTTAAGATTGGTTTCTAGGAAACCAGTGCCCAAGAGATAGCTGCTGTTTGTTAATGTTACTAAATCCATCTCCTACAAATTAGTTTAATGATTAAGTTAATTTTCAGAATTCTGGAAGTGAGAAAAATGACCATGATGGGATTACGAACACACATTGTAAGCGTCATTAGACTAAGATTCTCAGTTACTCACCCAATAGTCCAACCACAACAGTAGCATACCCAAGGACTGCCTTCCCAATCAACCGCTAACTGAGGCCTGTCGGTGGTCAATTACTGACAGTGTTTAATTGGGATGCAGTAACAGGAAGGCCTTGAACCCCAACTCCACTATGCCCCCTGCAGTCAATTTGGACAGATAGCGCTTGGTGATAATGTCACTTGAGAAGAAATCTAGGCATCAAGGCTAATGCTCAGGCGACAGGTATTCAAAACTCACCAATTACAAAAAATTAAAAATAAGATGGTGCTGGAGACAAAAGGCATTTGGTTTGTCTCCAGCACCATCTTATTGTTAATTTTTTGTAATTATCTCTCTGCCTCAATTAATCGGATTATAGGTCATCCCTTCACTTGCTATTTAGCTGTTGACACTTTACTCACACTGTCTGACACTTTTGATCACCTGTAGAGACTTATTATTCAGCCTGTCTACACTCCACTAACACCAATTGTATGATCTTTTGATCTCTCTACCTATAAATTCTGTGCCTGTGTGCCTCTCTTCATTATGAAGCAGCAGTGCTCTGAAAGCTTGTGATTTCAAATAAACCTGTTGAACTATAACCTGGTGTCGTGTGACTTCTGACCTTCCTTAGGTAAAGAGAACAAAACTGGACACAGTACCAAAAACACTGAAATGGGACTAAAGATTGATCGATTGGGCAAGGAAGGAGGACATGTAATAAACTCTCAAGGAACATATCCGACCAGAGTCGACAATTTACCTTTTCCTTTGTTGATAATGGGAAAGTTGTGCTGTGGGAGGGGTTAACGCTGACTCAGAGCCTAATACCAAGCCCCAGAACATTTGGTGTCCCTAAGTCTGCACGTTGAAGGTATTCTCCAAACATGGATGCAATTGTTCACAGAGTCCTCAATAAAAATCTTCCACCGGGAACGGATCACAAAAGTGGTTCAACTTCCAGAACAAGCCAAATATAATTCTGCACATGTGCATATAAACAGAAAGACAAATTTCTACAACATCGATAGAAACACAAAATTTCTGGACACAGGAGACCATTCAGCCCATTGTGCCTGTTTCAGATAGAAAGAGCCTATCCAACTCAATTCTACTTCGCAACTCTTTCTTTTTAGCCCTTTAGGTTTCAGTGCGGAGACAAGTATTTTTAAATGCAATGAAGTCTTGTGCTTTCACAAAACCCCCAATACTTTCTAAGGGAAGGCATTTTTCTTCAACTCTACTTTAATCCTTAAATTGGTTTTAATCTATGTCCCCTTGTCATTGACCTCTCTGTGCTGGGAAGTAGGTTCTTCCTATCCTTGCTGTCCAGGTCCCTCATAATTCTATTTACTTCAAACAACTCCTCCCTCAGCCTCCTCTACTATAAATACAAAGAGTTTCCAGATTTATTGTTTTCACAGATTTCATATAGACCTTGAAGAACAAAGGGAAAAATCAGGGTTTTGATGTGGTTGGGGGCTAGGGAAGGGGTGGCGGGTGCAGGGAGTGGATAGGGAGCAAGAGTGGAGGTAAGAACACAAGACTACCAATGAAAGTGCCACCTACTTTGCCAAGCCCAATACTTTTTTAGATGCCATCTTACATGGGCAAGAGACAAGAAGGATAGAAAGAAATCAGAAAATTTGTTTGTATCAAGAATATGTGACTAAGAAAGCATTTATAGAGCGCGTTTCATGAACTCATAATATTTTGAGGCATTCTCCAGCTGATGAATTATTTTTGAAGTCTAGTCACTGTTCAGTTTTATGAAATAGCAATCTCCCATAATAAACAATACGGTGATAATGACCAGATAATCCATGTTCAAGTGAGAGAGGTCAACAAGCAGAAATAGTAACTCTCACCACAGACTCTGCCTGACTGCTGAATATTCCCAGCGTTTGAAATGATGTTGGTCGAGAAATATATAGTAGGCAGGGCACGAGGGAGAACTCTCCTATTCTTCACTGAAATTATGCCATGGGGTCTTTACTGTCTTACTTGAAAGATTATCACTGACAGTGCAGCACTGGAACATACCACTTCCTATCAGCCTACTCCTCATATGATTGAGTGTATTCGAGACAAAGATTGATAGATTGCCAGATATTAAAGATAAGGGGATATCATTGGAAAATGGTGTAGAGGTAGAAAATCAACTGTGATCTAGTTGAATGGCAGAACATGCTTGAGGGGCCACACGGCCTACTCCCATTCCTATATTTCTATAGTCACTTGGAGAATCTGTATCCAAAGCTGGCAATGAAAATTGAATACCACTGATTTCCCTCCCTTCAACATGGACTTTAAGTCCAATTGGTATCCAAGCGCAGGCAGGACAAATCCCGAGGTGATCTGGAGACCTTCGATTTCCTTCATCCATCCCGACCCCAATAGACAGTAATTGATCAATAGACTCTGCAAACCCAATATTTTGGAGCATTGCAAACCTCTGGGCAATGATGTAAGTCATCCAAGCTGTGGACAGTTAAGAATTTCCGAATACATCGCCATCCATTCGACATAATGGGACAGAATGAGGGCCATTTGGCCCATCAAGTCCATACTGCGGAGTAATCCTGTCAACCCTATTCCCCTATTTTGTAGCCCTGCAAGTTTAATTTGCTCAAACTGCCATCCAATTTCCTCACAATCGTCAATCATCTCAGCCTCCAGCACCCTCATAGTGGCAAGTTCCAAGGTATTACCATACCCCAAGTAAAAAGCGTTCTTCCTCACATTCCTGCCACACTTTGCCCAACACCTTAAATCTACATCCCCGAGTCTTTCTACCATAAATAAGGGAAACAGCTCCTCTTTGTTCATCTTAGCTAGGTTAAGTGAGAGAGCAAGGGTCTGGCAGATGGAGTACAATGTTGGTAAGTGAGACGTCATCCATTTTGGTAGGAATAACAGCAAAATGGACTATTATTTAAAATTGCAGCACGCTGCTGTGCAGAGGGACCTAGGTGTCCTTCTGCATTAATCACAAAAAGTTGGTTGGTGGGTGCAGCAGATAATTACGAAGGCAAATGGAATTGTGTCCTTCATTGCTATTCGGATGGAGTTTAAAAACAGGGAGGTTATGTTGCAGCTGTATAGAGTGCTGGTGAGGCCACACCTGGTGTACTGAGTATAGTTTTGGTCTCCTTACTTGAGAAAGGGTGTACTGGCACTGGAGGGGGTGCACAGGAGTTTCACTAAGTTGATTCCGGAGTTGAGAGCGTTGGCTTAGGAGGACTAGACTGGGACTATACTCATTGGAATGGGTGGGGGGCGGAATCTTATAGAAACATGTAAAATTAAGAAGGGAATATAAGATAGAAGCAGGAAGGTTGTTTTCACTGGCGGGTGAAACTAGAACTAGGAGGCATAGCTTCAAAATAAAGGGCAGCAGATTTAGGACTGATTTGAGAGGAACTTCTTCACCCAAAGGGTTGTGAATCTGTGGAATTCCCTGCACAGTGAAGCAGTTGAGGCTACCTTGTTGAATGTTTTTACGGCAAAAATAGATGGATTTTTGAACAATAAAGGAATTTAGGGTCATGGTGAACGGGCAGGTAAGTGGGGATAACAAGGTGTAGAGCTGGATGAACACAGCAGGCCAAGCAGCATCAGAGGAGCAGGAAGGCTGACGTTTCAGGCCTAGACCCTTCTTCAGAAATGCTCCTCTGGAGCTACTGGCTGTGGAGGCGATGGGCGGAGCGACGTTGGCGTCGGCGGTGGGTGGAGTTGCGTCGGCGCCGGTGGTGGGCGGAGTTGCGTCGGTAGTGGGCAGAGTTGCGTCGGCGTCGGCGTTGGGCGGAGCGGGGTAGGCAGCGGCAGCACTGGTGTCAGCAGGTGTGTCCTCAGTGTCTGTGGTGTTGGCCTCGGAAATGGAGGCGGTGGCATCAGCAGCGGTGTCGATGGCGTTCGCTGTCCTGAAAGTGGTGTACCCGGCGGCAGAGGATGTGACATCATCCATGGGTTCTCCGAAAGTGGCCACATTGCCAATGGCGGCAGGCACATTGTGGAGAAAGTCCTGGGTAGGGTTGGGGATTTGGGGGGTGGAGGAAGCCCATTTTGGGTGGCAGGCACCAGTAAGTTTACTGTACTTACGGTTTTTAGTGTTCAATAAAGCTGAGTAGAATTGTGAGTTCAGGTTGTGGATCCTACAAAGAATAAAAAACAGGAGAGGTCCTTTGCAGGTCTGGGAGAGGGAGGCTCTGAGCTGGGGTAGGCTTGATTGTAGTGCCAGGAGATGCCGGCGCATCGCTGCGAGTATGTTTTTCAGGAGTCGCATGGAGAAACATTTTTGAAGGATCTCAATGTTCTGAATGTAGACATTGTCGCGGTTGGGGCCAAATTGGGAAGGCCTAAATGTGGACTGTAGTCCATTGGGGATGATCTGGTTCTGTAGGCAGGTACTAAGAAAGGTACTGTGACTGTAGTACCTGGTTTGCTTCAGGACGTGGTCGAGCAGTTTCAAGGCCGAAGAGATTACGAGAGAGTTGCAGTGGGAGAGAGATCCACTGAGGTTTTTCCGGAGGGAGGAGGGTACTTCTTCAAGGTAGGCATCCTTAGAAGAGGCTTCGCAGTGGGGTTAAAATTGTTTCAGAGATAGTCGTAACTGCAGATGCTGGAGAATCTGAGATAACAAGGTGTAGAGCTGGATGAACACAGCAGGCCAAGCAGCATCAGAGGAGCAGGAAGGCTGACGTTTCAGGCCTAGACCCTTCTTCAGAAATGGTAAGTGGATCTGAGTCTCAAAAAGATCAGCCAGGATCTTACTGAATGGCGAATCAGGCTTGACAGGCCAGATGGTCTACATCTGCTCCTATTTCTTATGTTATGTTTTAAACCTGTCATAAACTAAACGTAAACCCCTCCATCAGATCTCCCTTCCAAAACTAAACATAAACACCTCCATCAGATCTCCCTTCCAACTCCTTTGCTCCAACAAGAGCAATCCCAGTTTCTCCTATCTAAAGTTAAAGCTAAATTCCATCACCTTTGGAACCATTCTGGTTGATCTCCTCTGTATCCTCTCAACTCCACTCTGGTAATCAGATGGATGCATTGCCCTAGGTGTGGCCGAACCAATGGTTTACGTAGGTTCAGCAAACTTTGAAAGCGCCAGATTTCATGAAGGTTGAAGTGACTGCTGCAGTCTAAAGGAGGCTAGGGTTCTGAACTCGCCACTCCCTACCCACTGGAAAGTCTCAGTACAGTGCACTCTTCCCACAGCCTCCCTCCCACAAATGGGTGGGGAAGCAATTTTCTGATACCTGCCTCTGCTGAGTGCCAGGATAACACATTCAGAAAAGCAGCCTTGCAGATTTAACGGAGCAGAGCACCCTGGAGCATTCATGCTTCGTCTCCATAAGTAAGGTGTTGCACTGTCATTCCAGAGTTTGTCTATTTTTTTTAAGTAAATCTAATCTCTGAAAATTCAAATCAAACTTTCATATGACTGCCCTTCATTCAAAATCTTGGCTCGTACACTAAAACACAGCTACCAAGAAACAGTTTAATTACTTAGAAGGTAGCAAAGGGCAACCCTTCCATTGAGATTATGCAACCCACAGACTGAAACAATATTAAGTTTGAACGTCTGCCAATGAAAACATTTCTAGTGATACCATCATCCCTTACAGACAAGAGCACTTAGATTTCAGAAGGGGCCTCCAGTAGCACAAGTGTTCATTCAGGACAACAGGAGTCCAGTCCTATGCTAGGGAGCACAAATAAGATTAGGAAAGGTACGTGGGATGCATCCTTTGAGCACAGAGACTGCAATCCTTTATTTCACTCTAGTTTTCCCGGATGCACTTGGCAGTGAGCATCAATGTCTATAACTACCCCAAAATTAACACAAGGAAAGGAAGTGACCATTCAGTCCCTCAAATCTGTTCTGCCATTCTGTTTGTTCATGGTTGATCTGTAATTTAATCCGATCTACTGCCATGATTTTAATACTACAAACAAATGCCGAAAATTCTGCAAAAACTCAGCAGCCCAATTTAACTCAAAGTGTTAACTGTGTTTCTTTCTCCATGGACGCTGCCAGACCTACTGGGTTTCTCCAGTATTGTCCGCTTGTTTCAGATTTCTAGCATCCACAGCTTTTAATGATTTCAATGTTTTTAACTAACAAAAATCTACTTATTCCAGTCGTCATGTTTTCAGTTGACCCCAAGCTTCAGCTACTGGCAGAGAGGTCCAGAATGCCACAACTGCTTGCATGAGAGTGTGTATCCTGACAGTAATCCTGAATGGCTGGGTTTAAATATGCAGGTGATGCCTGCTTGTTGTGGACTCTACAAATAGAGGAAACAATTTAGAAATTTCATGGGTTCCAACCTTTGTACTATCACCAGATACAAAGGTAAATTCACCACAGTCCTAACAGATGATAGAAACATAGAAGATAGGAGCAGGAGGAGGCCATTCGGCCCTTCGAGACTGCTCTGTCATTCTTCACAATCTTGGCTAATCGTCCAACTCAATAGCCTAATCCTGCTTTCTCTCCATAACCTTTGATCCCATTGCCCCAAGTGCTATATCTATCCACCTCTTGAATACATTCAATGTTTTGGCATCAACTACTTCCTGTGGTAATGAATTCCACAGGCTCAGCACTGTTTGGGTAAATAAATATCTCCTTACCTCCATCCTAAATGGTCTACCCTGAATCCTCATACTATGACGCCTGGTTCTGGACACACCTACCATCGGGAACATCCTCCCTGCATCTACCCCTGTCAAGTCCTGTTAGAATTTTACAAGTCTCCATGTGATCTCCCCTCATTTATCTGAACTCCAGTGAAAACAATCCTACCCTAGTCAACCTCTCCTCATCCCTGGAATCAGCCTGGTAAACCTTTGCTGCATTCCCTCGAGAGCAAGCGAATCCTTCCTCAGAAAATGAGACCAGAACTGAACATAATACTCTAGGTGTGGCGTCACCAAGGCCCTGTATAACTGCAACAACACATCTCTGCTCCCATTCTCGAAACCACTCACATTGAAGGCGAACATACCATTTGCCATCTTTACCACCTGCTGCACCTGCATGCTTACCTTCAGCAACTGGTGCACAAGGACACCCAGGTTCCATTGCACACACCCCTCTCCCAATTTACAGCCATTCAGGTAGTAATCTGCTTTCTTGTTTTTGCTTCCAAAGTGAATAACCTCACATTTATCCAAATTATACAGCATCTGCCCGTTGTTTTGCCCATTCACCTAACCTCTCCAGATCATGCTGAAGGATCTCTGCATCCTCATCACAGTACACCCTCCCAGCCAACTTGGTATCATCTGCAAACTTTGAGATGTTACATTTTGTTCCCTCATCCAATTCATTAATATATATTGTGAATAGCTTGGGTCTCAGCACCAATCCCTGAGGCACCCCATTAGTTACTGCCTGCCAATTTGAAAAGAACCCATTAATTCCTACTCTTTATTTCCTCTCTGCCAACCAGTTTTCTAACCATCTCAATACACTTCCCGAAATCCTATGCACTTTAATCTTGCACAAATATCTGTTATGTACGACTTTGATGAATGCTTTCTAAAAGTCCAAGTATACCACATCAACTGGCTCCCCCTGTCATAGTTACATCTTCATAGAATTCCAACAGATTTGTCAAGCATGATTCCCCCTTCATAAATCCACACTGATTCTGTCACTGCTTTCTAAATGCTCCGCTATAACGTCCTTGATATTGGATTCGAGAATTTTCCCCACTACCAATGTTAGACTTATTGGTCTGTAATTCCCTGTTTTCTCTCTACCTCCCTTTTTGAATATTGGAGTGACATTAGTACCCTCCAATATGCAGGGACTGTTCCAGAGTCTATAGCATCCTGGAAAACTGACCACCAATGCATCCACTATTTCTACAGCCACTTTGTTAAATTCTCTGGGACGTAGATTATCAGGCGCTAGGGATTTAATCCTTCAATCCCATCAATTTTCCCAGCACCATTCCTTTACTAATACTGATCTCCCTCAATTCTTTCCTCTCACTAAATCTTGCATTCTCCAACATTTCTGGTACCTGATTTGTGTCCTCTTTTGTCAAGACAGAACCAAAGTATATTTTCAGTTGCTCAGCCATTTCTTTATCCCCTATTATACATTCCCCCATTTCTATCTGTAGGGGACGTACATTGGTCTTCACCAATCTCTTTCTCTTCACTTACCTACAGAAACTTTTCGTGTCAGTCTTTATGTTCCCTGCAAGCTTACTTTGGTACTGTATTTTCCCCTTCCTAATCAATTCCTTTATCCTTCTTTGCTGAAATTTAAACTGCTTCCGAACCTCAGATATATTATTTTTCTTGACCAATCTGTATACTTCTTCCTTGGATCAGATACTGTCTCTAATTTCCTCTTACCCATTTTGCTTTTGTGCCAGACAGGAATAAACAGTTGCTGCAGTTCCCCCATGCATTCCTCGAATGTTTGCCATTGTCTATCCACTGTCATCCCTTTAAGTAACTCTTCCCAACTATCAAGGCCAACTCACACCTCATATCTTCATAGCTTCCTTTATTAAGATTCATCACTCTAGTCTCCCACCTCATTCTCTATCTTGATAAAAAATTCTATCATATTATGGTTGCTTATCCCCAAGGGGTCTCGCACAGCTAGATTGGCAATGATTCCCTTCTTATTACACATTTCTCAGTCTAAGATGGCCTGGTCTCTAATTGGTTCCTCCATATATTGGTCAAGGAAACCACCCCTCTATGGCATTGTGGTTAATTTGATGTGACCAATCTATGTGCAGATTAATGTCACTTATGATCACCGATATTCCTTTATCACATGCATCTCTAATTTCCCATTTAATGCCATTCCCAACATTACCACTGCAGTTTGTGGGTCTATATATGACACCCACTAATGTTTTTTGCCTCTTGGTATTTTTCAACTCTACCCATACAGACTCCACATTATCAGAGCTAATATTCTTTCTCACTATCGTGTTAATTTCCTCTTTAACCGGCAATACCACTCCACCACCTTTCTCCTTTTGCCTGTCCTTCCTAAATACTGAATACCCTGGGACATTCAGTTCCCATCCCTGGTCACCCTGCAGCTATGTCTCCGCAATCCCAATTATATTGTATAATGCCATAGAGGAGGAATTCCTAGAGTGTTTATGGATGATTTTCTTGACTAATACATGGGGGAACCAACCAGACAGCAGACCATCTTAGACTGGGTACTGTGTAAGGAGAGGGCTGCTCTCTCATTAGAGACAGGCAAGTGGTAGTGGTTTAAATTGAGGGTTGTCATACCTCAGTTGAAGGGAGAGATTAAGAACAAAGTCCTACAGAAACATCAGCCGGTGCACGAGTTGAACCCACATGGGTGGCATTACTCTACACAGCAAACCAGCCATCTAGCCAACTGAGCTAACCAAGACAACAACCATCACAAGCTCACCTTGAACACAGTAAAACAAATGACCAGTGCTCATCACACAAAATACACTGAGTCATATCAGGAGATGCTGGGACAGGTGTTGGTCAAAGCAGTAAATTTTAAAGGCTATTTTAAAGGATTGGTGGTCAAAACTGGATTGGTAAACTACATCTTGTGAGGAAACTTGTAAAGTAATTAAGTTGACATCAAAGGCTTTGCAACATCCTGGACACATGCTGAGCTCTTTGTTGCCTGAAAGTTCCCGGTCCTCCTCTACTTTTGTCCCAGTTTAAAGATTATCTAACAAGCCTTGTGCACAAGCACAGTTAGACAGCAGACTTCTATATGTAGTTTCTGCCTTTGCTAGAAGAAGCCACTGTATGTCTCTCATTTCTCCGGGTTCACTAGCCAGCACTTCAGCTGCTTCAAATCTCTCAGTGTTTTGCACTGAATTATTAAAAAAACTCTGTATAAATGAATCACTAGCCAGAGAAAATGGAAGCTTGAACCTAGACACCTTCAGAATTGTTGGTTGGGGAATTCCTAAATCAAGTAACGGTATATCTGCAGGCTCACTAATGCAATATAGAAAAGACAGAATTGTATTGTTACATGAGAATTTCACATCAACTCAATACGGTTTGCTGCAAACATTCTGCAGTTCAATGAATGACAAAATGTATAATTATTTGTAACGCTTATCAATTTTTTTAAGGCGTTTCCATGAGGATATTTTTAGCCGAGCCAGTGCAAACAAGCAGAATGGCCAAGTTAGACCATTTGAAATATGCCTGATGCTGGAGCATGGTCATTACAGTCTGCCCTATGTTGTAGGTGTTGAGTTCTAACTAAAAAAAAAGTGTCTTTCACGTCCTCAAGATGTTGCAGAACGATTCACAGCCAATGAAGTACTTTTAAATTGTAATCACTGCTATAATACAGGAAGCCAATTTGTGTACAGCCACTGTCCACAAGCAGTAATGACACAAAATGATGAAATAATCTGGTGTTGTTGGCCGAGTGATCCATGTTGGCCAGGACAACAGAGGAATCGTCCCTGCTCATCAGAATAGTGCCGTGGGATCTTTTCCTTTCACCAGATGAAACTTCATTTTAAAGCATTAGAGGGCTGAGTTTGACACAGTGACAAACCTCCACTGAAAGCGTGATCGAGGCTGATTCAAAAAAAAAGTTTAAAATAGCAACATTTGCAAGGCATTGGGTTATGGGCAAGAGGGGCTAACCTTTTAATGATACGAACATGAGGAGGTGGTCATTTATGCTCCTAGGAGTCTGATATCCCATTTAATGAGATCATTCTGAACTGTGACCTAACTCCACAAGCTGATCTTTTCCCCACATCTTTGAATAACTGGTAAACAAAAATCTATCATTCTCAATTATAAAAAATAACAGCTGATCAAGCACCAACTAGGATTTGTAGAAGAGAATTCCAAACTTCAACAAGCTTTTCATTCTAGAAGTTCTTGGTAACTTCATTTACCTTTCACTTAAAACAAATAATCTGATCATTTAATGCATTATTGTATGTGAAATCTTGCTGCCGACATATTGCTTGTCAAGTTTACCTTTCTTTTGGCAGTGACTACACTCGAAAGGCAGTTTTGAGACAGTCCGAGATTCGAAATGGCATGATAGAAATGTAAGGTCTTTCTGAATGCTTATCTCAAACAAAATAATATCTCTGTGAAAATGGTGAAGAGAGAAACATCAGATAAACGGGCACGACTCCTGATTGCTAATCTGTTCACAATCTGTGATGAACAGAGTAGGAATTCAAACTCTGCGGCAGTGTCTGGCAGAATTAAAGGTGCACGGGACGCCAGATTTGAAGGAGCTGCAGAAGATCTCAGAGAGCTGGAGGAGGTTGCAGAAATGTTGCCTGTATTCACTCAGGAAGCCCAAATGGAATGGAACATTGATTTCTTCTGAAAACAGGTCACTGGACCTGAAACATTAACTCTGATTTCTCTCCACAGATGCTACCAGACCTCCTGAGATTTTCCAGCAATTTCTACTTTTTGTTTCACCCTGAATACCTTTGATTAACAAAAAAAACTGTAATATTCCCCTTTAAAATTAACAAGTGGCCTGGAACCCCAAGCAGTTTGCCGAAGAGAATTTCAAACTTCTAGCAGCCTTTGTCTATTGAAGTATTTCCTAATTTCACTCCTGTTAAGGTCTGTCTCTTGTTTACTATGTCCCCCAGTTCTAGAATTCCCAACAAGCAGAAACAGCTTCACTCTAGCTGCCCTTTCTGCTTCCCTTAGCATCTTCAGAACCTCAGGCAAATCACACCTACCTTCTAAATTCTAAGAAATACAACCATAGGTTGTATAATGTAATCTTTGGAGTCCAAGCATCATTCACAAAGAACACAGGATCAAAATTAGGTCATTTGGCCACCAATCGATTCTGCCTCAATAGCCTACTACCTATCCTGAGATTGAGACTCCTTGTTCTGGACACCCCAGACCAGAGGAAATTTTGTCCTACATCCAGTCTGTCTTGACCTTGTAGAATTTTATATATTTTAATGAGATCCCACTCCAATGAATACAGGCCAGTCAACCCAATCTCTCCCCAAACAACAAACCTGTTGTCCCAGGGATCAGTCTTTGTGCGGCACTTCCTCTACGGCAAGTACATCCTTTCTTAGGTAAAGAGTAAATCTATGCTGCACTACCAAGACTAATATATCCTGCCTCAGGCATGGCACGCAGAATTGTTCAGAGTACTCAAGGTGTGATGTAATCAAGGCTTTGTACAACTCAAGCATGATTTCCGTTCCTTTGTATTCTAGTTTCTACATACAAGGGCCAGCATTCCATTAACCTTTTTGACTATTCTCTCATGTGTGTGACTTTTTAATGATTTGTGTATCTGGGCGCCAAGGTCTCTTTGGAGTATCATGGTATCTGGACTTTTCATTATTCCGAAAGCAATAACCAGATTTATATAATTTAAAACGTGGGACACAGAGTCAGCAATCCATCAATTACTAGCGAGATATCATGACCATTATACTACCATACTGATAACAGCTCAATCTACCTATTGTAGCAAGGCAGCTGCAGTAGCCCTGAACCTACCAATAGAGCAAGAATCGGCAGGAAGTTTTGAAAACCAAGTTTCAAAAGTAAAAAAGCTCAGGACTGAGGAAGCTCACTTGTGTAATCGGAAGACCCATAAAACCTGATAAATATAATCCAGAATTATCAATGAACCCTCCTTGGCTGAGGAAAGTGTCCTGTGTCAAAATCAGATAAAATGCAACCTCAAAATATATTGAGAATTAAAATAAACATAAAATTTAAAAATCTAATTCCTTTATTTCAACGGGCCTTAAAGATAAGGGATGAAAGATATACTACAGATACATAAATGTCTGGTTGGACCCTATCTGGAATAACTGTGTTCAGTTCTGGGCGCCACATCTTAGGAAGTATATACTGGCCTTGGAGGGAGTGGACAGTAGATCCAGCAGAATGACACAAGGGCTAATGGGATTAAATTACAAAATCAAGTTACACGCACTAGGTTTGGATTGCCTCATGTCTAGAAAATTAAGGGATGATACCACTGAAGTGATTAAAGACGACTAAAAGAGTTGATAGCATAGATATTTCGTCTGGTGGGGAAAGAATATGAAAGGAGGAACCATATTGCTTAAAGTACAGGGACAGGTGTGGTCAGAAAACGGTTCCTCACTCCAAAAGCAATGGAAATTGGGAAATGTATTCCCCAAAATGATAATTTCAAGATTGAGATGTCAATAGATTATTGTTAGTAAAGGGGATTAAGTATTACAGAACCAAGGCAGGCAATTGGAATAAAGATATAGATCAGACATGATCTAATTGCATGACAGAGCAGGTTCAAAGGGCTGAATGGCCTTCTTCTGTTGCTATGTGACTAATAATCTCATTCTGAGGCAATTCTCTTTTACAGTCAGGAAGATTTTTCTTTGTATCTGGAACAAGCAGGAAGAATATCACTTTCCACAGTTTCCCTAAGTGAATGGGTTAATAATATGATGACAAACAGTGTATTACACTCTCAGCTGCTTAAAGGCCAAACACTATTAAAAAAAAAGCCTTAATACCTTCCCTTAATAAACAAGTTATAGACTTAACTTCTTTTTGTGAGATACTAGGGTAGCCTGAAACTACAGCAGAGGTTGGCATAATCCTCTACAATTTAATAATAAAAGCCATTCCTCAGTTTTTGAAATTCTGGAATATCCCCTGTGTGCATCACAGATCAATTTAAGTGGCACTTTTTCACTAATCAAAAAGAAATGGAAGGTTGAAATCAGCTTACTGTATATTGAGCAGTCAGAAAGCAAAATACAATTATTGCAAATAAATTACATTTGCCACTCTCAAGGTTGATTGTTCAAACTACAGTTGAGTGCAATCGAACATTATTTTTAAATATGTCAATACGTGATTCCATTTTCTGTGCAGGACAGACTTCTGGCAGATAATTTAATATTTTAAGTACAGCTTCTAAAGTTTTGTTGAAAATCACACCATATCATGACACACATGGTATGTACAGAACTAAAGGCTTATTACACGCAAGTAAATGGAATCTGGGAAAATGTAGTTTAAAGAAAAGACTTGCATTTGTAAAGAGATTTTCAACAACCACAAAATGTCTGAAAGTGCTTTTCAGCCATAAAGCGGTGCAGTCGCTATGTTAATGTAGGTAACATGGTGGTCAATTTGATGCACAGTAAGATCCCACAAACAGCAATGAGATAATGATCAGACAATCATGTTGATCAAGGGATAAATATTGCTCATGGCATCAGGGAAACTTACGCTAATCTTCTACAAAATGGTGCCATGGAATCATTTACAATTTAAGGGCACCGTGGTGGCTCAGTGGTTAGCACTGCTGCCTCACAGCGCCAGGGACCTGGGTTCAATTCCCCCCTCGGGTGACTGTCTGTGTGGTGTTTGCACATTCTCTCCATGTCTGCGTGGGTTTCCTCCAGGTGCTCCTGTTTCCTCCCACAGTCCAAGGATGTGCAAGTTAGGTGGACTGGCCATGCTAAATTGCCCATATTGTTCAGAGATATGCAGACTAGGTGAGTTAGCTACAGAAATGCAGGGTAGGGGGATGCTTCTGGATGGGATGCTGTGCAGAGGATCAGTGTGGACCCCTTTGGGCCAAATGGCTGGTTTCCACAATGTAGGGATTCTATTCTAACCACATCAATATCTTAAGGAGGGAGGGGGACAAAATATCGATAGATATCTAATATCTGTCATTGGGAAAATGTTAGCATCTATTATAAAGGATGTGTTGGCAGAGCATTTGAAAATACGTAATCTAGTCAAGCAGTCAACATGGCTTCATGCCAGACAAACGTATTAAAATTAATTGAGGAGGTAACAAGCAGGATAGATAAAGGTGAACCAGTGGATGTGAAATATTTGGATTTCCAAACATTTGGTGTCTTACAAACACCACAGGGTTACTTAATAAGATAAGAGTGTTGGGGATAGAATATTAGCTTGGATAACTAATAGAAGGCAGAGGTTTGGACAGAAGGGGTATTTTCAGGATGGAAACCAGTAACGAACGGAGTGCCACGGAGATCAGTGCTATTGCCACAATTATTTACAATATACATTAATGACTTGGATGACCCAAATGCATGTATTATCACCAATTTGCGGATAATACAAATATAGTTGGGATGGCAACTAGTGGTGATGACACAAATAAACAGTCTACGGAGGGATATAGACAGGTTGAGTGAGTAGGCCATAACTTTGGCATGTGCAATATGATGTTGGAAAATGTGATTTTAGGCACTAGGGGCAGGAAGAATAAAGAAGATAAATATTATTTAAATGGGCTGCACAAAGACTGCAGAATACTGATCTCTCAATCAATATCGTAGAATAGATTGTCTGGTCATTATCACACTGCAGTTTGATGCTTGGCTGTGCACTTCGACATTACAACTGTGGTTCCATCTTAGAAGTACTTTCTCTTTATTCTTTCATGGGATGTGGGTGTTACCAACAAGGCCGATATCTGTTGTCCGAAGGTAACGGCTACTGAACTGAGTGGCCTGTGAGGCCATTTCAGAGGGCAGTAAAGAATCACCCACATACCTGTTTGCCTGCAGCCACATGTAGGCCAGATCAGGCAAGGACAGTAGATTTCCTTCCCTAAAGGACATCAGCGAACCTAATTTTTTTATATGAAAAACAACTATGTCTATATAGTCGCATTAAACTAGCTGTTAATTCCAGATTTAACTGAATTTAAATTTTACCATCTACTTGGTGGAGTTTGAACCCATGTCCCTAGAACAGTAAACTGGGCCTCTGGATAATCAGGCCAGTGACATTGCCACCATGCTACCAATTCCCAACTTCTTTTACATGATACTGAAACAACAAAATCACTGGAAATGGACAACTCCATTGTCTAATCACAACTCGCTGTTGTTAATAATAAATTGAACATTCACATGAAGCCTACCTAACCTTGCAATCACTGATCAAAATTCTACTCACAGATAACCTGAATGAAGAGAAGACTAATATTTAACTGAAGAAACCAGCCACTGGTTTCTTACCAAAAATCTTCTATTGTGTAATGTTCAACCATCTACATAAATTTCTCACAACCTGCAATGGGCTTCTGGCTACATGACAATAGAAATCACAACGAGAATAGTAGTTTTCCATTGCTCTTTAAGGAGAACAAATGCAGCTCTCCACTTAAAAAGTGACGGCAGTATTAGCAAACACCACACTACACTGCACAACCCACCACTCGTTGGTGCATTCCCATTGTTTCACTAACAGCGTAAAAGCCTTTTAGCTCACAGGCATTGAATGTGCAATAAAGGCCTTCGATCATGAGCATAAAAGAACAATTGGGCATAGTCACCCAAAGCAACAATTCACCTGTTTGTTTACTGGGATGGGGGAGGGTAACTGATGAGTACAGCCTGTTAAAACAATCTCCAAAATAATGGTCTCCATTTGGTGAAATTGAGAACTATGAACTTCCCACAAGACAGTTACGTATTTAAAAGTGGGAGGGGGGAAGTGTGAGGATATTTTCTCATCGGGGCTGGAGTATAAATCAGCTCACAGGCAGACAACAAACAGGTACTGTAGGAGGGATGTGTTATAAAAATGTGCACTGCTCTGTTGCCCAGTTTACCAATAATACAGTACCTAAGCACTGAAGAGAAACCGAGCCCTATTGTGCATTATCCAATGGGAATCAAAAAGATGAGGGGGAACTATAATGACTGATATTTATATGGATGGCTTTAATGTAGTAAAATATCCCAAGATGCCTCACAGGAGTGGTTATTAAGCAAGAATTTGACACCAAGCAATGCAAGCAAAGTATTACAGCAGGTGACCAAAAGTTTGGTCAAAGAGGTCAGTTCTAATGAGCATCTTAATGAGTAAAAAGGGGCAGAGCTACAGTGAGAGAAGAGAGATTTGGGAGGGGATTCTGGAGCTAAACACATGGAGAGCTGATGACTATATTTAGTTATAAAGATAGGAAAGCGCAAGACAATGGAAGAATTTATAAACAGGGATGACAGTCTTTTATCAGTGCATTGCTGGACCAGAGGCCGGAGTTTGCACATTCTCCAGTGTCTGCGGGGGTTTCCTCCGGGTGCTCCGGTTTCCTCCCACAGTCCAAAGATGTGCAGGCTAGGTGGATTGGCCATGCTAAATTGCCCATTGTGTTCAGGGATGTGTAGATTAGGTGGGTTATAGGGGGATGGGTCTGGGTGGGATGTTCTGAGGGTCGGTGTGGACTTGTTGGGCCGAAGGGCCTGTTTCCACACTGTAGGGATTCTATGATCTATAATGTAACTTACTATAAGTAAGACAAGAAGCTACATCTGTTGCTTACCCGTACTGGTAGAATTTGGTAAGTTTCCATTCTATGGATTTTCATTAACCATTTGTTGCTTCTGTTACAGTGGCCCAAACTCGAACGGGAATAGACAGGGTAAACCTATAGAGGATGTTCCCAGTGATCGGAGAGCTCAGAACCATGGGTCACATGGTTTAAGGACTGGCTACTTAAGACAGAGATGAGAAGAAATTTCTTCACCGAAAGAGAGCTGAGACTGCGGAACTCTTTGCCACAGGAAGCATTTGAGGCCAAAACATTGAATGTTTTAAGAAGCAGTTAGATATAGTTCGTGTAGCTAAAGAGATCAAAGGGTGTGAGGAGAAAGAGGTATCAGAGTACTAAGTGGAAAATCAGCCATGATCGTATTGAATATGGAACTAAATCCATAGCGGACGGAAAATATTCAACATGGTGCTCAGTTACGAGTGGTGTACCATAAGGATCTGTTCTGGGTCCTCTTCTATTTGTGATTTTTGTAAATGATTTGGATGTAGGATTGGAAGGGTGGTTTAGTAAGTTCGCGGACGATACGAAGGTGGGTCCAGTTGTGGATAGTGCGGAGGGCTGTTCTAGGTTACAAAGGGATATTGATAGGATGCAGAGCTGGGCTGAGAAGTGGCAGATGGAGTTTAACCCTGAAAAGTGTGAGGTGATTCATTTTGGAAGGACAAATTTGAAAGCAGAATACAGAGTTAACGGAAAGATTCTTGGCAGTGTGGAGGAGCAGAGGAATCTTGGGGTTCATGTCCACAGTTCCCTGAAGCTGCCACCCAGGTGGATAGAGTTGTTAAGGAGGCGTATGGTGTGTTAGCTTTCATTAATAGAGGGATTGAGTTCAAGAGCCGTGAAGTTATGCTCCAGCTATACAAAACCCTGGTTCGGCCACATCTGGAGTATTGTGTCCAGTTCTGGTCGCCTCATTACAGGAAAGATGTGGATGCTTTGGAGAGGGTGCAGACGAGATTCACCAGGATGTTGCCTGGTATGGAGAGTGCTAGCTATGAAGAGAGGTTGAGTAGATTAGGATTATTTACATTAGAAAGACGGAGGTTGAGGGGGAGACCTGACTGAGGTCTCCAAAATCATGAGAGGTATAGACAAGGTGGATAGCAAGAAGCTTTTTCCCAGAGTGGGGGACTCAATTACTAGGGGTCACAATTTCAAAGTGAGAGGGGAAAAGTTTAAGGGAGATATGCACGGAAAGTTCTTTACGCAGAAGGTGGTGGGTGCCTGGAACGCGTTGCCAGCGGAGGTGGTAGAGGCGGGCACGATAGCGTCATTTAAGATGTATCTGGTCAGATACATGAATGGGCAGGGAGCAGAGGGATACAGATCCTTGGAAAATAGGCGACAGGTGTAGATAGAGGATCTGGATTGGCGCAGGCTTGGAGGGCTGAAGGGCCTGTTCCTGTGCTGTAATTTTCTTTGTTCTTTGTTTTGTTCTTTGTCACTCTGTATCATTTCAATGTCAGGACTGACCCCCTCCATCCAGTGAGCCTCCCCTTCCACTCCCATTCCTCACCCTGGCCCCTGCCCCTCTCAGTGAGACTGACTGGTACTATCACAGCAGCATCATTGCAAAGCATCAGTTCACTGGCACAACAGGTCAGGGACAAAGCATTCCTTAGGGCAACAGCAGCAACAACAACTTGCAGTGGTATAGCACTTTTAAGGCAGTGTAACACTTGAAGGTACTTCATGGGAGAATCTAGCAAGCCAAATCTGTGACTGTATCAAAGTCATTGGAATAGGTTTCCAAATGATGGATGAAAGATATAGGTTTTTAAGCGTATCTTAAATGAGGAGAGAGAGGGGAGAGGTGGGAAGATTCTTGAGCTTAGAGCCCAAGTAGCTGAAGGCATGGTCACCAATGGTAGAGGTGAAGGAATATGGAATGTACAAGAGGCCAGAAGAACACTGAGCTTGGAGAGGGTCATAGGGCATGGAGAAATTTACCAAGATATAGACAAGCAGTGCTGGGATAGGGACACACCCACCAATACTGGCTGTGGTGGGATGAGGACTACAAATGACCATTTGCTGGCCGCTTAATGGTCTCAAAGGGTCTAGAATAGGCAGGCCTCAACTACCTCTGTTCCATGCCCCATAAATATTCCTAACAGAATGGGGTGAGAGGGCGTAAGTGGTGGGAAGGCCGCTCATTAGATTTTGTAAGGTGTCCATCTTTCCCCACTATCTTCAAACCCACTGGCAAAGGAACATGAAGGCAAACTCATAGAATCTTAGGCAGAAATTCAGGTAAGAAATTTGGAAACACTTCTTGGGCCGAACGATCTTTCGGAAAAAGCAGCAGGTGCTAACTCAAGCAATCATTTTATGTCAAATGATCAAATGATTTGTACAAACAGGAGCATTAAGGGATATGAGCCAAGACGGGAAGATGCAGTTAGGGTACAAATATTCCATGACCTCATTGAATAATGGAAGCAGCTGAATGTCCAATATCTCATTCTCACACACTGTTTTGAATTCCAAAGAGGTCTTCTTCTTGGCTTGGGCAGTGGTTTTAAACCAGACATGCAAGGCTTGAAACTCCTTCAATTCATGACAATTTCAAGTGGGTAACTGATATGTTAACTCAAGAAGAAATAGTCTTTTATCCCATGGGAAGAGAGGCTACTTCAGATAAGGGAAAAAAAATTATCAGAGTGCATTTCTCCATTTAAATGCAACAACATCTAACTTGGAAAAGGGGGGGGCGTTTTCTTTCCTCCCATTATCTTCAATAATTTGGGACAGGGCGTAAGTACAAAATAAATGTTTGAGATACAGCTCCCCACCTGCATGAGGCACTTAGCTGCTCCCTTATGTCAGCCCCAACCTCCCTAACCCCTCTCTCAACTGTTTGTGACTATAATAAGATAATCTTTATGAAGAATACTTCATTGGGGTGGAGGGAAGGGCAACAGGGAAAGCAAAAGAAAGATAAAAACTTTGTTACTAGCATCCTGCGTTCCCATTGTAGCGACCTGTAGTCATTAGACGCTTTGATTTAATTATCAAAATTGTGAATGGCATTTGTACAACAGAGGTTAATTAGGGTCACAAAGAGCGATTGAGGAAAAAAGAAGGACTCTTACCTAACCAATCGTTGAACTTCTTAACCTCCGTGGGGAGTCCCAGCTCTGTAAAATCACCCGTGTGAAGCAGTATGTCCCCATACGGCATCTGAATGCCATCTGTTCGGGAGTGTGTGTCTGAGACGCAGACAAATCGTGTGTGGCCTGCTGGTTTCGGAGTGTCATATGGGACAGGGTCAACCCTGAGTGCATGCACAATAAGATAAAGAGACAAAATCATGGCATTAACAAGACATTAATATAGCTGCCACTTGCTCATTAGTGACCAGTCCAGACAGAAATGCAGACCCGTTAGCATTAATTAACCTTTAAATTGCAAAAATGTTCCACTGATAACTTGCGCGCGCGCGCACACACACAGAGGTCAGTCAAAGAGTCGGGAATTAAAACATGGGCTGCGTTAGGATCCATGTCCTCTTTTTTAATAAATTAAATTGCAATTACAAATGATTTACAATACCTCATTAAAAATTATACTCTAATTAAAGTCACTTCAGAAACTGCACCCAATGCTGTTCAACAATTAATTTAACATTTTCAGACAAGGAGAAATCAATTCAATTTTTTTATACCAGGAAAGGTTTCTCAGCCCATGACAGCATTGTGTGCCTGTTTTAATTTTAAGAGAACATGTGATTTATTAACCCATTAAAGGCTGCAGGAGCATAATAATAACAGAAAATAAGGTTACATTTCAAATTTACTCAGAGAATGCTGTTAAGGTAAAGGAGAATCTTGTTTTTAATTACAAGAGCAGGAAAAAAAAATAAGAATTCATCACAATGTAAGACCTTTTGTCTCATCGTAATCCATTTGGTACAAATGACATAGGTTAAGAAAAGGGATGAGGTGTTAAAAGCAGAAAGTAGGGAGTTAGGAAATAAGTTGAAAAGTAGGATCTCAAAGGTAGTGACCTCAGGATTACTACCAGTGTGTAATGCAGAGGAAAAACAGCAGGATATATTAAATGAGTACTTGGTTGAAGAGATGGTGAGGGGAGTGTTTCAGATTCCTGAGGTATTCAGGAGTATATCCAGGGGTATTCAGAATTTGTGTAGGATAGACAAAGAAGGAAATGGCGGTGGAGTTACATTGCTGGTTAAACAGGAAATTAATGCAATAGTGAGAAAGATTACCTGAGGTGCAAACTCGCTATGATGGATTGGGGATATTACTTAAAAGGATGGCAGTAGAAAGGCAATAGCAAAACATTTAAAGAGTGCATGGATGAACTGCAACAAGAGTTCATTCCTGTCTGGTGCAAAACTGAAACGGAAAAGGTAGCCAAACCACGGTTTACAAGAGAACTTAGAGATGGTATTAGATCCAAGGGAAGGGCATACAGATTGGTCAGAAAAAAAACGGACCTGAGACATAGTGTTGTACAGCATGGAAATAGACCCTTCAGTCCAACTCATCCAAGCTAACCGGATATCGAAAATTAATCTCGTCCCATTTGTCAGCATTTGGCCCATATCTCTCTACATCCTTCCCGTTCATGTACCCATCCAGATACCTTTTCATTACTGTAATTGCACCAGTCTCCACAACTTCCTCCGGCAGCTCATTCCATTACACACACAACCCTCTGTGTGAAAAAAGTTGCCTCATAAGTCTCATTTAAATCTTTCCCCTCTCACCTTAAACCTATGCCCTCTAGTTTTGGATTCTCTTATCCTGGGGGAAAAGACTTTGGCTATTCAGCCTATCCATGCCCCTCACAATTTTATAAACCTCTATAAGGTCACCCCTCAGCCTCTGACACTCCAGGGGAAATGGACACAGTCTAATAGGCCTCTCCCTATAGCTCAAACTCTCAAACCCTGACATCATTTTAAATCTTTCCTGAACCCTTTCAAGTTTAACAACATCTTTCCTATAGCAGGGAGACCAGAATTGAACACAATATTCCAAGAGCCTAACATCCAGTTTTTGCAAAGAGTTTCTAAATTATAAGGCTTCATTGTATATTTGGCCAATCTGTCTCAGATTCATTGTTCTCATTTTAGAATATTTAAAACATATCCTAGATGTAACTATTATTGTTTTGTGCATGTGCAATACTTACCTTCTAGAGATCACAGTGGGTCAGATAGGATTCATGGAGAGACTGCAAGCTAACGTTTCGAATTTAGATGACTCTTCTTCAGAGCTTACGTGGTGATATAGTAGACAGCGAAGTAGGTTACCTTAAACTGCAACGCAACCTTGTTCAGATGAGCCAATGGGCCGAGGGGTGGCAGGTGGAGTTTAGTTTAGATAAATGTGAGATGTTGCATTTTGGAAAGGCAAATTAGGGCAGGACTTAATGATAGAGTCCTGGGAAGTGTTGTCGAACAAAGGGAGCTTTGGGTGCAGATGCATAGTTCCTTGAAAGTGAAGTTGTAGGTAGTCAGGGTAGTGAAGAAGATGCTTGGTGCACTTGCCTTTATTGGTCATTGCATTGAGTATGGGAGTTGGGATGTCATGTTGGTTAGGCAGATTAGGAGCAATTTAGAACTCAAAGGAGGGCAAAGGAATTGATTAAGAAAGGGAAAATAGAGTACAAGAGTAAGCTTGCATGAAAAGTGACTAAAGGATTCTACAGTTTTTTGAAGAGAAACAGATTGCTGAACACAAATGTAAGTCACTTACAGTCAGAAACAGGGGAATTCATAATGGACAGCAAAGAAATGCCTGACCAACTAAATACATTGTTTGGTTCTGTGTTCACAGAGGAGGACAGGAATAACATACCAGAAACGTTGGGGAACATAGGGTTTAGTGAAACAGAGCTACCGATGCAAACTGGGGAAGTGGTGTTGGGGAAATTGATGGGATTGAAGTCCGATAAATCCCCAGGGCCTGATAATCTACATCTCAGAGTACTTACAAGAGTGGTCCTAGACATTGTGGATACATCGATGGTCATCTTCCCAAGATTCTTTAGATGCTGGAACAGTTTCTACCAATTGGGGGTAGCTAATGTAACCCTTATATTTAAGAAGGGAGGGTCAGAGATAATTGGGAATTTTAGACCAGTCAGCCTGATGTTAGTAGAGGGAAAAATACCAGATGCAGTTACAAAACAATTAATAGTTGAGCATTTGGAAAACAGTGGCAGGATTGGACAGAGTCAGCACAGATTTACAAAAGAGAAATCATGCTCAACAAATCTAGTGGAATTCTTCGCAATGTAACTAATACAGTTGATGAGGGGAGCCAGTGGATGTGGTTTATTTGGGCTCAGAAGGTTTTCAAAAAATTTCCACATAAGAGATCAGCACGTAAAATTGAAGTGCATGGGATTGGAGATAATGTATTAAGATGGGAAACAAAGAATAGGAATAAACAGGCCTTTTTTTCTGAAAAGCAGGTATTGACTATTGGGAACTGCAGGGATCAGTTCAAAGACCCCAGCTATTCCCTGTACGTATTCATGATTTGGATTGGAGAACTAAATGTAACAACCCCAAAAATGCAGATGATACAAAGCTGGATGGGAGCATAAGCTGTGAGGAGGATGCAGAAATGCTTCAGTGTGAGAATATAATGTGGATAAATGTGAGGTAGCAAAAACGGGAAGGCAGATTATTATCTGAATGCTATAAATAGCATAATTTGAGGGCAGTATGGGGGTGGTGGCATGGTGACTCACTGGTTAGCACTGCTGCCTCACAGCTCCAGGGACCCGGGTTCAATTCCACCCTTAGGCGACTGTCTATGTGGAGTTTGCATGTTCTCCCTGTGTCTGCATGGGACTCTTCCGGGTGCTTGGCTTTCCTCCCACAGTCCAAAGATGTGCAAGTTAGATGGATTGGCCATGCTAAATTACCCATAGTGTTCAGGGATTGGTGGGTTAGCCGTGGGAAATGCAGGGTTTCATGGACAGGGTAGGGGAATAGGTCAGGGTGAGGTGCTCTTCAGAGGGTCGGTGTGGACTCGTTTGGCCAAATGGCCTGTTTCCACATTGTAGGGATTCTAAAAAAAATTGAGAGAAGGAAAAGTACTGCAAGACCCGGGTGTCCTTGTACAGCCGTCAATGAAGATAAGCATGCAGGTGCAGCAGGGCGGTAAAGAAGGCAAATGTTGGCCTTCATAGCAAGAGGATTTGTGTACAGGAACAGAGATCCCTTGATGCAATTGGACAGCTTTGGTGAGGCCATATTAGGAAAATTGTGCACAGTTTTTGTCTCCCTACGTGAGAATGGATTTCCTTGTTACTAAGGGCCTGCAACAAAGACTTTTTTAAATTCATTCATGAGATGTGGGCATCACTGGCTAGGTGCCAGCATTCATTGCCAATCCCCAATTTCCCAGACAGTAGTTGGAGTCAATCACATTGCACATGTCATATGTAGGCCATTCCAAGTAAGGATGGCAGTTTCCTTCACTAAAGGACATTAGTGAACCAGATGGGTTTTCCCCTGACAATTGACAATGGTTTTGTGGTCATTCTTAGACTCTTAATTCCAGATTTTTATTGAATACAAATTCCACATCTGCCATGGTGGGATTCAAACCTAGGTCCCAGAACATTAACTGGGTCTCCTAATTACTAGTCTAGTGATAATACCACTAGGCCATCGCCTCCCCTAGTTTAAGACTGATTCCTGGGATGACAGGACTGATGTATGAGGGGAGGTTGCATTGGTTAGGATTATATTCAGTGGAGTTCAGAAGAATGAGAGGAGATCTCACAGAAATCTATAAAATTCTAACAGGACTACGCAGTATAGATGCATGAAGGATGTTCCCAATGGCAGAATAAAGGGTCAACTGTTCAGGACAGTGACCAAGAGAAAGTTCTCCATTCAGAGAGTGGTGAGCCTGTGGAATTTGCAACCACAGAAAGCTGTTGAGGCGAAAACATTGTACGATTTCCAGAAGGAGTTGGATATAGCACTTGGGGTTGAAAGGATCAAAGAATACGGAGGAAAAGCAGGAGCAGCAGGATACTGAGTTAGATGATCAGCCATGATCATAATGAATGGTGGGACAGGCTTGAAGGGCTTAATGGGCTACTCCTGCTCTCAATCTCAATGCTGATATGTAAATTTCTATTCTGTCTCATTATGACACCCAGTGGTTTCTTCAATACTCCCATGTTTTTTGTCGCAACCTAGAAATCATTCCATGCGTTGATCAATCATTATGTAAAAGAAAATGTTAGCATAAATCCTACCTTTGCTTTTCCCTAGCATGAGCCTGCATCCACTTGTTGCATGCTGTGGCCTAGCTTGAAGTATTGTTTCAAATTTACAGACACTCTACCCTTCCGATCCACTATAGCTTGATAGTATCACCTTCAGGCCATCTTCCTAAAAGGGTAAAAGCCTTGTAGCCTGCCCACTTGCCAGCTGCAACTCAATGGGTAGTACTCTTTCACTGCTGGGTCAAAAAGACTGTGGGCTCAAGTCTCCACTAAACAGGCTCAAGCTGATGCTACTGCAGAGTACTGCGCTATTGCAAATGCCACCTTTTGGAAGAGCCATGAAACTGTGACTTTATTTGCCACCACACCATTTAAAAACAACAGAGAGGTTCTCCCTGATCCTGTCTGATATTTATCCCTCAACCAGCATCATTAAAAATAGATTACCTGGTTATTGTCAAATTGCGGTTTGGAAACTAGCTGTTGCATTTTTTTTTAAACTTTACAATGGTAACCAAAATTGACATGTCCTGAGAAGAAGATGGTTTGATAAGTACATGTCATTGTCCTCTTTACAACAAAGGGAGTTAAGAGAAGAAGATTAAGTTGTGATAACAAGAGGTGTGTGATGAGGAAAAAAGGAGAAATATCTCCCAAAGGCAAGATATACAGAGTTAAGGTAAATGGCAAAAACATCAAGCAGGGAGATGCTGTGAAGTTAATTTATTCAGCAAGTTCTAATATGGAATGCTTGAAAAATCGTGAAAGCAGATTCAGTAGTAACTGTAAACAGGAAAGTTTCCGAGAATATGGTGAAAATGACAGAATGCTCCAAACTTATTCAAACACCTAACTCAGAAGCAGAACGTAGTCTTTCGGATAAGATTACCATGAAGAAAACAGACTATATGCATCATGGTGTGACAAAGATATTGAATATATTTGATAATTTTTGGAATATTAAAGACAAATGGATTTTGGTCAGTTATCTGAATATTTTTTAAACATGTCAGAAAGTCATTTGGCCAGTGACCTAAGTACATCAATCCCAAGAAGACAAGGAACTGTAGTCAAATGCTGTTAAGAACCTTTGTGGTTTATAAGGATAAAATGTTTATACTGTTGGATTTATGGACAGGCAGAGTAAACAGATTAAGACAATTAATTTAATTTTGACTTCAGAACAGAAGGTCCAAGCCTCTCTAAATTTCTCTAGGAATTAGTCGCTGAAACAGATGGTGCTGGGAAAAGTGGCTAAAACTTTGACTTGATGTTTGTATTAAGCTCTTTCGAACCGTCTTCTAAAGCATGTAGCTTTGTCTGTTTATTTTTTCTTTTATGTAATAAACTTACAATTGTTGTTGAAGGACATTTGCTGCCTGAGAATAAGCTTAAGTGTCTAACCATCCCATTAACCAACTAAAAAAATACATAATCTATTAAGCCAAGTTTCATTCTACAGGATAACTTGACCAGTACTACCACTAGCTGGGATCATAACAGTATGGAAGGCTAATGACAGCAGATTCAGAAGGAACTTTCGAAAGAGAGCTGGATAAATGCTTGAAAAAGAAAAGATCTGCAGGGCTATGGGGAAGGGGTAGAGAAAGTTTGGGAAAGTTTTTTCACAGAGGCTGAATATACTAACTAGCCTCCCCCTATGCTCTGTGATAATACTGTAGTCTCAGCACTGTCAACAGAAAAGCACAATGCTCTTTCAATGCTATTCCTTCATTTGTTATTTCAGCAGAGAAGTTAGCCTATTTCAAACAACAGACTGAATGTTGCAAAAGTATCAAGCTATTTCTCACTCTTATCACTATCAGTTGCAAAACAGTCAAGATTCTCCTAAAATGTTCAGGATTGTATCATTGATAGACTATCATCTCTGTAAGAGAAAGCACACAACACAAACAAAAGAATCAGTCAGCTAACATCTAACAGAATCAATTATTGATTAAGGCTCCATTCGTGAGGCTCCATCCCTGATGGAATTTAGGAAGGAAAGTGGTTGTGGCAAGTTAATTCATATCCTTTTATTATGAGGCATTTTGCATGCTTGCCTTCATTACTCAGACCTTTGAGTATGGGGGTTGCAATGTCATGTTGAGGTTGTACAGGACGTTGTTGAGGCTTCTTCTGAAGTACTGTTGCAGTTCTAGTCACCCTGTTATTGGAAGGATATTATTAAATTGGAGACGGTTCAGAAAAGAATTACCAGGACATTGCTGGGAATGGAGGGTTTGAGTTATAAAAATGGGCTGGGACTTCTTTCAGTGGAGCATAGGAGGTTGAGGGGATGACCTTATAGAGATTTATTAAATCGTGAGAGGCAGAGATTAGGGAAAAGGCCTTTGCAATTCACCTTAAGTAGGGGAGTTCAAAACTTAGAAACATTTTTAAACTGAGAGGCGAAAGATTTAAAAAGGACATGAAGAGCAACCTTTTTTTTTACAGAGAGTGTTAGTGTATGGAATGAACTGCCAGAGGAAATGCTGGATGCAAGTAAAGTTATAATGATTAAAAGACATTTGGATAAGTACTTGGATAGGACAGGTTTAGAAGGATATGGGCCAAGTGTAGGCAAGCGGGACGAGTTGAGTTTGGGAATCTTGGTTGGCATGGACTACCAGTTGTGCACTCAATTTACACCGACAGCATTGATGTAACTGCGTACCCACGTTTTGGGTACAATACGAAGGTTCCACCGGAATCAATACCCCTCATGGTCTCAGTCAGAGACTGAATGCACACTCACGTTCAATGAATCATCAATTTGCAGCAATGAGTTGTCAGTCTAGTTACCATGACTCCACAGTAGCAAAATGAATGCAGTCCATTAGACTGCTGATACATTAGGCAGTCACATACATTACTTGACCTAGGTCTGAAAATGAATTGCTGTGCCAAAACAATTCTGAAGCAAGATGACATTGTCTAAGGCAGGCAATCATGGAACAGTTGGAAACACCCATGCCCAAACCAGAAGGTGTTTTCTTCAAGCACCACTCTAAGAGACCTGTGCCTATAATCTAGTGTTGCACAGTCTTAGGAACCAATTTTCAGATCAGAGTCACATCTTCCCTCTCAGGTGGATGGAAAAAAAAAGTCATATCAGGATTTTGAAGAAGAGTATTCTCCAACATCCAGGCCAGTACTTCCCCCTCTTCCCCCCACCACCCCCCAACCTCAACCAACATCACGAGAACAGGTAACCTAGCAATTATCTCCAAATCTTTACTGTGGGTCTTTATGTCCACATACGTGAACTCAGAGGATGTCCACTTCACCACACTGAGCTACAGATTTGTATGCCTACCAAGACTGTGCAAGATATTCACTATGCCTATCCCTTATTTCATCCATCACTTCACAGAACAGTTAAGAAAAGTTTTATTGAATCACAAAATGCTCAAGTTGAGTCTGAAATGCAAGATGGTATTTTTAATAAAAGAAATTACGCAACAAGGCATGAGGTATAAAATGATCAAAAGCAGGATGTTAGCATAGGTCAGGGGGGCTCCTGGGAATGTTATCTGCAGTTTTGATCAGTTTAATATGGATTCAAAACCAAATTCTTCTTCCGTTGAGATTCTCTAAAGTAGCATTCTCGGTATTATTCAGACCCATGAATTTGTTCTGCACCAGGATCCATTACACATACTGTCCAGGAGCAAACTTGCTTAGATGTTGAAGGAATAGTTCAGTACCTAAAGCAAATTGAACACATCAAAATTTGTCAAGGTTTATAACCTTATTTGCCCATTGTCTGATTAGCTAGGTCAACTTCTACTCGATAACAAGTAATCACAAACTCTGAAGGATTTTTTGCAAAATTATTTCTTGATGGATTGACATAAATTGCAAGGTCAGCTGAACTTACAGCAAACACTATTCAGTAAACATACTCTGGTATCAACCCAGAATACCAGGGAGAGCTCCCCTGCTTTTCTTTGTAATATAGCCCTGGCATCTTTCACAATCACCCGAGAGGGAAGACTCCACTGTGGTTTAACATCTCACCTTAAAGACTATAGTTACGTCACAAGCCAGCTACTCATTCACAAGGTCTGTTTGGAAGTAAAAATGCAAGATTGGAATCAGGAAGCCCATTGACAGCATCAGAGAAGGGGCAAGTGGGAGTCATGTGAGATATCCCAGTCCTGCCTCCATTCAGGATCACCAATTTGGAGAAGGCGGATGCCACAAAGCAGAAAAGAAAGGAATGCCAATAGGGTGGAAATAGCAACAATATGCATTGTGTAGTGCCTTTAACACAATCAGACTTCCTAAGGCATTTCACAAGAGCATTATCAAGCAGATTTTGGCATCACATCACAAAAGGATGCTTTAGATCAGATGACCAAAAGCTTAGTCAAAGATCCAGATTTTAAGGAAGGTCTTAAAGAAGGAAAAAGTAAAGTTTGGAGGTTGGCAGAGGTGTAAGGAGGGAATCCAGAGTCTGGAGCCTGGACAGCTGAAGACATGGCCGCCAATGATGGAGCAATTAAAGTCAGGGATGTCCAAAGATACCCGAAGTAGCTAAGTGCAGATAATATCAGAGGGTGACAGAGATTAAAGATATCAGACTGCAAGGCCAAGAAATAATCACCTAGATTCCTGGGTGCAGGCGCAGCAAAAGACCACCCTGTAGAGGGGATTCCACATCCCCTACAGAAAGTGCCCATCAATTTGAATTGCTAATTAACAAGGTGATATCAAGAAAATGACAAAGAGTGACATTCCCCTCTAGGGATTTGTGGGAAACCTAGAAGAAAACCCCAATCTCTGTTTCTAGCCCTGTTCTCAAAGAAGTCTCCAAGATCTGTCATCAGCATATTCAAATGTATATATTTCCCCCTCATTATATGGACAATGAAATTGTCAAAAACAATCTGTAGGTTGGCAACCCATAGGATTTCACTCCTATCACTTTAAAATTAAATCAGCAACTGAGGAAAAAAAAACGATAAGAATTAATATTAACTCTTGTTGGTGATACCAAAGTAATAAAGGAATTTGTCAGGGGTCTCACTACATTAGCAGAATAGGAGAAGGCCATTCAGTCCCTCAAACAAATTGCAGCATCCAATTAAACTTTGGCTGATCTCATTACTGACTCTATCTATACATCTTTTTCATTGCAAATACCTTGGTAACCTTACCTATAGGGTAGAATGAGAAAATCCCTTCTGCGCAGATAGGGTTCCCAGAACAAGGGCATGTCACTTTAAAATTAGAGTTAGGCCATTCAGGATGATGTCATGTAGCCTTTAGTCCCACGATTAATGTGGAAATGTGGGGTTCTCTCTCACAAAAAGCTACAGAGGCTGGGGTGGGGTGGAGGGGGGCGGGGGTGGGGATGGGTTGGGTGGGTGTTCTATAGAAAATTCCAAAACTGAAATTTTTAGACTTTTGCTTGCCCAAGGGTATTAACATTACAAAACTAAAGTAAATGAAAATATGACTCCAATGAACCATAAACAAGCCACATGGCGGAATAGAGTCCACGGGTAAAATAGCTTCCTATATTCTACAACAGCAAAAAATTCAGTCTTGAAAATTTCACTTCACTGCTAGCATCCACAGCCTTTTTGGAATAGAAGTTCCTAATTTCCATCACCTTTTATGTGAAGCAGTGCTTTCTGTTTTCACACAAAGATTTTCCATCATATTTTGGGAGATAGAATGAAGGAATTTTCCAAATGCATAATGGCAGGCAAAACTCCCAATTGGATTGATAATTTAGTTTACATCATAAATTAAAAGCAAATGGTATATATTGGAAGAACAAAAATACGAAAGGTTACCAATAAATGTAGGGAAACAGGATTAAGGGTAAATAGCTTCAGTTAAAGAGTTAGTATCTGCTCAGGGCAAATTGGCTAAATGGCCTCTCCCACACTGCAACTTATAATAAGCCCACTGCTCAGAAAGAGGTTTCACAGCTCAACTGGACTATTCTCAGGAAGGGTCACTCAACCCGAAACATTAACTCTGATTTCACTCCACAGATGGTGCCAAACCTGCTCAGCTCTTCCAGCAATTCTTTTCTTTTTCCAATTGGACTATTTCTGTGTTTATGCTTCACAGGGACCCGGGTCCAATTCCACCCTCAGGCTACTGTCTGTGTGGAGTTTGCACGTTCTCCCTGTGTCTGTGTGGGTTTCCTCCGGGTGCTCAGGTTTCCTCCCACAGTCCAAAGGTGTGCAGGTTAGATGGATTGGCCGTGCTAAATTACCCATAGTGTCCAGGGATGTGCAGGCTAGGTGGGTTTGCCATGGTAAATGTGGGGTTATGGGGATAGGGTAGGGTCTGGGTCCAGCTGGGATGCACTTCGGAGGTCAGTGGAGATTCAATGTGCTGACTTGCTTCTTTCTGTACAGTGGGGATTCTATGATCCTATGAACCGGGAGGCCTAGGTTCAAGTCCTACCTGCACCAGAGGTGCGTAATAACATCTTTGAACAGGTTGATTAAAAAAATAACAACATCCTAGGGCCCCCTTGTTGAGCAGTGGCCATGTCCCTATCCTTAAACCAGGAGGCTCGGGTTCGACTCACCCTGCTCTACAGGTATGTAATAATATATCTGAACAGGTTGATTAGAAAAACAGGTTAAATTAAAAAAAATTAAAAATCCAATATCCTTATTTGGTCTGAGCTCCATGATACTTCCAATGGTCACATAGAGGTATCCAACAGTTCAAGGCAGCAGCTTAGCACTATGTTGATGAAGGCTGGTCCAGGTTTGTGCCACTGACTCCTATTCTTCTGCACCCTTGCCCAGACCCCCAAGGAAGATGTTACAAAGTTTGCAGACTATGGTGTCTCACACTGATTCCCTCTAAGCCATATCCAGTGTGTGTCATCTCTACAATGCCAGTGCCAACAAAGAACTAAATATTGACACACCAGGTCAGAGACTAAAACACAATCCCAATGCAACATATTTGGAGGTGACTCTTGACTCGACTTTGTCCTTTTGGAAACTTCTGAAGAAAACAGCAAAGGTCAAATCCACTAACAAATGAGTGACAAATTTTCTGCACATACTTGGGGTGTTGTTGCCAAACCACTTCTCATATCAGCAACTGACCTATCCTACTCCACAGAAAAGTACAATTCACTTGCCTTGCAAAGGTTTTCACACATATTTCCTTGACACTCAATTGAATGCAACAATTTGCATCATATCTGGAATCCTCTACTCAACACCCTGGCTTCTTGTACTCCCAAACAACACGACATCAACACATTCACCAACTTATGAAAGCCCTCAGGTTAGGCAAAACTATCGAGCTGTAACTCACTTGCCCACACCACAATGACATGTTCAATCCACCTACTGCTTGCTTTGCGTCTTGATACCCCACATAAAAGGACCTTTTGGAGCAAGATCCACCTTCAGACATCCTTTAGATCATGCAATGGGAAGCATGGAACATCACTGACAAAATCCCTGTGCAAATCGCGCACTTTGAACTACCACACCAAGACTGGTCCTTATCGAACAGGTTAAAGGCCAGCTAGTGCCCTGGCATAGCCAACCTTCACTACTGGGAGATAGTAAGAACTGCAGATGCTGGAGTCAGAAATAACACAGCGTGGAGCTGGAGGAACACAGCAGGTCAGGCAGCATCAGAGGAGTACCAAAGTTGATGTTTCGGGTCGGGGCCCTTCTTCAGAAGATCCTCTGATGCTGCCTGGCCTGCTGTGTTCCTCCAGCTCCACACTGTGTTATCTCTACACCATTGGGGCATCAGTATATACCCCTTATGTACTTGTGGAAAGACACAAACAATGGAGTGTCCTGTCCACCAACGAAATAAAGATCCAATCATCTTAAACTGTGCAAATGAGAAAGCTATTGCTTAGTATCAGAGATTTGCATTCACGAAACAAGGTAAAGACCACCAGTTAGGAGTGAACAACAAATGCTGACTGACCAGCAATACCCATTTCCTGTGAAAGAATACATGGAGAAAGTCACACCAACATGGTTGGCTCTTAACTGCCCTCTGAAGTGGCCAGCCAAGCCTCTCTGTTACATCAATGGTTCAAGAAGACTCAGTACCATGTTGTCACGGAAACGAGGTAAGAAATGCCAAACTCACCAACACCACCCATATCCCTAGCACTACTCAACATAAAAATGGAACTGGGAACTCAAAACCAGAGTCTGTTGGAACTGACAGTAAATGGGTGCGAACTTTCAATTCAGATTTGTTGAAACAAAATATCTGCTGGTTATTAATCTATTTTAAAATGTTGAGAAGATGGTGCCTTCTCTTTGAAGCACAAACATAAACACTGGATACTTACGAGTCACTTGACAGGTCATTTTAACATGCCTCGAACAGTCCTCCCAGCTCAAACAAAGACAATGTGTCAAATTGGCCAGCATTCAAAACAGTGTCGTAATGATTTTAGAACTTAATCATTTTGGAAGAGCACTGAAAGACAATATAAACTAGAGCGTACAATTCTAACGGAAGTGTAGGGGCAGAGGGACCTGGGTGTTTACATGCACAGATCATTGAAAGTGACAAAATAGGTGGAGAGATCAGTTAATAATGAGAAGATGTCAAGACAGGTGGAAACAGCAGTTAGTAAAGCAGGCCAGGCAGCATCAGAGGAAAGCTGACGTTTCTGGTCGGGTCTGAAGAAGGGTCCCGACTTGAAACGTCAACTTTCCTGCTCCTCTGATGCTGCCTGGCCTGCTGTGTTCCTCCAGATCCACACTGTGTTATCTCAGACTCCAGCATCTGCAGTTCTTACTATCTCTTAGTAAAGCATAGTGTTCTTGGTTTTATTAATAAGGGTATAGAGTGTAAGAGAAAGGAGGTGACGTTGAACTTGTACAAGACACTTACTCAACTTCAGTTGGAGCTTTGTGGGTGCCACATTATAGGAGTGACATGAATTCATCAGAGAGACTGCAAAAGTGATTTACAAGAATGTTTCCAGGAATTAAAAACTTCAGTTCTAAGAAAAGACTGAAGATGTTGCGACTGTTTCTCTTTAGAGAAAAGAAGACTGAGTGACGATTCCATCACAGTTTTCAATATCATGTGTGGTGGGCAGAGTAGATAAGGAGAAGCATTCCTGCTCGTTTAAAAAAAACAAGAATGAGAGCCCATAGATTTTAAATTGAGTGCAAATGAAGCAAGCATGGCGTGAGCAAAAACTTATTTCACGTAGTGAGTAGTTAGGGTATGCAATGCATTGCGTGGAAATGGGGAGGTAGCAGATTCAATTGAAGTTTTCAAGAGGGATGATTATTTGGATAGAGATGGTGTGCCGAGAAAAGGCAGGAGATTGTCAAGTAATAGAAACCATGCAGACAAAATTGACTGAATGGCCTGCTACTACACCATAACAACTCAGTGATTCTGAGACTCATTAAAGGGGAATATTTTTAAAGCTCAGCGCCAGGATTCTATCACTTCATTATACAGCGACTGTTGCAGTAAAGCTAGCGTTAATATCTTTAAGCTTTCTTTATAATAGGGCCATACCTGTTTTTAGCACATGCAATAGCTGAAGTGTGTGTTTTTAGAGGTACTTCTCTGTAAGTGTGTATCCTCAACAACTAAATGCAATATTGAGAGAAATATGTTGCACATTTGCTGGAAACCAACTTCAATCCTCTGAGGATGAAGAAATAAGTCTTAATTCATCACACTCTCCCTAAAAATGCCAGCTAGAATTCTGTAAACATTACACTGCAACCAACCAGAACTCCAGCAAAAAAAAACTCTTTTAAAATCACCACAGAAACAGGAGGTGAACAAAATGATTTTAGATTCTCTGGAGTGCATTTTTTTTCAGACGTCTTTTTATGGGCGCTCTGAGGAGACATCATGTGACTGTTATAGAGCAGAACCATATCCTGTCAAATCCATGTACTTTATAGGGCACAATGCACTGTTGTGTAGAGAAATCACTCAGCAACAACAGCAGCAGCAGGCTGGTGAGGTGAACCAGAAGTCGGCAATCAAGGAACTCAATAGCAATTAGTGCCCCGCAGTTTCCCACTGCCATACCTCAGTGGGTTTTAATGAGACATTGGCAACTTAAAGCTGCTGGACACTGATCAGTTCCAAGCAGTTCCCTCAAACTGGAAAGTGAAAAGACTGTGGGAGGGTATAAAACTATTTATACAGCAAGTGTCAGATCAATGGAAGTTCTCATATTCTTGAAGAGCTTCCATCCAGTCCTGGTAAAATCAGCTATAAAAATCAACAGATCAAAATAGTTTGCATTTGACTCGCTTGCACAGAAAGGTGAAAATTCCTGATTCATTGCAACTTTTTACTGTTCCTTTTCTCCTCCCCACTTTGGTCTTGCTCAAGCCCAAGGGATTTGCCGATCTTTCAGTTGTAACTTCTTGCCTCTGCATCAGTAGCTGTGTACAATTAAGACCTACTCTAGATGCTCGAACATAAAATCTAAGCTGATACACCCAGCGCAAGACTATGGGAGAATTCCTTTCTTGAAGCACCACCACTGCATTAATGCAAAGCACTGTCTACCCTCTCAGCTGAGTGTACAAATCTGTTTTGAAAAAGAGCTGGGGAGATCCCTTCCTTTATCCTGGCCAATGCTTATCCCTTAACCAGCATCACTAAAACAGATCATCTGCTGATTATTACACTGCTTTTTGAGGGAGCACACTGTCACAAATTGGCTCTTGTGTTTTCAACACTGTAGCGGTGATTTTACTTTGAAAAGTACTTCAATGGTTTAAAAGTGCTTTGGGACATTTAAACTCTGAAGGGTGTGACAGGGTTAGGGTTATATGCAAGTTCTTTTCTCCTTATAAGATCATAAGAAATATAAACATTAGCTGGGTGTTAAAGATCAATTGGAAAAGAAAAGAAGGCAGTTAAGTCCTGACCAGTATGCTTCTCCACAACCAAAGAGCCAGAACTGGTCATTAGCGTTATTTGCAGGAAGTTGGTGGTACAATATGGTTCTGGAGTTTGCCTACATATCAACAGATCTGATATCAACTGCATTCTAAGACAGAGTTTATTGAGCTTGAAGTACTCTTGGCAAACATTGAGATACATGCTTAAGGGCTACCTGTTCCCTTGCTACCTGGTTTCACATGTTCCATCACTGTGCACTTTAACCAGTGGTACAAAGAAAAGGTGCAGGTTCTTTTTGTTAAAGATATTAGAGTACTTGATTTCTATCACATGACTGCCCAAAATTTCCTTAACACAAATACAGTCGTGTAACACAACACCAAAGGAACTGCAGGAGTGACAGAGTGAAAGATATGAAATTTCATCCATGGTCCTAAGCTATATATATTTTAAAACAGAAGGCCTTTCATTGCAACAAAACAAAACATTGATATTACTTAAACAAAGCCACACATCAACGTACCGTTTGGTTAGCAGGGAATTACATTGATTAGATTGGTGTACTGAACTATCTTAGGCGTTTGCTAAAACTGGCCACAATGAAAATCCTATTACAATAATCATGGTATTTAGATGCTGAAACAAGGCATATTGGTGGAACACAGTTTTGCTGCATTAGACGGGGTTTTGCTATCTACATAAAATTAAAACAGTAACAGGTACCAAAATAACACACAAGCTAACTGGGCTGCACAGGCATAAGATAATGCCTATTAATTGCAAAAGTGCCAGAGTTCTCACAACAACTAATACATTAGGAGCAGCAAAGGAAAAGTTAAACTGTGCTGCCTAAAACTTTCAAGCATCTCTCTCAGCTAGAGAAAGAGCAATGGTTAGTAACCAAGTAAGGGTGGAGAGCTTCCCTTGAAAGCGGATCAGTTAGGATGTTAATAGCAGTTGTACCAAATTACATGAAAGAATGAGCCAACCTCCCATGTTCCCTCGACCTTCTGACTGGCTTTACAGACAATGGCTTATTTCTGAAATGCAGTCACTACAACGTAGGAAAATGTAGGAGCCAATTTTCCGCATTTGCAAGAACCTATATTTTGAAAGTGCCTCTGATGTAAGAGAACATCCCAAGGCACCTCACGAGTGTCAATAAACCAAATTTGGCACCGAGTCTCTTAAGGCAACAAGAGAGCAAAGGACTGAAAGCTTGGTCAAGAAGGGAGGTTTTAAGGATTGTGTTAAAAAAACAAAAGAGTGGTGAAACAGCAGGTAGGTTTAGGAAATGAATTTCACAGCCACCAATTATTCAAATCAGGGATGTTCAAGTGGATGGTATCAGAAGAGCATAGATACCTTGGAATGTTGTGGAGCTGAAGAAGCCTACAGAGATAAAGGGGTCAGGGAGAGGCACGAAGGGATCTGAAAAACCACAGATGAGAATTTTAACTCAAGGCATTACTTAACCGAGAGCAGTGTCGGTCAGGGAGTAATGAGTGAATGGGACTTGCAGCGAGTTTGAGTAATGGCAGTAGAATTTTGAGCAACCTCAAGTTTACAAAGAATGTGGAGGCCAGCCAGGGATGCCCTGAAACTACCAAAGCTAGAGGTAGTCAATGCACAAATGACTACAGCAGGATATGTTTAAGCCAAATGACCAGCTAATCCGAATCGTGTTCGGGATGTCGTCCCCACTAGTAAGGCTGAAACCTAGTGCCCATTTCACATTGCCCTGAGTAGCAGTTAATTGTGAACCATGTAGATGGTGGGTCTGGAATTACAAATGTGTCAGATCAGATAAAGGAAGCAAGATTTTCTTCCTTAAAGAACATCAGTGAATTAGCTGGGCTTCTATAACAATCCAGAAGCACTCTCTGATAGCTTTAGTCTCAGAATTGCCAAAACCAAATTTAAATGCTCAAAATTCCTTGGTGGGATTTGAACTAACTTGATAGAATCAAGAAGTCTGAATTACTAGTCTAGTAGCATAACCAGTGCCCTATTGATACTGATGATTCTCATCTTAATGGGGGAAGGGGGGGATGTTAAGTTTTAGTTTAATTCTAGAGGTGAAAGTTCAGCAGTGTCTAACACATTGCACTGTCAAACACTAACAATTCTGCTATTTGAACTATGACATAACTGCTTGGAAAAATAAGCACCTCGCTTAATATAGCAGACAGAGAAATGCTTCATTTAACAGTTCACCTAGAAGGGCAGCCGTTAGTTCTCGGCCTGTCTGTGCTGTACAATGGCCTTCTGCACTTGGCAATTTATCAGTGGCAAGATTGTTCGGATATGGAATGCACAGTCTGATAGGATGGTGAATGGTCCATAGTAGTTTCAAAGATTGGTTATTGGACTGGAAACGTTAACTGTTTCTCTCTACACACTTGCTGCTAGACTTGCTGAGTTTTCCAGCACTTTGTGCTTTTAATTTCTGATCTCCAACATTCACAGTACTTTGCCTTATCATTCACTCAAGTGATTCTTTGAATGAAGGGGTTGTCTTATGAGGAATATTGAGCAGGTTGGGCTTAAACCCTTTGGAGATAAGAAGAATGAGAGGTGATTTTATTGAAACACACAAGATTCTGGAGCAGCCTTGAGGGGGCAAATAACCTATTGCTGTTTCTAATTCTTGTGATCCTTTTCACCCAAACCTGCCCAAATATTAACTTAAAAATAACTTCAAAGATTCAACTATCAGTAGTGTATTTAAAATTCCTCATTCGACATGCTCACGAGTCACATTCTATTCCTGATTTGATCATATCCTCACATTGCACTTTTAACATCGTTATTGCACAGCTTTTCTCGCCAAGCTCCACAACCATACAAGGTTTATCACTGAATTCAAAGAAAAAGTTCTTCAAAAGTGAAATTAAGCATGTACATTGAATGATATGGAAAAGAGAGATCCTGAAAATAACTTTGAACTACACTGTGAGAGTCAAGCAAGAGAGGGGCTCACTGATTTAAAGCAACTTAAAGCAAAGTTAGGAATAATATCAGCAACAGCTTCCATTTACATAGTGCCTGCAATGAAATGAACAAAGATAACTGAGGGTAATTGATACTGAACCAACATTAGGACTAAAGTTTGATCAAAGAGATAGATTGTAAGGAATGTCTTAAAAAGAAGACAGAAGGAAGAGGCAGATAGAATTGCAGTCCCTAAGGCTTTGATGGCTGACTGCCAACAGTCAGTTTGTTTTTGACTGGTCAGGGAGTGGTTGACATGTGCGGGTGGAGCTAACTCCTAGATGGAGTACTGGAGGTGAAAACCCTTGGAAATAATGGAAGGAACAATTTAGGCAATGTAATTGCACAGAGATGGGGATTTCTGAAAGGCTTAGCTAGAATGGGCTGAATGGGTCGTCCTCTCATCTTGTGAACCGATTACGTCCTGACAGCTGCTTGTCTTTTATCAGATCTTGAACTTTGCTTGTAAACTTGTTGCTGGACTAAACAAATCAAACGAGAAAACAAGTACTTGCCGGTTTGCAACTATAAGACTTTTCTTCGGGTATATGTTGTCTACATAGATTTTAGTAAGGCATTTGATAAGGTACCTCATGGCAGACTGGTACAGAGGGTAGAGTCTCATGAGGTCTGGGTGAGCTGGCTAGATGGATATGAACTGGCTTGGTCATAGAAAACAGAGTAGTGGTGGAAGGGTGCTTTTTGGAATGGAGATCAGTAACTAGTGGTGTTCCACAGGCATCAGTACTGGGACCTTTGTTATTTGCAGTATATATAAATGACCTGGAGGAAAATGTAGATGGTCTGGTTAGTAAGTTGGTGAATGACACCAAAATTGGCAGATTTGCAGATAATGAGGAGGACTGTCAAAGAATACAGCAGAATATAGACAGATTACAGATTTGGGCAGAGAAATGGCAGATGGAGTGTAATCCATACAAATGCGAGGTGATGCATTTTGGAAGATCAAATTCAGGTGTGAATTATACAATAAATGGCAGAACCCTTAGGAGCATTGACACACAGAGGGAACTGGGCATACAGGTACACAGCTCCCTGAAAGTGGCAACACAGGTGGATAAGGTGGTCAAGAAGGCTTACAGCGTGCTTGCCTTCATCGGCTGGGGCATCGAATATAAAACGTGGCAAGTCAGGTTACAGCTGTATAAAACTTTAGTCAGGCCACATTTGGAATACTACACGCAGTTCTGGTAGACACTTTGCCAGAAGGATGAGGATGTTTTGGACAGGGTGCAGAGAAGAGTTACCAGGATGTTGCCTGGTCTGGAGGGTTTTAGTTATGAGGACAAGTTGGATAAACTTAGATTGTTTTCACTGGAAAGACAGAGGCTGAGGAGGGACCTGAAAGAGGTCTACAAAATTACAAGAGGAAAGACAAGATGGATAGTCAGAGGCTTTTTCCCAAGATGGAAAGGTCAACTACAGGAGAGCACAGGTTCAAGGTGAGAGGGGGTAAGTTTAGGGGAGAAGTGCAAGGAAAATTTTTCACACAGATGGTGGTGGGTGCCTGGAACGCACTGCCAGTGGAAGTGGTGGAAGCATGCACAGTAGCAACATTCAAGGTGTATCTTGATAAACACATGAACGTGAGGCGAACAGAGGGATAGAAACCATGCATTGGTATTAAGTAGCAGGTCTAAATAAGGACTAAAAATTGGCATAGGCTTGGTGAACTGAAGGGCCTGTTCCTGTGCTGTATTGTATTGTATTACAAATGGCATCACCTTTCAATAGCATTGCTTGGGACTCCCTGATGCCACGTCTGTATTTGCAAGAAGGGAGGATGGAGAAGGTTAGTGGGTGTATCTAGGAGAGTGGCGATGCTTGCACAGGATTCCACAATATCCCCAGCCCATAGCGAGCACTGTGTGAAACCATTTGCCTGAAAATGAATTTCTCATTGAAATTAAATAGTCACGCTGTTGCCTTTACGGAGCAAGCAAGTTACGTCTCAACAAAGTGCAAGGCCGAGACAGTGAACTTTCCAAATTGGTCAGGAAAACTAAAATTTAAAAAAAAGAGTTGAGGTTCACAACAGTTTCACCCCTTTCTGCAGATTGCATCGATTTAATGTAACTACAAGTAGAGCGATGACCCAATAAAGTGTGATCCCCAAGGCAGCCACCACCTCACGTTTCTAAAATCCAGACACTCTACTGAAGTGTCATGTAATACTGTACTATGCTCCTACCTTCAATACCACTTTCCGAAAACAGAAGGACTGATTCACAACTGCAGCATGGACTACTGTAATGCAACAATTTTGAACATTTCAAAGAATTCAAAAAGCAAGAGGGTTCATTCTTTGGTATCCCAGCTATTATTAACCCCACAACCAACATGACCAAAAAGAAAAACTGTTCTTCTCCATGTTACGCTGCTGTTTGTGGGAGTTGCCTGTGCAGAAATTGGCTGCTACATTTTCCTACTTTACAAAAGTGACTTCGCTTTAAAGAGTCTGGCATCGGATCCAAGATACTTTCAAATTTCTGGAGGCCAAGAAAGACACCATATATGCACAAGCCCTTCTCATCTATATGATACTCAAAGACAAGGAGCACCTTTTTTTTGAGACAATTACAAATGAATGTCAACTAATTGCATAAGTGAAAGAAAGGGAGGGTAACAGAGAGAAAAATAAAGACATCTTGCTGGTCAGGGCCACAATTGGATTGCGTTTTCGTTGAATTTCGTCATGCCTTCCACAGTTCCTGTTATGTCTAGTTAATCACATTAGTAAGTGCGCTAGCCAATGGTAATGTATTAGGTCAGATGGAAGACTGGCAGGGTAAAAGAAAGCAGAGAGTAGGTGTAGATAGGTCAAGTTGGAGAGAATGAAATACAATGTGGGAAATTGTGAAATTGTCCATTTATGTAGGGGGCGACAAAAGAGAGACAGATTATCTAAGTGGTGAGAGATGGCAGAGCTCTGTGATGCAGAGGGATTTGGGTGTCCATGAATTGCAAAACGTTACTAGGTAGGTACAGCAAGTAATTAGGAAAAATAATAGCGTTAGGATTTATCACAAGGGGAACTGGATACAAAAGTAGTAAGGTTATGCTTCAGTTATACAGCGTCCCAGTAAGACTGAATCAGGAAAAAATTTAAAGACAACATCTTACACTAGCATTTGTTATTGGTGTTCTCATGTTGCTGCTCACACAAAAACTGTCAGCATTATCCCAGCTCCATATGAACCCAGAGTGACAGCTAATGCAAACGTAGAATCGACACTGTGCTTCCATCCATTGGATGATCAATGGAATGAGAATGTGATTACTTCCTCACTGTAAATGCGCTGCATTCAGTTTTCCTGGAATTATACTGGACAGAAGGAGGCCTTTCACTCTGTGCTGATTCTTCTGTATAGCTATCCAAATACAAATATTTATCCAACTCTCTTCATACGTTGCTACTGAATCTGCTTCCACCATCCTTTAAGACACTGCATTCCAAGCCATTGATTACAATTTGTTTCCTGATGTCATCTTTTGGTCAAGAATAAGAAGGAAGCACATGTTGGGTATAGACATCTGGGCTCGAGTGAATCCCGAGAAGAATACAAAGCCAGTAGCAGCATACTTAAGGAGGAAATCAGGAGGGCAAAAAGGGGGTATGAGATAGCTTTAGCAAATAGTGTTAAGGAGAATCCAAAGGGATTCTACAAATACATTAAGGACAAAAGAGTAACTAGGGAGAGAATAGGGCCCCTTAAAGATCAGAAAGGCCGCCTATGTGTGGAACCACAGGAGATAGGGAAAGATACTAAACTAGTATTTTGCATCAGTGTTTATTGTGGAGAAGGATACGGAAGGTAGAGAACGTGGGGAAATAAATTTTGAAAAGTGTCCATGTTAAAGAGGTGGTGGTGCTAGATGTCTTAAAACGCATACAGGTGGAGAAATCCCCAGGACCTGATCGGGTATACTGTACAACACTGTGGGAAGCTAGGCAAGTGATTGCTGGTCTCCTTGCTGACATATTTGTGTCATCAATACCACAGGTGAAGTGCCAGAAGACTGGAGGTTGGCTAATGTGGCACCACTATTTAAGAAAGGTGATAAGGAAAAGACAGGGAACTATAGACCGATGAGCCTCACATCGGATGTTGGTAAGTTGTTGGAGGAAATTCTGAGGGACAGGATTTACATGTATTTAGAAAGGCAAGGACTGATTAGGCATAGTCAACATGGCATTGTGTGTGGGAAATTGGGTCTCACTACCTTGATTGAGTTTTTTGAAGAAGTAACAAAGCAGATTGATGAGGGCAGAGCAGTGGACGTGATCTATGTGAAATTCAGTAAGGCGTTCAACAAGGTTCCTCATTGTAGACTGGTTAACAAGGTTAGATCACATGGAATACAGGGAGAACTAGCCATTTGGATACAGAACTGGCTCATAGGTAGAAGATAGAGGGTGGTGGTGGAGGGTTGCTTTTCAGACTGAAGGCCTGTGACCAGCAATGTGCCACAAGGATTGGTGCTGGGCCCTCAGCTTTTTGTCATTTATATAAGTGATTTGGATGCGAACATAGGAAGTATGGTTAGTAAGTTTGCAGATGACACCAACATTGGAGGTTTAGCGAACAGCGAAGAAGGTCACCTCAGAGTACAATGGGAACTTGATCAGATGGGCCAATTGGCCGAGGAGTAGCAGATGGAGTTTAATTTGAGTTTAATTTTAATGAGGAGCTGCATTTTGGTAAGGCAAATCAGGGCAGGACTTATACAATTAATGGTAAGGTCCTGGGGAGTGTTGCTGAACAAAGAGACTTTGAAGTACAGTTCCTTGAAAGTAGAGTCACAGGCAGACAGGGGAGTGAAGAAGGCATTTGGCATGCTTGCCTTTATTGGTCAGCGCATTGAGTATAGGAGTAAGGAGGTCACGTTGCAGCTGCACAGGACATAGGTTAGGCCTCTTTTGGAATACTGCATGCAATTCTGGTTTCCCTGCTATAGGAAAGATGTTGTGAAACTTGAAAGGGTTCAGAAAAGATTTACAAGGATGTTGCCAGGGTTAGAGGGTTTGAGCTATAGGGAGAGACTGAATAGGCCAGGGCTATTTTCCCTGGAGCGTTTAAGGCTGAGGGGTGACCTAATAGAGGTTTATAAAATCATGGCAGGGCATTGATAGGGTGAATAGTCAAGGTCTTTTCCCTGAGTTGGGGGAGTCCAAAACTAGAGGGCATAGGTTTAAGGTGAGAGGAGAAAGATTTAAAAGTGACCTAAGGGGCAACATTTTCATGCAGAGTGTGTGTGTATGGAATACACTGCCAGAGAAGTGGTAGAGACTGGTACAATTACAATATTTAAGAGGCATCTGGAAGGGTATATGAACAGGGAGAGTTTGGAGGGATAGGGGCCAAAAACTGACAAATGGGACTAGATTAACTTTGAATCTGGTCAGCATGGACAAGTTGGACAAGTGTCTGTTTCTATGCTGTACATCTATATGACTTGTTGACTCTGGTCCTTTGGATAATCCCCTTAAATCTGAGCTCTTCCTGCCACTGGAAACAGTTTCTTGTTTACTGTACAGGTAGTTCTGTAATAATGCGTGTTTTGTTAACACAAATTGGCTGTAATGCGAGCGATGAATAGTGGACGCAATTTGGATAATGCAAAAATTCTGCTGTACACGTATAGCGATTTTCTGGAACAATTTCCCTACAACGCAATTTTCTGTAGTGCAAGGTCACGCAAGAACGCAATCAGTGTGTTATAGGAGAACTACCCGTATTCAAATCATGATTCGGAACATTCCAATCAAATCTTGTCTGGTCTAAGAAAAAAAACTCAACTACTCCAGATTATACACAGAAGTGAAGTTCCTTACCCCTGCTACCATTCCAGTCTCATCAGTCTCTTCTCCACTCTAAAGGATTAACAATCTTCCTAACATATCTTGCCAAAGCCCCTTTAATCATGCTTAGATTTGGTGACAAGGCAATTACCAGGTAATTTGTGCAAACAGGTTTTAAAAATCCATACACACAGCATCAACCACACTAACTTCATCAACACTCTGCATTATTCGATCAAAAAACACAATCAAATTAGCCAAACACAACTTATCTTTAAAAGATCCAGGCTAACATTCATTGTTTAGTTCATACTTTTCCAAATACCAATTTATTTGGTTTTTGAATTACTCTCACATCATTGTTGCAGTGCACACTAACACATCAATAGAATGAAGTATAGTAGCCGCTGTAATAAACAAGAGCTACAAACCTGAAACCTTTGAATGCTGAACAAAAAAACAGAATTGAACAGAACACTTGGAAATCAGTATGGAATTTAAGCTGTTTCCTTAGCCAAATGGCGGTGGTGTAGGGCTTCTGAGCTCAGGATCGTCCACTCCATCCACTTTTCTTTTTGTTTCTTTTCTCTTTTCTCCTCTCTTCTCTTCTGGTGTTATTTTTCTCTCTTCTATTTTACTTTACTTACCGTTTGGTAAAGAGCTTGGTCATGGCATCAGCATCAGAAGCAGTGAGTAGGCCCAGCAGCGTGGACTCGTGGCAGCGTTGGAGGTGAGTTTGGGTTCCCGGTGGCTTCTGCATTGTCAGGGCAGTGCTAGCGCCGGCTCTTGGTTGCTGCTGAGGCAGGTTTGGGTTCCTGGCCGCATCTGTGTCTGGTGATGACTTATGGAGGCTGCAGCGGAGGAGAATTCGGGCCCAGTATGAGACCTGGTGGCATCAAGCAGCGACTGCATCAGCGAGGTGCGCCCGAGCGGTTTCGTGGTGGTGGCGGAGTTGAGATTGGGCCAGTGCAGTACCCAGCAGCGTCAGTGGCATTTGTATTGGCTAGGTCCAGTGAGGACTCAGACTGGCGAGGGCATCAGCGGAGGCAAAATGGCACCAAAGAGTGGTGACTTTCATTCCAGCAGCAACAGCACAGCGAAGGGGACTCATGCCTAGCCACCAGGCCCAAGGCCCATGACGAGGTACTTAACAAGAAGGATTGTAAAACTGTACACTTTCTTTATTTCTTCAGTTTTCTGCCTTTATATTCTATGGTTTGGTTTATGTTGTGTTTAAGATGGTGCCAGAGTGGTGACACTACACAACACTTTTCCCAGTATTTTGTAACAAGATACATGTGGCAATAAATAAATCAAATTGAATATCAAAACATCATAATATATTTCCTAAGTTGCAACAGGAACTTCAATTCAAACAAATTTCAGTGGTTGCAAAACACTTTAGGATTTAGTTAACATTTCAAAGATTTTTTAGAAATCTACGTCTTTCTTTCTTTTATCCTAAACTCTAAACATAAAACCTAACCAGTGCTGAATCTTGTTTTTGATCTGGCCTTATAAAGATATTTTTAATGAAAGCATTTGTAGCAAGATTTGGAAGATGGCCATTTGGCCCATCGGATGGGTGCCAGCTCTCACGGTCCACTGCTCCTTCTCTTCTCCTTGTAGATCTTGTAAATCACAAATAAATATTTAAAAATCATGAATACGATTTTAATGTGACTTTTCAGTCATAGTAGCACACATTGTAATATGGTACAAGTTGTAAATTTATTAGTTTTGTAACTGATGCTGATGAAAATAAAGGCACACTCAGCAAGGGTCTCACTTTATACTGGCTGCAGTAAAAGTGTGCCTGAATTGAAAGTCAGAGCCCGATTTGACAACAGAGTGAGACTCCCTGGAGCATAAAGGTCTTGCCCGAACACCAAGCTCATTACATACACGGCAGTTTAACAATCAGTGCCAATCCACAGAATAAGAACCAGGAAAAGGCGATATAAAATATTCAATTCTAAATGGGGCATGGGAGCAGAAGGACCTGGGGCTATATACGCACAAATTGCTGAAGGTGGCAAGGCAGCTTAAGAAAGCACTTAATGAGGCACACAGGATCCAGGGCTTTTAAAATAGATGCGTAGAAAACAAAAGCAAGTTAAGTTACGATGAACCTTAATAGTCACTGCTTCATTCTCAGCTGAAGTCTTATGTCCATTTTTAGGCAGCATACTTTAGGGAGGATCTGAAACCATTAGAAAGGGTGGAAAAATGATTTATGTGGATAATTCCAGGACGGGGTACTTCAGTTACTTGGATAGATTGAAGCAACAGGGACTGTCTCCTTACAAAAGAGAAGCTTGAGAGAAAATTACATAGGAAGCAGTCATAACCATCAGGGATCTGGACAGTTGTTCCCATTGGTGGCCATGTTCAGAACCAGAGGTGATAGGGGAGGAAACCTTTTTTTTACTGTACTGAGTGGTTAGGATTTGGAATGCTCTGCCTGGGAGGGTGATGGAAGCAGTTTCAATCATGGCCTTCAAAAGGGAATTCGACAATTATCTAAAAAGAAAAAAAACTGCAGGGCTACAGAGAATTGGCAGGGAAGCAGATCTAGCTAAGTTGATATTAAAGAGAGCTGTGCACAAGGGAACATTAATTCTTTAAATGTTTTTAGTTGCTTGAATAGCTGGTTCAAACTTGCCACTGCCTAAATTAGAAATACAGAATAATTGTATTTTTATTTCTAAAAGTATTTCTTTAAAGAGAGAGAGAGAGTACCTTTTCAATACAATTGCCAGTTTTTGGATACATCTCCTCCTTTAGCATGAGCTTGTTTCACACAAGAGAACTCCTTTCCAAAAAGAGTTTCATCCAAATATTCCTATTGAATCGTAGTTAAACATTTAACCCTATTCTGGAGCCAAACTATAAAGTGTTCTTTGCTTGGGAAATGAACTGGCTCAATTCCTTCTCCCAGTCATTCCCAAAGAAAAATCAGAACCTAGATGATTTATCATTTGCTGGATTTTTTGATTCTTAATTCTCCTGAACCACCAACTTAACCTCTCATCAAAACAATAATTCTTCAATGGGCTACAGTTACCACTTTCAGCCTGACTACCTTTGCGGCATATCCGTATTTGTGGATTAGGAAGCCAGTGCTGACAGCTATTCAACTGTGGGATACATCACATTTGAGCCTATTCTTGGCTGACATATGCAAGTGCTGCAAACATATGGTCAGTCTATATGGACAATCCAAGAATCTCCAAACTCATTACACTTCCTAACATTTAAACAAAAATATAATTTTAAAGTTAAATGCACTTTAATGTGATTACTTCAATAGGTAAATGAAAGTGGAACAGCTTAATGTATGAAGTACATTGGTAATGTCACTCATTACAATGGATAACAAGTTGCTTGGATTGAATTACCAGTTTGACATTTAACTGAGGTTAAAATGACTGCATAAACTGTGGGAGCAAAGTTCAAGCAGCTCATGACCATTGTCTGAACTCTTAAGAATTATACTATGGTCTTGGAAACACTCAAGAACACTATACACTATTTTTTTCAAATACATAGCATGAAGTTCAATATTGTCTTTGACATATTCTGAGGGTCTGTTGTGTAGTCAACATTATCTTGTGATATGCCATCAGCAGTCACATTAGTGATTAAAAGCAGCTACTCGGAATAATGTATTACTGCCTCAGCATTGAAAAGAGACTGGAATGAGTTTTACTCCATTCAGATTTATTTGCATATAATCCACTTTATGCAACAGCATTCTGGAACTGCCTATTTCAAATTTGCGAGTTTTCTCCACTTGTGAGCAACACCTTTGCTGCCTATTTACTAAGACGGGTGAAATTCCTCCCAATGAGAGAACAGCAGGACGTTTTATCCTGCTACCCACTGTAGTTTCTCAGAAATTGTGCATCTCAAATGAGTGGCACTCCTATGAGATCAATGGGTGCTTTCCTGCGCCCATATCATTCTGGTTAGACAAATTACAGGTAGCAGAGATTATGCGTCTGCAAATAACAGATCAAGTCACAGTTCCACCACTGTGCACCCAGCAATTCAAAACTGGGTCCCCTGCGAACCTTACATTTGAACACTGCCTGTATTATGCATCATGCATTTAGACTCCCCACTGTGTCAACCTGCTGTTAAAAGAACTACTCCCGTTGTGTATCCTGTATGTTAAAAAAGTGTCCCATTGCGTAGATTGCACTTAAATATTGTACCTATTGTGCTGCCTGTGTTTACATATTGTCTCAATCGTGCGTCCTGTGTCTGACACTTGCAGTCCATTTTTGTGAACATATATCTTAGTTCATTTCTGACATGCAATCTCTATTTAAAAATGCAACATCAAAATCACTTCTAAAATGATTTTACTTTTCATTTCTGATTTCTAAACATATTACTTTTGCTCAAGCATGCTGCCTCGACCATTCTTAGAACCAGACAGTGGCAACCGCTAATCAATCAGGTAAAGTCAGATATTGATAGGTAATAGCTGTGATCTAAATGTGTTTGTTTTTGATTTTTTACACATCTGTAAATTATTCAAGTGCCACGCAGTGAATTTTGAATTTATTTTGACAAATATTCCTAAGAACAGGAAGAAAATGAATCCCAGAAAACAGCTTGCCTCTCATGCAGAAAGGCTCCTAACTGCAAAATCCATAAAAAGTCAGGTATAAGCTTGCAAATACCCCTCTCTCCCCTAGCTACACTGTCTGAGGTCTGCACACTGCATTTTCTTTTAATAGCAGCAGTCAAATAAATATGAAGAAATCAGACATGCCTTTGATGTTTCCACCATGAAAACTTTCCAATCAAACTTTAATAGATGCTGCACAGAAAAACCAGGAACTGTTTAAGAATATAGTACGTGCTGCCTGAAATTTTGTGACAGTTTCAAACTATCACTTACATATCCTCGGCCAGTAAAGAGGGGGGAAAAAAAAGGAACACTGCCTCATTAAATAAAATATCTGGATAATGGAAACCACCTTCTGTTTTATGCAGTCAGTCAAAATTAACATGTGGGTTGAGATACATTTAAGTTCTTCAGGGCTACGTATTTGTCCATTCCCTCAGCTTTTGACAGGAAATTGACAAATAGGTTACCAACCTGCTGTAGCAATTTACTTGTCGATTCCAAGTCAAAAATATAGATTGCTATGAATCACAAGAATTGTTTAGATGTTCAGTCCTCTGCGCACTTTAAATTACTTAAAGGAGGTAGAAATTGCAGAAGTGCATTTAAAAATGTCAAATCTAGGGCTTGTGGGGGTTGGGGGGGCTTTAGAGTTTTGTTTTTGTTCCATTAGAAGTAGGCAATGATAATTTACGTTCTCAATACGGGGTAGGTGCGTGCTGTTTTTAATAGAAATACAGACCCAAAGAGACCCGAAAGATTACGCGACCAGATGAAGTGAAGTCTACTTACATATGCACGTGGGGTGGCTGAAAGCGACTCTGGTTAATGTTGTAGTGAGTGAAAGCTTGAGTCGGGTTGGAGCTGTACTCGTCCACCGTGATGGTAATTTTTCCCTGCGAAGGAATTCCATGAGCCATCATCCCGCGCTCAACAAAATCCATTTACAAGTTTCCTTCGGTAGATGTTAGGCAGCACATCGTGGGACGATTGTTCTTATAAGGGTCCAGCCTTCCAACCGGGAAAATAGTTGCCAAATTAAATTACAAAGAGAGCAATTTTTTTCTTAAAAAATGCGCAATCCTAGAAAGAAAATAAAAACACAATTTGTAAAATTGTATGAGTTACAGCGGGATTAAATCAAAGTAAGTTTGCGAGTGGGACAGGCGATTACCAGATTAGATTTCCAATAATTTCCAAAATTATCTGGAAACATTTCCCTCTAAAGTTTTTTTTTCCCGAAAAATACAGTGAAATAAAATTGCTCATTGCAAATGATGTATTTTTCCTAAATACAATTTGTCCAGACTCTAAACCCTACCAAGTAATTCTAACGCCGGCTCCAGTTGAGAATAGCACGGCCGGGTACTGTCTGTATCAAAATTTACACCCAGACGTATCAGGAAACAGGCTCAAGTTCATGAACTTGGGATAAAAGAGATCATTCTATGCTGTAAAACCTGTTCATCCCCAATCTATATTTTTTAACAAAAAAGCACGAGTTTATGTAAATAAATCTCTGAACGTAAATATTATCTTAAAACACCCAGCACAAGGCTTGGATGATATAGACCTCACTTGCTTATTGGACCTGAACTCCAAGAGGCGAGGAGATGCTAAGAAAGCCAGTCTGATCTGCTTCCTTTGCCTGGCCTCTGGTCTCCTGTCTTGACACCCGCTTGGTAGCAAGAGAGAGAGATCCCTCACTTCCCACTGCTCCGCAGCATCCCCTCTTCCAAACGTCATTCATTCCCTCAGCTAACCCCACTGCCGTCACTCATTCGGATTTTTCTTTTTTTCGACGAATATCTAATTCAACACACTACAAGACACGAGACCAGTTAACCATCCAATGCCCCTCTTAACATTATTACTTAAACTGTATTAAGAGGCTCAAGTGTTTCCCCCTTCTCCCTATATGCTTTATTGATAATTGCAAAATGCAAAATAAATGGCATATTAATGCAGGGTGCCTGTAATTTATCACTCTCGATCTTTGGCCAATTTTATAAAACAAAAAGAAATCCTTCCCTTTCGCTTAATATGTGACAAATCTAGGCCTCTTAAGATGCTTACAAATATCCATGAAACCAAAGCTTCGCAAATTGTTGCAAAATTGTTTTTTTAATATATATATATTCACATTAAGATCTATAGTTCAAATTGAGCCTTTTGCGCCTAAATTACCTGCATCAACACCGAACTCGGTTGCAATTTTGCTGAAATTAAATAGCAATGCTGAAATTGTTTATTTTTTAAAAAGCGAGTGCGCATATATGAGTGTGTATGGGGTTGTGGGGGAAGAGAGTGGAAATCAAACGGCGGAAAGTGGTGTAAGAGGTCAGTAATTGCACTTTGCATGAGATCCTGATCTTGCCTTTTGTGTGGTAGGTTACGAGAAAGAGCAAAAAAAAATACACGCACACACACAAGAGCCCGGCCTTCGTCGCAGTTGCTTAAAAAGATCGCAACCATGAAAAGACTTGTGTGTTTGTGTGTGTTAAAAAAAATTAACCAGGCAAAAGCGAAATCATTACCCCACACCCCTCCCCCCCCCCCCAAAGACAGCGGTTAAACAGGGAGAGTTCCTATCTGACACTAACAAGACCTCGAGAGCATTGCAATTTCTCAGAACTATTAAATCCGATACATTCGCTTTTTTGGCAACACAACGTTCGAAAATAGAAGGTTCAGTTCGAGCCATTCTGTTTCTCTCCCGCGCTGTAATGACAAGGCACCTCTAACCCAGCAGCGCCGACCCGGGCTTTTGTGGTTGCTTCTATTCCCCTTTCTCTCTCCCTCCCTTTCCTTTCTTTCTCTCCCTCCTTTCCCACCTCTCTTCCTCATTCCTTCTCCTGTTTTTTTCTTCCTCTAACGCACAAGGTTTCTGTTTCTGCTTTTACACACACACACATAAAGATTACCTCGGTTTGTGTTTTTTTTGAGTGTGTTTGTGTGTTGTGGTTGACTCGAGAATCCAGGATTGTCCTTTTCGGCTCTTCACAGGAGTCGATCCATCAATTGTTGGGGGAGGTGGGGTGGGGGGGTGAAGAAGGAGAATAAAGGGGAAGATGGGTTTGGGGGGGAAGGGGAAGGGAGGTGGGGGTACGGAGAGGGAGGGGGACACAGAGAGAAAGAGATTGCCCGCTGAATGTCTGTCTGGAGAGCAAAAGGTGGGCAGGCAGGCGAGGAAGGGCACTGGGTTTAAAGGTGAGCTATCCTTGTTTTCCGCTCTCTTCCCTCCCCGGGGCTCGAACCTCCGACCCGCCGGCAACCGGGAGCTGATGGCAGCGAAGCCTCGCTTTCGACCTTCGCTCGGGTCAGTGCTCCCGCAGGAGGAGCATAGGGAGGGAGGGAGGGAGCGGTGCAACCAAAAAAAAGAGGGGTGGCAGAGAAAGAGCCAAAGGGGAGGTGGGGAAAGGGCTAGGTCATTGACAGACAAGGGAAAGCAAGGCAGAGAAGCAAAGGGACACTGCAGGGAACATCAAGGAAAGCACTGACATATAATATCCACAGAGCAGATTTCTGTTATATATTTGATTATATACGAAGATCACATTATGTACAACTATTCTCTTAAAAACAACATTGAAAGTCATTTTTTAAAAAATGAGGAAAAAGAACTTTTCACGTGTTCGTGCTTAAAACCAACTTTTTTGGTGGGTGGGGGTTCTCGGTTTAAGTGTACTTCTTTGAATGGCTTTCCCCTTTTCCTGAAGATCAAATAAACAGGGATTGAGAGCAATTGGGAATGAGCCAAAAGAGAGAAAGACAGAGCTACTGCAAGTGGCGGGAAAGGAGAGTGAAACAAATATAGTCATAATTAATTTGTGCCTCGGTAACTCAGCTCTGATAAATGGATCTTAATGTTGTGATGCTCACGAGTGTCACAGTGCCTGCAGCAGCAACATTTGTCGGGTTGTTATGTACGTGTAGCCGGAGGGGAAGGGGAGGAGGGCAGTGTGGCCTGTTAACCCTTAGGAAGCCGGGTGAATATTCACATTACAATACACATTGCCTAATAGCAGAAAGGGAATGGTCTGGTTGAAGAGGTTTATTTAAACGTAACCTTGTGGAAACAAGTGAAACAGGCAGTGGACATGTGGGTTCTGAGGGATGGGAGAGGGCTCAGGAGAGGGGAGTGTGCTGCATGTGGAGAAAGGGAGTTGGGGATAGATTGAGATATGGTGATAAAACGGAATGGGCTGGGTGAGAGCATTGGACTTTGAAGGGACAGGGGAGCACTGCTACATTAATTGGTACTCATTATATATCTCGAAAATGTCAATAATTTTACATGGCAAACATAGCACGGGACAAAGAAAATATGGATGCACACAAGTAAGATTCTTCATCTTCGCAAACTAAAGTTCTGGAGATCATGCAGGGATGATCCTGCAGACCTCTCAGTACTAAAATTGAGCCTACAATTACTGTTTTCAAGTGCACACATTACTGTGAATCCTCTATCAATGTTTTAAAGCTGGCTTCTAGCCGCCACTTGCTTAGTTCAAGAATATGAGAGGTGGTAGTCCATGAGCTGACTCTCAGCATTGCCCCATTAATAACAACAGAAATTCTTGAAACACTCAGCAGGTCAAGCAGCAACCATGGAGAGAGGTATGGCAGGTTATTAATGTTGCAGGTTCACAACTACTTTTTCGCATTTCCTTTATTACAGCTGTAAAATAGTACACACAAGAGAAACTGGACCCACTGGGATGGGAAGCCAGATTATGTAGAATGAATGCTATATGAATATTTTCCCTTGCAGTAACCTAACTTAAGTGAGAAATGTATAATGGGGAGAACAGGACCATTGTTTTGCAATGACAGAATAGGTTACACTCTGGGTGGGATTTCATATTTATAAAGTAATGCTTTAGGAAATTACATCCCACAGTATGCTGTATTTCATCATTTCAATAACTCACTCTGGCTCTGCAACACTTTAAGGCTAGAACTAGCATTTATACATCACCTTTGACAACTCCAGGACATGCCAAAGTCATGTCAATGAATTACTTCCCATCGTGAAGTCACTGTGGGAATGTAGGGACATACTTGATGGGAGGGTAAACTGTGAGGAGATTGCTAAGATGCTTTATTGTAATTTGGACAAGTTGCAAGAGTGGAAAAATGTACGGCAGATGAAGTAAAATCTGGATAAATGTGATGTTATCCACTTCGGTAGCAAGAACGAGAAAGTATGTTATTATCTGAATGATGAAAGATTGGGAGAATGGGACATGCAATGAGATCTTGTGTCCTTATGCACCAGTTGCTAAAAGTAAATGTGCAGGTGCAGCGGAAGAAGGCAAACGGCATGTTGGCCTTCATAGTGAGAGGATTCGAATACAGGAGCAGGTACGTCTTGCTGCAATTATACATGGCCTTGGTGAGACACACGTGGAGTATTGTGTGCAGTTTTGGTCTCCTTATCTGAGGAAGCTGAGGAATCTGACTATGCTGGGAGTGCAACAATGGTTTACCAGACCGATTCCTGAGATGGCAGGACTAATGTATGAAGAAAGAAAGGACCAGGTAGAACTACATTCACTGGGGTTTATAAGAAAGAGCAGGGAACTCATAGAAACCTATAAAATTCTAGAGGATGAGACAAGGTAAATGCAAAAAGGATGTTCCCAATGACCTGGAGGCCTAGAACCTGTGGTCCAAATTTAAGGATACAGGTTAGGCTATTTAGGACTAGTATGAGGAGAAATTTCTTTACTCAGAGAGTGGTGAGCCATTGGAATTCTCTGCTACAGAAAGCAGTTGAGGCCAAAACATTGAATATTTTCAAGAAGGACATATAGAAATGGTTCTTAGGGCTAAAAGGCTCAGAGGGTATGGGGAGAAAATGTGAACAGGACGTTGTGTTGAATGATTAGCCATGATCATAATGAATGACAGAGCAAGTTCAAATGGCCTATATGTCTGTATCCATTTTCCATGTTTCTATGTTTCTACAGTAGGCAGCAGTCTGCTCTGCAAGATCCCACAAACAGCAATGATATAAATGGACATAGCATGTGTTTTAGTTGTTGATTGATGGGTAAATATCAGCCAATGTGCCAGGAGAACTTCTCTACTCCTCTTCAAAGTAAGACTGTGGGATCTTTTGTATCCATCTGAGAAGACAAAAGGGGGATCTTAATGTCTCATCTCAATGATGACACCAATTTGTTGGAACCAGAATAATATTTGTGCTCAATTCTTTGGAGTGAGACCTGAATCTTAAACTATTTTACTGAACAAGTGATGGTCAGGCATGTCTTCAAGCCCAGAAGGTTTCCACCTTGTCTGAATAAAAGTGAAAACTGAACTGGAAGTTAACTTACTTTATGGGATACTCAACAACAAGGTAATATCTCGGATTATAAGATATGGATTGAATTTCCTGATGATAGCACAGATGGTGCCATATGGCTCATAACCTTCGAGCTAATGCTCTCTTCTTATGGCCCTGTATTTTCCTCTGCTTCAAATACGTATCCAATTTTCCTTCAAAAAATGCAGTGGTCTCTCTTTCAATATTTTCTGTGGCAAACCATTCCATGCATCAGTTACCCTCTGTGTAAACAATTATGTCTTAGTCCCTCTCCTCTCTGCCAGTTTGAGATCACTCAGTTTTCTCCACCAACTTTCAACCAAGAAAATAGTAATTTTCTAGTCACCTGCACAAAGACCATTTGAATTTGTAAAAACATTTTAACTGAAATATTTAAAATAATCAAGAAAGTTGATAGGGTGTATAGAAAAGTGGTCTTGAAACAGAGTCCAGGAAGGAGATAGCTTAGTGACATGGTGTAAAAACAACAATCTCTCTCTCAATGTTAGCAAAACGAAGGAGCAGGTCATCGACTTCAGGAAGCAGAGTGGAGAACACATCCCTGTCTGTATCAATGGTGCTGAGGTGGAGGTGGTCGAGAGCTTCAAGTTCCCAGGAGTAAATATCACCAACAATCTATCCTGGTCCATCCACATTGATGTGGCAGTCTAGAAAACCACCAACGCCTCTATTTCCTCAGAAGGCTAAGGAAATTCAGTATTCCACAATGACCCTTATCAATTTTTATAGATGCACCATAGAAAACATCCTATCCAGATACATCACAGCTTGGTATGGAAACTGCTCTGCCAAAGACCGCAAGAAATTACAGCGAGTTGTACAGCCCAGTCCATCACGAAAACCAGCCTTCCTTCCATTGACTCTGTCTATATTTCCTACTGGCTCAGGAAAGCAGCCAATATAATCCAAGACCCCACCCACTCCAGTAATACTCTCTTCCACGCTCTTCCATTCGGCAGAAGATACAAAAGTTTGAAAACACGTTCCAATAGATTTAAAAACAGCTGCTTCCCCAGTGTTACCAGACTTATGAATGGACTTCTTGTATATTAGAGTTGATTTTTCTCTGGACCTTCTCTGTAGCTGTAACACTACATTCTGCATTCTGTTCCATTGCCCTGATGTACTTATGTAAGGTATAATTTGCCTAGTTAGCATGCAAAACAACACTTTTCACTGTATTTCAGTACGTGTGACAATAATAAATCAAATAAAAAATTATCGTAGCGTTGAGCAAAGACTGGTAAAAAAACAAATCCAGGTGAAATATTATCATGCAGAATCTTATGGGAATATGAAACACACACCCTAAAGGATATAGGATCACTGTGAGAGCTAGACACTTAGTTGGGAAATAATGATCATTACAAATGTAAGAGTAGATATTGTGGGTAAGTGTACTGAGTGAGCAAGTTCATAACACACTGATGGATCATAAAGGGAAGAAAGACTTGCATTTATCCACTAGTCTTTACAGCTATCAAACAAATGAAGTACTTTTGAAATGTAATCAATATTGTAATGCAGGAAACATAGCAGTCAATTTGTGCTCAGCAAGATCCCACAAATAGCAATGACAAATGTCCAGATTTTCCGTTTTAGGTACATTGGCATAAATGTTAGGCAGAACCCATCTGCCCTTCCTTGAATAGTTTAATGGAATCATTTGCATCTAACTATGAGACCAGATAGACTGTCACTTAACTCTTTTTGAGTGCCCCCATTTGGAACAGGAGCACAGTATGCTCCAGAGCAACTCTCAAACTGTCACAGGACATTTATTGTTCTATTGCTTATTGTAATTTTCTTAAACATTTTTTCCCACATTATTGAAAGCTTTTAATTACATTTATTTCAAAAACGTTTTATTTTCTCTATTCCCTCAGGTAAATTTCTTTTCAAAATGACTCCAGTGGGGTTGTGGTGACCCAAGCACATCAAAGACATTAGCCAGCCCTAGACCACAGCACGCCTCTCTGGCAATTATTCCGCTCAAGTATGTCAGATTGTGGGACAGGCTTTAGCAATTCTGATGAAGGGTCTAGGCCCGAAACGTCAGCCTTTCTGCTCCTATGATGCTGCTTAGCCTGCTGTGTTCATCCAGCTCTGCACCTTGTTGTCTCAGATTCTCCAGCATCTGCAGTTCCTACTATCTCTGATTCAATTTTAACACCTACAGCCGACTTGTTGTAGGAACAACACTGCCAGTAACTGGGGAGGTCACCATTGTCGTAATTTTTAATGCTGACAAGCTGTGAATTTTCCCTTGCTATTATAGTTGTAGCAAACAGGGAACCACTGAGTTGACATGTATTGTCAGTATCTTCATCTCCTGCCTAAGTGATGACAATGACAGTTATCACATGCCAGTGCCTTTCGCAAAGCACAGGAAAATCTCAGATGGCTGCCATGTGCCAAACCTAAAGTCATTTCTGTGACATCAGTAACTGTGTTAAAATTGTATTACACTGCAAAATTCTTGGAAGATGTGAGTGTGGCAAGGTTTTCAATTGTAACTTGCACTCGGAAGGAGCAATTCATCTACTCCCAAGGCTACTCCCTTGCCTTTTCCCTGCAGGCCTGCAAATATTTTGTTTTCAAACTTCCTTGTGAGAACCTCTATTGACTCTGCCACTATTACATTTCCAAACCTAATCACTCAGATTTGTCTCATGTAGCCTTTCCTTCTTTTACTAATTGCTTTTAATTGAGAACATGGGTCTGTATCCTTACACCAATGGGAACAGTTTCATTTGATCTACTCTGTCCAACTACTCATGAAATATCTCAACCATGCCATTTGCACAAACCCTCTTTCTGGTCCTCATCAGCCCCACTTCTCTTTTGATCATCATTTCACGATACACATGCCTATAGAGGACTTCCCAATTCCTCTTCATGCTCTATGTCAATCTCTTGTCATATTCTGTCCTTGCTTCTTTTATTTGCTTTATGAATTCCAATCTGAAACCTCAATTTTCAGCATTAATTCTCAATTGTCTTATCTTCCTGAAAAATGTCAAAAGCGTACTCCATCAGATTAAAATTAACCTCCTGGACACTGGTGTGAGAAATCAGGGAGAAGAGTCTGAGATTGAAAATAATGTTGTTGGTCTGTCAATCAAGAATCATCTAAAAAGAGATTGTTTATTTTCAAAGCAGTTTGGGAAGATGAGAATGGACATGTTAGCTAACCAATAGTGGAAGAACACCAGGCATGTTTTGACGTAGACCCATGTCCAAAGTTTCAACATATCAAGACTTAATGCAAACTGGAAGAGTAATTGGATTTCTCTTTTGAAAAAAAAAGTATAGAAAAATGTATGTCTAATAGCTATAACTTATTCAAAAGTTCAATGTTTTGATATACATCATTTTAACTGTCAGACAGAAGATTTAGTGTCTGGCCTAGAGAGTCAAATATTTTTTGATCTCGTGAAAGGTCACTGGACTCGAAATGTTGAGTCTGGTTACAGATGCTGCCAGGCATGTTGAGTTTTAAAGTTCCACTCCAGTGCGCCATCACTGTAATTAAATGAACATTTAACAAAAATATGTAGATTGCCAAATCGAGAGGATTCTGCATAAGACCATCAGGAAGTTTCATTTCACTTGACATTTTCTAAATAACTAAAATGCAATTGTCAGATTCTTAAAATTGCTCACTTCATTCACTCATAATTGAGATTGAGATTGATACATTAACTAAGAGACATTTTGAACATTTATATCAAAATAAATAAACTCTGGGTCATATCAACAATAAACTTAAGAAGGTGACAATGAGCTACAAGGTTTTTTGATATTCTGTATTACTTGCATTACAGACCGAAAAATTAACTAGAAAAAGACTTAATTTATTAGCAGGTTGGATTGTTGAAATAAAAATGCAATGAAGTTGAAATTATTAATTTTTTTATATAATTAATACATGTATAAAACTAAAGAAACAAGACAGTACAGTGTATTCTGAAAATCTAATTTATACCATTAATTGTCTGAGGGTTTCAAGGGTTTTTTTATGTGAACAGATGTAAGCCTTTATTTATCCTTTTAGGACATAGAAATTAAAATAATGAGTAAGTCTACTGAATGTATGTTCCCGTCAAGGCTGTTTTAATATGCCTAAACTGTGCAGGAGATCTTGGGTGCAAATTCAGTTCTGCAAGATCAGCTGAGAAATGGTTGGCCAACTGTACCAAACATCAACTGAGTGTCAACTTTGAGGAGTTCCATGTTAGATTTCTCTCCATGAGGCCCTACAGGCTTTCTCATGTAAATTTATGCCCCTCACCTTATTATGTATGCAGCACACCTCTATGACACCCCACTCACACTATCTTGTGTTCTACAGCAGCGGGAGTACTTATCACTGCCAGGACCTTCCAGGATTTCCACTGCTCGAGCCATAGTTAAACCGCAGCAGTACACCAGGTCAATCACTGCCAGCCACAAATAGCCGTTCACTGTTGCAGTGTTGGAAGAATTGCCTTAGAGTTGGCTGTCACAGCAAATTGGCACCCTGATTTACTGACAGGAACCTGCAGATCCCAATGGAGAAAGGGGACTGTCCTCTTTTTTCAGGATCACCAGAGGAGATCACAGCACCAGGCTCTGCCTGGTCAGAATTTGCCACCTGGGTCAGTGCAATATCCACATTTGATGGAACACCCAGTGGTTCAAGAAGAAGGTAAATGATCTTCAGCAAAGCTAAGTGCCACCATCTTCTCTCTTTGTGACCTCACTCTCATAGAGCCATATAACATAGAAACAGGCCCTTCAACCCAACATGTCTATCCCAACCAACAAATACCAAACTAGTAATGCCATTTACATGTTCTTGGTCCATAGCCTACTATGCCCCTGCATTTTAAGTGCTTGTCCAGATGCTCCTTACATGTTATGAGAGTACCTGCCTCCACACCTGTGCTACTCTCCCATTATTACCAAAGTGAAGTTATTCTTAACATGTCCAAACTTCTACCACTATTTTGTAACTCATTTTCCCTCTTGTCTCCTGCAGGTACCAATAGCATTCACACAGTCACCACCATGAACCCCACAGACATGACCTGCCTGGGAATCTGTTGTGAAGGAAACATCTTATGCCCCTTGTTGGCCCCAGTGGAAGACACACTGGACATCTTGACTTGACATTCCTCCTCTAAATGCCACCTGTAACCTGAATATAGTGCCACAACCCCTTTCTCTCATGGGTATGGCATTCCACAGAAGATGAGCAACTGTAGCTCTCCTGTACCTTCAGTGCGACATGAGAGCACCGATAGCTGGAAACCCAACATTAGGATTCTGCTTCATATTCACTGAACATTGGTACTGTCCTGGGCTTCCAAATGCATATATGTGTTTCTCATCCATGGTTCTGACAGTCTTTAGTGCATTGGCCATAGAGATGATCAAAGATTAATAGAATCCCTACAGTGTGGAAACAGGCCCTTCGGCCCAACTAGTCCACACTGACCCTCGGAGCATCCCACCCAGACCCATTCCCCTATAACCATATAACCTTCCTAAGGTACACATCCCTGAACACTACAGACAATTTAGCATGGCCAATCCACCTAACCTGCACATCTTTCGACAGTGGGAGGAAACCGGAGCATCTGAAGGAAACCCATGCTGACACGGGGAGAATGTGCAAACTCCACACAGACAGTCACCCAAGGGTGGAATCAAACCCAGGTCCCTGGTGCTGTGAGGCAGCAGTGCTAACCACTGAGCCACTGTCTTCTGTACCTGGATCCACTCGGCACAGTTCTAATGAGCCCATGCGATCAATATCAGAATCAAAGAGCTGCTCAGTAACGTAATCATTCAGCAGTTGCAACACACTCAAATAACATTTGAACAGCATGCTTGAAGCAGGGGATCATGGAGACCTCAGACTCAGGTTGGCGGAATGCCTCTACATGGACTTTGCACATCATTGCCCAGATTCAGATGTGTGCTGCTCAAGCCTTTTTGGTGCACATGCAGCAGCAGAGAATTTTATGAGTGGCAGAAATAATGAGAACTTCTCACCTCACACCCAAACCTTAGTGCATCCAAAAAATGTAGCTTTGCATGTAGGGTAATGGCATGCATGTTTAATGGTCTAAGATGTGAAATGAGCATTCCTGGCACCTAGTACACGCCATGGAATCTTGGAACGTGTTTTGGGATCAATTTGAATTGTTACAGCCGCATGACATTATTCGTGTTTTACTGCCATGGGTAGGATTAATTTGCAATGTTGAATGGTAAGGCCAGGAATTTTAGTTGACAAATGAGGTTAAAGCATGTGACCCACAGACAGCCGAAGGGCCTGTACTGCGCTGTAATGTTCTATGTTCTATGTTCTAGCATTTTGTAAAGTAAAGATTGTATCATTTCATTTTTTGTTGTTTTTTAATTGTGTTATGAAATGAGAAAAGTACTGTTTTAAAACCCAAGATTGCTGCATGGCTTGAAAGCAAGTAATTTGATACTCATTGTTAGCACTGTTTGAACAGCTGCTGGTTACAGCAGTGTTTGCCCATGGATTGTAGCCCAGGGGTTTTGTACAGATGAAGCTTTGGTAACAACAAGAAACTGATTGCTTTGTGGACTAGTGACCAGTTCTTGATAACAAAGGCCTTCTGCCTGCCAACAATCATGTGATTGGTTCTCATGAAACTGAACAGCTTGAGGCTGGGAACAAAATACCATTAGGTCTCTACCAACTGTGAGCTCTGTCTCTGTTCTTTACAGTAAACCACTTTAAACCTGAAGAAAACTAATTTATCTTTCCTTCAACAGTTTATGTAGACTGTGATTTTTAATTGATAAGTCTGACACCTCTTTATGAGTGTACAGCCACCCTGCACCTCTTGTAAAATGATGGAAGTATCCAGAGAAGGATGATTGAGAAGTAACATTCTGACCACAACAAGGACCATAAGAATCATCTGAGCACCCCTTGTGAACAGGAATCAGTGAAATGATTCTTCAAATTTTCCCTCCATCCAGAACTGACGTTTTTTTTTCCTGTCTGTGACTGTATGTGTAAAGGGAAGTTTATAAAGGGATTAGCGTTTTAATGAGTAATGTTGTAGGCCAGTGGTCTGTGATTGTTAACTTGTAACTGGAGTATAAATACTTGTAATAAATAGTAATTTTTTTTTCAAGTACAGAAACCTGGCCCATACTTTTTGTCAATTTGGGTGTAATAGGCAGGTAAATTGGGGAATGTAGTGGGACTTTAATTCCAGCATACTATCACAGTTAGGTGTGACAGTGAGAATTGATGTGTTTCACCTGTACTCTGTGAGTGTCTGGCACATGGACAAGGAAGTTGGGTTGGGAAGAAGATCAGCCATGAGCTCATTGAATGGTAGAATAGGCTGGAGATGCAGAATGGCCTTACTGCTTCAATTTCTTATGTTTCTACAATGAGTTTCCCTGTAATTTCTGCCTAGCTATGATCCAGGAAAGTCTGAGCCATGATGTTATTGTAGAGATAACAACTCAAAATAGGTATACAGTACAACCAAATCTGCCCCATAGAGGAAACTCTCCACTCACTGTTCAGTTCTGCTCAGTTTCATGAAACCGACCCATAGGCGGCAATCAGTGAGGGTAGGTAGCTGCACCTCCTCCAAAAATAACACTCAATACTGGAGCCCCCCAAAGGTGCATCCTCAGCCCCCTACTGTACTCCCTGTACACGTACGACTGTGTTGCCAAACTCCAAACGAATGTCATCTACAAGTTCACTGATGACACCATCATGGGATGGATAGCTAACAACAACGAGTCAAAATACAGAAGGGAGATAGAAGGCTTGGTGATGTGGTGCAACGAAAACAATCTGTCTCTCATCGTCGGCAAAACTAAAAATCTGATCATCGACTTTAGAAAGAAAAGAGGAGAGCACAGCCCCATCTACATCAATGGAACCAAGGTTGAGGGAGTGAAAAGCATCAAGTTCCTCGGAGTAACCGACAACCTGTCCTGAACTTCCCATGTAGATGCAACAGTCAAAAAGGCACAACAGTGCCTCTTCTTCCTCAGGCTCAGGAAATTTGGCCTCTCCATAAGGTCCCTCACCAACGTCTACAGATGCACCATTGAAAGCATACTGTCTGGCTGCATAACGGCCTGGTATTGCAACTGCTCTGCCCAGGACCGTAAGAAACTACAGAAGATTCTGTGCACAGCCCAGACCATCATGGAAGCCAACCTTGCATCCATGGACTCTATTTACATGGCTCACTGCAGCAGAAAGGTGGCCAACATCATCAAAGACTCATCGCACCCAGGTAATGACCTCCTACAACCTCTTCTGTTAGGCAGAAGATACAGAAACCTGAACACAAGCACATGCAGGTTCAGGAACAGCTTCTTTCCGGCTGTTATCTGACTGTTGAATGGACTGCAGCCTCAAATAATGTAACCTGCAATGTAAACTGTTTGCCTCTCAGTCTTTTTGATCTGTACATCCTTTACTTGCTGTAATCTGCCTGTATCACTCATAAACAAAGCTTTTCACTGTGTTCAGTATATGTGATAATAAATCAAAATTAAATGACTGACGCTCAAAATCAAACTTGGAGTACTCTTGTTTTCTTCTGAAGAAAAGAGCTTCTTTCTTCTGAAGAATAAAGAATAAAGTGTGGTAGTTTTATTTTAAATGACAACGCAGATCAATACAGGTGGATTAACTTGAGATGATATTTTTGCAGAGTTTCAGCACTTGGAAAAATATTAAATGAGTAAATTGACTGTCGCCACAAGGACTCCATCTGCTGAATGTTACCACTTGGATCCCCAAGGCGGCTAGGTTGGAGGAAAGAAAAACTGGATATGAAGTATTACACTGAAAGGTTTTGATTTAAGGTTGGTCAATAATTTCCTATGGGCAGCAATTGTGATTAATATGTACTTTCTGAAGGTGTCACAAGAAAGTCAGCTTTCAGTATATCTTGTGTATTTGCTGAATTTAGATTCTGATTTCCTGGTTATGGATAAATTTCTAATAGCTTGGAGAACGCTCATGCACACTTTGCTGTTCAATAGCCATAAGTGTTGGAAACAGTTTCTTTAGCTAATTGAGACATTGTCCTGAGAATTCATTTTGGTTCTCAGCGTTACAACTCTGATTTCTATTTTATAAAATGAAGGACACTGAAAAATGGCAAAAGAAAATTCACAAATTGGATTCCAGAATCAAAGGGATACACTGAACAGGAGAAACCAACAGCTAGTGGCTCCTTTCTGTAGGAAAGGGATGACTGAGGGGAGACAAAATGGAGGCATTTAAGATTATGTAGGGTCGGCTTGATTTTACACTCTCAGCCGCGTGCAAGGTTGAAAACGAATTGTAAAATCCAGTCTTTCCATTTGCCAGCCCTGAACCTGTGTGAAATCTTACAGGAGTAGGAGAAGCACCAGGCAACCCTGTTCTTATATCTATCAACACACTTAGGTGGCTGGTAATAAACAATGAAGGGCTCGTCCAGCCCACACTGCTCTGGGAGGGTGATGCTTAACAGGTAGCCCCATAGCTTTACTGCACAAGCTGTTGGTGGGCAAGGTGGGGAATTATCACTTTTGTTTGTTTTCTGTGCCCATTAAGGTAATCACACCCTCAAAACCCCAACATCAGATGTAGCCCTTTGCCCTTCCCTCAGCATCTCAAACATGACCCCTCAATCCCTTCTCTCCTACCAGTCCCCCCCCAGAGCCTGCCATCCTGACCACAGCGCAATCCTCCCCAATTATTTAGTTCCCAAAATTCATTGGGACTGCCTGAAGTTGCAGCAATGAGATGAAGGTGACTGCCCTTGACATCAAAGCTGCATTTGACTGAGTGAGCCATAAAGAACCCCTCATAAGTCTAGAGGCAATAGGAGCCAGGGGAAATTTCTTAATTGATACGAGTTGTACCTGGCACAAAGGAAGATGGTTGTGTTTGTTGGAAATCAGTCTTCACTGCTCTGTTAAATCATGACAGGAGTGCCTTGGGGTAGTTTCTGAGGTCCGACCATTGTCAACTGCATAATCAATGAACTTCCCTCCATGACAAGGTCAGAAATGGGATGTTTTCTGATGACTGCGTGATGTTTCGCACTATTTGCTATTTCTCAGAAACTGAGGTAGTCCATGGCCAAATGCAGCAAGGCCTGGACAAAAGCCAGGCTTGGGGTGACAACTGTCAAGTACATTTGCATCACACAAATACCAGACAATGGCCATATCTAAAAAGAGACAATCTAACCATCGGCCATTTAGGCACAATGGTATTGCAATCACTGAATCCCGCACTATCAATATCCAGAGAGGGGTTACTATTGACCAGAGATTCAATTAGACTAGCCATATAAATACTGTGGCTACAAGAGCAGGTCAGAGGCTAAGAATCCTGCAACGGGTAATTTACCTTCTTACTCTCCAAAGCCCTTCCACCATCTACACGGCACATTCTGACATGTGATGGAATACACCCCATTTCCCTGGATCAATGGAGTTCCAATAATGCTCAAGAAACTTAACACCGTCTAGGACAAAGCAGCCCACTTGACTGGCATCACATTGACAAACATTCATTTTCTCAGTCACTGACAAGTACACACAAGCGCAGTGGTGCGTGTCATCTGCAAGATACATTGCAGAAATTCATTAAAGTTCCTTAGATAGCATCTTCCAAACACATGACCACTACCATCTAGAAAGATCAGGACAGCAGATACAGAGAAAGTCCACCACTTGCAAGTTCCTCTCCAAGCCACTCACTATCCTGACTTGGAAATATATGACCATTCCTTCAGTATTAGGGTGTCAAAATCCTGGAACCGAGGCATATAAATAACAAGCGGGACAGAACACTGACGCTTCACCGGAGGTGCACTGACGATGTTACCTAGCAGGGTGACGAAACGTTTCCAACCAAACCCACCGGCTCAGCAGGCAAGTCTACAACATCATCTACAACCCGAGCTACAAATCTTCTCAAAAACTTTAAACATCCACGGGCACAACATCCTCAAACTGGCCTGCAGATGGGGAACAAATGCAGTCTGACTGAGCGCCACCCGCAAACATCTATACTTCCTGCACGAATGCCTCAGAAAGCAGGTGCTACCACAAAGCTTAAAATATAAACCACCTATCAACAATCCACAGGCACAGAGGACAGCTGGACAGAACAGACGCAGAATGATAAGGGTTATGATCAATGATGCCCACAACCGCCTCCACAAATACAAGTGGGAAATTGCATGCCAAAAAACTCTGTACTCCAACGCAACCGACCAGGAATGGACAACCACACGGGGACAAGCCATCAGCACACAGCAATAAAAGACCAGAATAAAGAAAAGAATAGTCCTACAAGAAAAAAACTGTCCAAAATCACCCCATCAATGGCATGGACAATACAGATTCATGGATTGAAAACATCTCAGACCGTCCTAGTATGCAGACTGAATTATAACTACAGAGACGCCAAAAAGACTGACTTCCTGGCTGCGCTGGAATTGACACTAAAGAGCAACAGACTCACGGAAGAAATACAACAGACCATCAGACAGACGATAGTCCCAACACTGAACAAAAAAGGTAAATGGAACACATTCAACACAGATGAGAGGAAAGCCCTAGAAAGACTCAAGAAAGACAAGAACGCTGTAATCTTACCAGCAGACAAAGGACACATGACAGGAATCCTCAATAGAGCCCAATACATCGGGAAAGCTAACACACTACTAGCAGATACTGACACCTATCAACAGATGGCAATAGACCCAACACCACAGTTCGGGAACTGGAATTCAATGACCCTGAAGAAATTACACAACTCAGGAGACATCAGCAAGACAGACTAACAAAAACTGAAGCCAGAGGAATCCAACACACCCTTATTCTACAGACTCCCCAAGGTACACAAATTGGGGGTCCCCCTCAGACCCATTGTCTCACTACCTGGCACACCAACATATTGACTTGCCAAAGAACTACAACAGAAATTGAAATACTTAGTGGACACCACCACCCACTCCATCAACTCATCCCAAGAATTCCTCAACATCACCAAGGACACCAGGATAGAAGAGGACGAGGTGATGACATCCTTTGATAACAGCACTATTTACATCCATAAACATTGACCTAGCCAAAGAGACCATTGCCACACTAGGCAGGCACCCCAGGACATCAACAACATCAATAAGGACACCACCATGAAACTACTAGATCTGTGCCTCACAACCCACTTCACCTTTAACGACTGCATGTACAAACAAATCAAAGGAACACCAATGGGATCCCCAATATCAGGACTGATTGCAGAAGCAGTAATGCTAGAAGGGACAGTGCTCCCCACTCTGCAACTAAAACTTTGGGTCTGATATGTAGATGACACCTTTGTGATTATTAAATGCGCAAAACTAGAAGAAACCCATTGACACATAAACAACATCCTCACTGGGATAAAATTCACAAAAGAAGAACAGAACAACACACGACTACCCTTCCTAGACGTAATGGTACAACGTAAGAACAACGGGGAACTCCAGACTAGCATATATAGAAAGACCACACATATGGACCAGAAACTCAATTACACTGAAAGCCACCCCAACACCCGCAAACAGAGCTGCATCAGGACACTATTTAAACAAGCCACAATGCATTGCAGCAACCCGGAACTACACAAAGCAGAACAGGAGCACCTATATGGAGTCTTCAAACGGACTGGATACCCGAAAAGCACAATCCACCATTACCTCCGAGACATCACAACAGGAAGACACAAAACAGTCAGACTCACTAATAACACTATTGTACATCAAGGACATTTCAAAGATGACCACAAGACTACTCAGACCCCTAGGTAACAGGGTAGCCCACAAACCAACAACCACCCGATGACAGCTACTGACAAATGTAAAGGATCCCACACCCAAAACCAGCAAAACTGGTTTAATATACAAAATACCATGCAAGGACTGTGAGAAACACTACATAGGCCAAACTGGAAGCAAACTGACTATACGGATACATGAACACCAACCATCCACCAAGAGACACGACCAATTCTCACTTGTCTCACTACACACGGACAACAAGGGACATGATTTTGACTGGGACAATGCATCCGTAATCGCACAAGCCAAATGGAGACACACAACAGGGAGTTCCTGGAGGCTTGGTATTCTAACCGGAACTTCATCAACAAACACATTGAATTAGACCCTGTGTACAAGCCGCTGAGAAACAGAACCGGAAGTAGTACCAAAGACCCCAACAAACCGAGGCATATAAATAACAATTGGGACAGAACACCAATGCTTCACCGGAGGCGCACTGACGATGTTACCTAGTAGGCTGATGAAACGTTTGCAACCAAACCCACTGGCTCGGCGAGCAAGTCTACAACCTCATCCTAGAACTCCCTCTCGAATGGCATTGTGGGTGCCTCTACACCAAATAGACTGCAGGCATCTTACTAGCACTTACAAGGGCAATTAGCAAAATTTAAGAAATACTGACCCAGTGTCCCACGAATGAATAAAAATGAAACTTCCGACCTGATGCTGCAGGGAAAACAATGCTGCCAGCCGTGCGATTAACAAGCAGCTCTCTGAAGTAGGACATCTCATCTCTGAAGAACAGAAATCCCACCTCTAACCTTTTAATGAGCAATTGGCAGGTAGGTGGCAGGGGTTCACCACTCTTCCGGGAGGTCAGTGTCTAATGACATTTTAGCTGCGTAGACCACAGTGTCTCAAAATGCAGCCCTATGGAATGAGATGATAGGGCAAATATGGAGAATGTGTTTCCACTTGTATGGATGTCTATGACTAAGGGCATGATGCAAATGAAATGGCATTTAATAAAGATATATAATGTGAAGGTGCTGGTGTTGGACTGGAGTGGACAAAGTCAGAAGTCACATGACACCAGGTTATAGTCCAACAGGTTTATTTGAAATCACATAAGCTTTTAGAACATAGCCCTTTGTCAGGTGAAGTGAAAGAAAAGCAAACAGACACAGAATTTATAGGCAGAGAGGTCAAGGGCAGAGAGATAAAAAGATCGTTTATATGGTGTGAGTGGAGTGTCAAATAATAAGTCTCCGCAGGTAATCAGAAGTGTTAAACGGTGTGAATAAAGTGTCAACAGCTGAATAACAAGCGAAGAGATAACCTATAATCTGATTAAATGAGGCAGAGAGATAATTACAAAAAAAATCAGGTGATACTGGTGACAAACTAAATAACTGTAATAACATGATAGGTATAAAAGTCACAGGCTGAGGGTCTAACCAAAATAATAAGTAATCCAAAACTGTACAAACTAATTAAAGTAGAGAGATCATAAAAAATTATCAAGGTGATGATGTCAAAACAGGACGGTAAGGAGGATTATACAGATACAAAACTGTATGGCAGGGTTACATGTAACAAGGCATGAATCCAAGATCATGGTTGAGGCCATCTTCGTGGGTATGGAACTTGGCTATCAGTTTCTGCTCAATGATTCTGCATTGCTGTGTATCTCGAAGGTCTCAGAGTCAACAGAGAGATTCGTGGTGCAGTGATCAGAGAAGAAAGAGTTGAATTGGACCCCTCCAGAAGGCTGCTGCCCTCGGCTCAACATGAATGCTCAAGCCGTCAGGAGATGCATTAACACCGGATTCATCAGCTGTGCTCACAAGATACCGCAGAACGTCGCTCAAGCACAATGCGATGCCATCCAGGCTCTCAAGACCAACCGCATCATTGTCATCAAACCAGCAGACAAAGGAGGAGCCAATTTCTACTGCAAAGAAGCACACTGACAACTGAACAACCAGGAACACTACAGACAACTACTTGCCGATCTGACCAAAGTACACCCCTGTCAGCTGAAAAGACTGATCAAGACCTTTCATCCAGAACTTCAGAGTATCCTATGCACTCTCATCCCAGTACTTTGCTCATAGGAGATTTCTACAGCCTTCCAAAGATACACAAAGCCAACACAACTCGACATCCCATTGTATCAGGCAATGGGAGAGAGCCTCCATGGTTTTGTTGAGGGCATCTTGAAAGCCTTTGTTATTGGAACTTCCAGCTTCTGTCGCAACACTGCAGATTTCTTACAGAAACTCAGCATCCACAGACTAGTCGAACCAGGAGCATTCCTCATCACAATGGGCATTTTAGCACTCTACACCAGCATCCCCCACAATGACAGCATCACTGCAACAGCCTCAGTACTCAATACCACCAACTGCCAATTCCCAGACACCATCCTACAACTCATCCGCTTCATCCTCGACCACAACGTCTTCACCTTTAGCAACCAGTTCTCCATCCAGACGCACAGAACAACAATGAGGACTAAATTTTCCCCCAACATGCCAACATTTTCATGCATAAGTTTGAGCAAGACTTCTTCACTGCGCAGGACCTCTGACCAATGCTATACACTAGATACATTGACATTTTCTTCCTTCGGACTCACGGAATGAGTCTTGGAATCACTGAGATGACTACATAGTGATATCAACAAGTTTCATCCCACTGTCAGGCTTACTATGGATTACTCTTCAGAATCAGTCTCATTCTTGGACACGTGCATCTCCATCAAGGATGAACACCTCAGTACCTCACTCTACCACAAGCCCATGGATAACATCACAATGCTACACTTCTCTAGCTTCTACCCTAAACATATTAAAGAAGCTATTCCCTACAGACAAGCCCTGAACATCCACAGGATCTGCTCAGATGAGAGGGAACGCAAAGGACACCGAAAGATTTTGAAGGACACCCTCATAAGAACGGGATAAGATGGTCAACTCATCGATCGCCAGTTCCGACGTGCCACAGCGAAAAATTGCAACGACCTCCTCAGAAGACAGACACTGGATACAACAGATCGAGTAGCCTTCGCCATCCAGTACTTCCCCGGAGCGGAGAGACAATGCCATGTTCTTCATATGTTTAAGGTTTCGCAGTCATTTGAAGGCAAGAAGTGGAGGCATAGGGATGATCTTGATGAGATGCTCGTCGTTTACAATGACAGTCCAAAGATGTGCAGGTTGGGTGGACTGGCCATACTATATTGCCTGTAGTATCCAGGGCTGTGCAGGCTAGGTGCATTAGCCAGGGAAAATGCCAGGTTACAGGAATGGGTGAGTGGGTCTGGGTGGGATGTTCTTTGGAGTGTAGATTTGATGGGCTGAATAGCCTGCTTCTATACTGTCGAGGTACTATGAAATGCAATAATGAATAAGAGAGAAACTTCCCCAGAGAGCAGATAGAATGTGGAACTTGTTACCACAAGGATTGCGTGCAGTTAATAGTATAGATAGGGAAGCTAGATAAGCACATGAGAGAGAAAGGAATGGAAGGGTATGTTAATGGGATTAGATCCAATAGGGCAGGAGGAGGCTCCTGTGAAACATAAATAGCAGCATAGATCAGTTTAGTCAAATGCTTTGTTTCCGTTTTCTGGAGTTGGTGTAATTCTAGGTAACAAAGACTACAGCGGAAGACTTAAGATAACCTTTTCCTATATGTGAACTAATAGTTATGGCCAAACGGTTGCAAACTAGGCTGTCCACTAAAAGCCACTCACATTCATAGTCAACCATCAACTGTAAGTTGCTGATGGTTAACTGTTAGACTAGCACCAGGAAGTTCAACACAATAACAGTGAGGAGAATTTGATTATAATGAATTAAAAAGAGAAGGACAGTTGGTAGAACGAATGATCAATAGGCAGTTGTAAGGGAGAAGGTGGCAGACAGTAACCTGGTGTGTGAGCTGTCACAGTCCTGAATACTATTTGACTTTCAAAGCATGGGCTGGAGAGTTCTAAGGCCATTGGGATCCCAATAGACTGCCAGCACAGCCCTGCAACTAGCCAACAGACACCTTCCCAGCCAGATGTTATCAACTCCTTTGTCTGTCCAACTGTTCTTCTCTCTCTTTAGGCTCTATCCTATCGTTTACTCCCTATCCCAAACCCCTCCCTATTTTCTGGATATAAATTGATGTTTTCCCAGCCACCATCAGTTCTGAGGAAAGGTCACCAGACCCGGAACGTTAATTCTGATTTTGTCTTCACAGATGCTGCCAGACCTGCTGAGCTTCTCCAGCAACTTCTGTTTTTATTCCAGAATCTAACCATGCAGCTTGACCAAATCAGGGAAGTTGTGGTAGGATGATCTTGACGCCGAGAAGACCATCTCATTTAATTCTACCACTCATTCAGCAAAGCCCATGCCACTCAGAGCCATCTGATTCACTAATGTCCTTTAGGGAAAGAAACTGCCATCTTTACCTGGTCTGTCCAACATGTGACTCCAGAACCACAGCAATGTGGTTGACTCTGAACTGCCCTCTGGGCAATTAGGGATAAGCAATAAATGCTGCCTGGCCAGCGATGCCCTCATCCTGTTATTGAATAAAGAAGAGGGCAGCACTGTGGCTCAGTGGTTAGCACTGCTGCCTCACAGTGCCAGGGACCCAGGTTTGATTCCACCCTTGGGCGACTATCTGTATGGAGTTTACACATTCTCCCCGTGTCTGTGTGGGTTTCCTCCGGGTGCTCCGGTTTCCTCCCACAGTCCAAAGATGTGCAGGCTAGGTGGATTGGCCATGCTAAATTGCCCATAGTGTTCAGGGATGTGTAGATTAGGTGGGTTATAGGGGGATGGGTCTGGGTGGGATGCTCTGAGGGTTAGTGTGGACTTGTTGGGCCGAAGGGCCTGTTTCCACACTGTAGGGATTCTATTAAAAAACAAACCTGAGGCGATGAGGTAGTGAATGGTTAGGTGATTGGGGTGGGTTCATAGTTGAGGGGGCAGTAGGAGGAGGTGTCAGAGAGTTGGTGCCTGGCCTTGGTGATGTAAAGGTCAGTGCGCCATACCACTAATGCATCCTCCCTTATCTGTGGGTTTGATGGTGAGGTTAGAGTTGGAGCAGAGGGCTGCGTGTTCTGTGGAGGAGAGGTTGGAGTGAGTGAGAGGGGTGGAGAGATTGAGGCGATTGATGTCGCGATGGCAGCTGGAAATGAAGAGGTCGAGGGAGGGTAGGGGGCTGTGGGGTGGTGTCCAGGAGGATCATGTGTGTTGGAAGTGGAAGAAGGGGTCAGCAGAGGGTGGATTAGACTGCCTCTCAAAGAAATAGGCACAGAGGCAGAGGCAGTGGAAAAAGAGTTTGTCATCCAAACGTGAACGGAATTCATTGAAAAGCTGTAGAATTCACTTTCAGTGTTTTTCCGACAATTAGCAATGGATTCATGGTCATCATTAGATTCTTTATTCCAGATATTTTATTGAATTCAAATTCCACCATCTGCCATGGCGGGATTCGAACCGGGTCCCCCAAAATGTTATCTGGGTCTATGGATTAACAGTCCAGCAATAATACCACTAGGCCATCGCCTCCCAAATGGGATGGGGTGATCTGTAAAGGTCATGGAGATATCAAGTCGCTGCTAATCTAGGATATGTGGAACAGTCCCTTTTCCGCTGTTACACTGGCACTATCCCCTACCTCTTCCTCCGCCATATCAATGACTGCATTGGTGCTGCATCATGCTCCGATGAGGAGCTTGAACAGTTCATCAATTTTACTAACACCATTTACCCCAAACTCAAATTCAACTGGACCATCTCCGATACCCCCATCCCCTTTCTGGACCTCTCTGTCTCCATCTCTGGTAACTGCCTCAAACTATCAACATCCCAGCTACCTTTCCCCAGCCCCACCCATCCTCCCTCCCACCTCCTTAACCTGACACAACCTGTCCATCTTCTCTCCCACCTATCTGCCCCACCCACCTCACTGACCAATCCCCACCACTCCCTACCTGCATTCACCTATCACCATCCCACCTACTTTTCCCCATCCCCACCCCTCCTCCCTCTATTTATTTCCCATTCTCCTCCCCCATTTCTGAAGAAGGATCCCAAATCGAAATGTCAACTTTCCTACTCCTCTGATGCTACCTGGCCTGCTGTGTTCTTCCAGCTCCACAATGTATTGACTCTGACTCCAGCGCCTGCCGTCTACAGCTTTTGAATGCTTTTTGTGAAGAAATTTCTCTTGCTCCTGGTCCTATCTCAGTATCCATACCTTATGCATTACCATTGATAGGAAGTAACGTGGTTGGTAAAGTTAGAACATGTTTTGGTGCCATTTTACAGCTCTTTCCTCTTGAAGATTCTGGAGGGATCAACTGAATGCCTTGTTATTATTTCAAAAATATACTTTATTCATAAAAAAAATATATACATTCATAGTCATTAAAGCAGTTCAGTTCTGTACAGTAGCATGTGAGGAAAACAAACAAACATTGGAGTTTGACTTTACCCGTAAAACAAATCCACAGGCATCTCTTACTTGTGCAAGATAACTGAACAGACCCCCCCACCACTACTCCCCCCCCCACAATTTAACTTTGGCAGAAAGGCCTCAGACAGTGGTCTTTCCCCACAGTGCCTTGGTGGAAACACTGAATGCCATCCCCATAGAGATGCAAAATATCAAAGAAAGAACTTACATTTCAGTAGCAGCCTTCCATGACCCAAGGATATCCCAAATCACTCCACAGTCAATTAAATACTTTTGAAGTACAGTCACTGTTGTAATGCAGGGATGTTAAAGGTCATGGCAAGTTCAGTTCGGGTTAAGCATCAGCTCAAGTAGATGGCAGCAGCTCACATTTCATTGAATGGCCCAGCACACAGACTGCAGTTCTTAAATAACATTGCATGCATTTACAAGTTACTAAATTGATGAGCATTATAAAGAAGGACATTCACCACTTAGATCCTTCGGTGGCAATAATAAGCTTCATTTGTGTGGAAATTTCAGAGAAAAAAAACCCAAGAAAATCCTTGCATTTCAGCAACAAAGTTCACAACCTCAACAAACTTTACAGCCAATGAAGTACAGATCATGTTATAACGTAGGAAACGCTCCAGATCGCCTGCATGCAGCATTCTCCCACAAACGGACATACAATAATTATCAGATAATGTGTTTTTCATGATGTTTGTTGAGTCATAAAAATTGGCTTGCACGCTGTGTAAAAGATCCCTACTCTTCTTTGAAACAATGCCATGGGATCTTTCATAACCACACGAATGGGCATATGCCAAGTCCGGGTTACAAGCATCTGTAACTGAACATGATTTACAGAGTGTGATGCCTTGGCTATCATATGTATAGTTTTTAAAACATTCTAAGTCAGCATGGATAAATAGAAACATGGGACTACATCTTATTTTTGGCTGAGTGCAAATTGCATTGAATTTTTCGGAAAGCTTGTTGTCATGAACACTAGCAAATCTTGCTATGCCCGCTTCTTTGATTACCTATGATTTTGCTCATGCCAAATTTCCGCTCCATCTTACCAGGCGGAGTTCCCAGACCAACTTGCCGCTGGACAAATATCCCAGAATTCACTGGCACTCCTTGTGCCCATGTCAATTTTAAAGGATAACTCTGCACCTGAACAAACAGCGCCCTGCGTGGTTGTTGACATGTTCTCTGGCCATGGCAGTCGGGGGTGAAGATCAGTGCTCGCTTTATGGGCAGCGTCCTGGCGCTCCTGCTGAATGGGATTTCATCCTCCCTGGTGTATAGCTGTGGAGGTCACAATACCAGACCATGCCAGCCTGGTCCAACGTTGCCAAACAAGTTAAAGCAGTCTCAACCATCTGGAGGAATTCCTGGCACTGTAGGAAGAAAGTGAGTGTCCTTTTCCATTCTACCAGTTTAAGTTCCATCACCTTTTCCCATCACTATCTCTGCTACTGTACACAACTCCACCAAGGCTCTATCACGCTCATTAATGCCTACCACATCTTCCCTCATTTGCCCCACCCCCTGGCACCACTAACCCTATACTGCCTGCTGTTGTACCTCCTCACTTGTTTGGGATATCTCCCCACCTGCATCAACAGCAAAAACTGCCTCCAATTTTCATCTCTTTTAATACCTGCCTCTCTGTCATTCCGTGAGGAAAACAGACCACAATAGGATCAAGATGGATTGTGTGCTGCACAGCATTCAGCTCATCACCCTTTATGAGGAGACCATTCTGTTCTGATCGCCTGGAATGGTCTCAGAGACTGCTCGTGATCTACTGTGCTGAGAACCCCTGAGCAAAGGTTATCCTTTGTGACTTGACCTGATGACAACTCTGGCAAGCTTCCTTGCTTTGTGTCTGTCTTAAATAGCATGCAAGACAGCAGTAAGGTGAGCCTGGTATCTCTGGCTGAAGGGGCAACGTGCAAAAAGGCAAGACAAGGCAATGCAAGGCTGGGAAGCTGTGAGTATCCAGGTAGGCTTAGAGCAGGGAGCATTATCACAAAAAGCAAAGAGCCTGGAGATTCAGAGACAACAAGGTGCAGGGCTGGATGAACACAGCAGGCCAAGCAGCATCATAGGAGCAGAGAGGCTGACGTTTCGGGCCTAGACCCTTCATCAGAAAAAAAAGCCTGGAGATTCAGCCTGATCCATTCCATTAGCTGGATGCATGCTCCTGAGTGCTGTGTGGTAAAAGGACAGATGCTACATCTCTTCAGATTGTATGGGAAGGTGCTATGGGAGAGGGATGATGTGTCAGGATAACAGAGGAGTTTGCCAGTGTGTCTCAGAAGGAATGGTCTCTTTGGAGTGCTGACAGAGAGAAAGGGGGAGATGAAGATGTATTTGATAGTGGAATCATTTTGGAAGTTGGGGAAAATAAGGGAGGATTAACTTTTCATCAGTTCTTCAATGCTTCCCTGAAGTTATCTTACAGCAATATCAAGATTTGTGTCAATCACAAATATTGAAAGTGTGCCTTGCACACCCAAGTCTCAGTCCTTAATAAAGATCATGACAAAAACAGTGGGATGAATTTTACTGGAAATTAGTTAAGTATCAATCGTGACAAGCTTCATGGAGGGTTTTGTCTCCATGAGCCCTACTGAGATTTCTCACACTATTCTGAAATTCGCCTTATTATCAATATACCATGCCTCTCTGGTTCTCCACTCATCCAATCTTCCCAATCTCCAGAGACAGAAGTACTATCTATCGCTGGGACTTCCCAGAATTCCTGGCACGGCAGTCTCTTTTAAAGCCAAGCTGTACACCAGGTAAAGTGCTGCCGCCGGGACCTTCCTTCATCATGCATGTAGTGGGATAGAGAAAAAAAAAAACAAATGTCTCTGAGGGCATTTAAGTGGCATAGCTGACACTTTATTGTAAAGACAAGTGCACATTCATAAATTATTGCTAGTTAAGAACCAAGGTACTTAACTCATTCATCCTTAACCTGATCATATCTTAGAACTCTGCCTAAGGGAGTGCTACTCTTTCCCCAATGCCCAGAGTGGTGCAACATCTTCTCATTATTTAATGTGAGACCATCACATACTGGGAAGCCTTCAAATGTTTAAAAACATTCAGTTTTCTTCAGCAACAGCCAAAGTGAAGAACAAACAAATAAACAGAATCTACATAACAAGGTGTAGAGCTGGATGAGCACAGCAGGCCAAGCAGCATCAGAGGAGCAGGAAGGCTGACGTTTCGGGCCTAGACCCTTTCTGAAGAAGGGTCTAG
>NC_063348.1:39552084-39599036 GCF_021869965.1 Rhincodon typus
TCATCCAGCTCTACACCTTGTTATCTCAGATTCTCCAGCATCTGCAGTTCCTACTATCTCTGAAACAGAATCTACATTTGCCTCTGGGAACAGACAGGAACTTTTTGAGTGAAACAAATTTAGTCAATGCATAATCACTGCACCCAGCTCTCATCTTACTGGAATCATGTATCAGTTAAGTCCTACCTGAATTGTTGCCCTTGGTGCTGCAGTGCTCTATTTCTGAAGGTGGTAACCCTCCTGTGCAATGTCCTCGTCTTTCTCCTTGGAAGGCTGATGCTACTTTCCAATCTCTTCAGAGTCTGTCACATCTGCTCTTTGCCTTTTCCAGTTATGCAGAGCAAAGCATGCCAGAATACTGTGTTACACTGTCTGCAGTGTATTATAAAGCTCCTGTCCCCCAGACTAATTCAAGCATAGGAACCTCATCCTCAGCAGGTCTATTGTCTGAGGTTGTAGACTTGCTTGCTGAGCCGATGTGTTTGATTGTAGATGTTTCATCACCCTGCTAGGTAACATCGTCAGTGCGCCTACGGTGAAGCATTAGTGTTCTTCCCCGTTTGTTATTTATATGCCTCAGTTTGCTGGGGTGGTTGGCATCACTTCCAGTTCTGTTTTTCAGTGGTTTGTACATCAGGCCCAGTTCAATGTGTTTGTTGATGGAGTTCCGGTTGGAATGCCAGGCCTCCAGGAATTCCCTATCTTGTCACTGTTTGGCTTATGCGATTATGGATGTGTTGTCCCAGTCAAGTTCGTGTCATCCTTTGCCTGTGTGTATTGAGACCAGTGAGAATTGGTCATGTCTCTCGGTGGCTAGTTGGTGTTCGTGTATTGTCATTGTCAGTTTTCTTCCAGATATGACACAGCCGGACACACTAGTCACCCTAATGTACAGCAGAGACATATCAGAGATGACCATAAGACTACTCAGACACCTAGGTATCAGGGTAGCCCACAAATGAATAACCACCCTGTGACAGCTACTGATGAATGTAAAGAATCCCATACCCACAACCAATAAAACCAACATAACATACAAAATACCATGCAAGGACTGAGAGAAACATTACATAGGTCAAACTGGAAGAAAACTGACAATTAGGATACATGAACACCAACTAGCCACCAAGAGACATGACCAATTCTCGCTGGTATCAATAAACACAGACAAAGGAGTACATGAACTTGACTGGGACAACACATCCATAAACGCACAAGCCTAACAAGCATATGCTAGGGAATTCCTGGAGGTCTGGCATTCCAACTGGAACTCCATCAACAAACATATTGAACTGGACCCGATATACAAATCACTGAAAAACAGAACCTGAAATGATGCCAACCACCCCAGCAAACCAAGGCATATAAATAACAAGCCAGCTTCACTGGAGTCGCACTAACGATGTTACCTAGCAGGGTGACAAAACATCAGCAATCAAAGACACTGGCTCAGTGAGCAAGTCTGCAACCTCCTCCACAACCCGAGCTACAAATCTTCTCAAAAACCTGTGAGGTCTATTGTCTGATCCACAATGGTCATTGTTGAAGAACGGGCTGCATTGTATCTACTCTCAGCCTCACTCAGGGGATTGCATTATGGACTCTTCGGCCATGGTTACAGAGGGTAGCCCTCAACTTGCAGTAACAATCCTCACAAGTAACGTTCCCTTTAATTTTTCTGCTGCTGCAAGGACCTCCAATGTTCACGTGAAACAGCAGCTTCTGAAAGTGGGAGCTTTTTTGTCACCTCAGTGCTTGGCATGCAAGAGTTTCTTACAGACAACTGAAACCCAAAGCTGCAGGGCTGACTGTGGCCCAATCTCTGGGCAATAATGATATGGATTCTCTACTCTGACTGTCTTGAGCAGCAGACTGCTTGTGTCCACACCGTCACAATGACAGCAGATGCTGCCCTTGGTGTATTGTGCAGGAATACCAAAACTGAAGGCTGTCTCCCTTGGCCTAGCTGAGGGCTACTTCCTTTAGGTATTGAGACATGGACAGGGTTAAGCTCATTCAGTGTATTTGCTGCCTGTGCTGCTGGCACATGGTGCACGTGCGAGTTTGCTATAATTTGTTGCTGTATAGCAAGATGTTCATTTCCTGACCTGATGACGACTGACAAGCTGCCCAGCTTTATGTCTGCGCTAAAAGGCGAATCAAGCTAGAAGTAATGTGAGCCTTTAATCTCTGAATGAGGGGGCAAAGTGTAAAAAGGGAAGGCAAGGCAAGGATGCGGTGAGTGTCCAAATAGGCATAAAGTGAGCGAGCCGCTAAGAGAGCGAACAAGCAGCCCTGAGAAGCAGCCTGGTCCAGACAGTGAGCTGGATGCCTGTCCCTGGGAGCAAAATGTCCTAGCAGCAGCATCCCAGGGAACGGTGCCAGAGTGCTTCAAATTGAAGTTTTGATGTGCCGTGAGAGTGTGGCGAGACTGGTACAAGTCTGATGCCATCATCCGTGGACAGGGGTCTACAGGCAGCAGCTACCCATGAATGGAGCTTGTCCTGAGATGCTGGTGCTTGGGGTCTAAGATGGAGGTCCAGAGGAGCAAGTGGCGAGCTGGACTTGCCTGGTACCCTTTCTGACTTTCATGTTGGCAATTGTCCCTGTCTAATTGCTACGCAGCATGTAGGATAATGGGAAATTCTGTACAGGAGATTAGGTAATATTGACATACTAATGCATGCAAATGAATGCAAATTGCTCCCTCACTGCTCACTAGTGAGTTTCTCTCTTCCGAAACTTGACTGCAGAATAGTACTTTTTGCTCTCAATGCCGAGAACCTAATTCCTGCCAATCTCATAATGTTTTACCAACTGATTCACCAATTCAGGGACTGGGAAGATTCTGCTCATTGTTCCCAACATTGAGCCCTAGCCAACTCCACCCTCAAGTTTGAAAAAAACAAGCATGCACCAATGCTCTCTGTTTTTTGACACTCTTGACTTCATTTCCATATCTTTTAGGTGTTGGTCAATGAACAGATATTGGTCAGACCCCAAGGAAAGCTCCTGCTCTTTTCCAAATACTGCCGCACTGTCAGGTCTTTTACTTCCAGCCAAGAAGGAAGGCAGGGTCTCAGTTTATCATCCATCGAAAGCACAGACTCTCCAACTGGAATGACAGTAGAGACGTTGTGTTAGAGTCTCCGCTCCATTACCTGGACACAAGTACATGTCCAAGCAACTGAGCCACGGCAGACACACAGCCTTGTGTGCTGTGAAAAAGGAATAAGAAGTATTGGCTGGTGAAAATACAGGCCCGTTACACTCACTTACTAGCAATGACAGGCTTCATTCTGACGATGATTGCCAGGCCTGCAAGTCAGCTAAGTGTTGTTTGAGAGGGGCTGCTGAGTGATTTTAAACAGAGGCTGGTGCAAACTGATGCGACTGGTTACAAGGAGATCTCCCCAGGCTGGAGAGAAAAGGGGAGCTTGAAGGCACAGTTATCCTAAGTCAACAGATAAGTTCACATTTATGCAGGGCCTGACTGAGTTAAACAAGGCTGTGTGTGATGGAAAGGATACAATGGTTACAATCATAGCTTAGTTGAAAGAGATAATTTTTAAAATCAAAATAGAATATCAATTCTGGATTCTTCCATACCGCTTTAAAGAATAGCCTCCTTCATTTCTTAAATACCAAGTGTCCTTCAGCCATTTCTTTTCCAACAGTATCCATTTAGTAATCTTCAGTTGCAATACATTTCGCATCAATGCTTTCTAGAAGGAATTGCATAAGGGCAAAATACTGCGGATTTTGGAAATCTGAAATAAAGATTAAGAATGCTGGAGAAACTCAGCAGTTAACGGCAGCATCTGTGGAGAGAAATAGAATTAACATTTTGAGACTAGCATGACTTCTTCAGAACTTGCAAGACAGTGGAATAATCTTGCAGTGGATAGGAGTAGGTTGTCTAACTGTGTGAGATGCCTAAACAAGTGGACACAGATAATAGGTCACAGTTCTCCATCCTTGGACAAATCACATTTCTACTCACTGTGCAAATAACCTTTGAATGTCCACTGAATAATTGGGGGAGCAGTAAAAAAAACAGAATGGATTAAGATGAAGAAAAATTTGAATATTCAGAATTAGTTCAGTTATTAAATGTCCTGGAAACTGTCTACAGATTGGCAGAGTTGCTATTTGGAAGGTCAACCTTCCCTGCTGTTTCCAAGAAGTCTTCAGAGTTCACTTGCACTGTTGTCATGCAAGCACAACAGACATAAATAGTGAGTAGGAATGGGAGAGTTGCAGAGGTACCTTCCAACAGAAAATGAGCAGGAGTGCTATAGAGCACAGTAACTACTATTTCTGTAATGGAGAATTATCTGCAATAGCAATATCATTCAGGGAATGCTATAATGAATGAAATATTGGAAGCTCTCCCCTCACACCAAAACACCCTGATCGCCAACCTGGCCCTTAGGGAAGGGCAGTGTGACCTTGAAGTGTGTGATGACATGTACGGAAAGCTCTGGTGTAACTCAGCCAGCAAAAATGAGTTTGGAAAATGTATGCAGGAAATTCCAGATGGCTTCTCTGCATATTTCTCCCAATCATTCCAAGGGACTTGCAGCAAATGAAACTACTCCCGTAATTTAGCAGCCAGGGAGTACACTGCATGATCAAGTTTCCATGTACCACTGTTTAATGCCTGGAGAGCTCATTGTACTTACTTCTCACAAAGTGAACAGTGAACCTGAAGAATTTCAGGGATCAACTCCAAGAGTGCTTTCAATGCTTGAAAGTTCGATTATGTGACTTTTATGACAGGCAACCTGGATAGTATAGTGTGATTGTAAATAGAACTTCAAAGCAATTTCTGGGAGAAATAAAGGAGAGGATTCAAAAAACATTTTGGTTAATGTTGCATATGTGGACTTTGAAAAGCTGTTCTTGTTGGCTAAATTGGAGCTCATGGGTTTGAAGGATCAGGGATAGCATGCATATTAAATTGGCTAATGGACAAGAAAGCAAGGAGTAGTAATGAATTATTGTTCTTTGCAATCGTAGAGGAAGTATACAATAGTGACCCCCAAGGTTTTATATTGGGAGCATTGCTTTCTTCAATATATTTAATGATATATATATATGTGTGTGTGTGTGTGTGTAAATGCAAAGCCTGGGAAATAGAAAGGCTAATTGGAGAGCTTTCTCAAAGTGCTCACACAAATACAATGGGCTGAACAATCTCTTTTAGTTCTGTATGATTCAATTAAATTCAGGATTGCAGTCAGTAAACAATCTGAACAAATGTTGTTCTTGGGAAAAGTGATTAATGATTGTGGTTTGCTGATGTGGAGGTAAGACAAATGCTATAAAGAACTGTCCATGGTGACAAGTCTATCTTGTCAAAGGCAGGACAGACAAGTGTTCAGGTTTAATCCCATCTTTCATTTATCTTAATGTGTTAGATAAAAAGAGCATGGAATGGAAGCATCAAGGGAAAAACAGAAATCAACAAGGGCCCCCACTTCTAGTTTCAATCCAATGACTCCTATTAGAGAACGTTGCTGCCTAGATGTTGATTGACCCTCCCCACAGTCACCTTCTTGGCTTATAAATGAAGATTATTTTTCTTTTTTGCTCATGGAATGTAGGCATTGCTGGCAATGTCAGTATTCATTGTCCATTCCCTAAATTCCCTGAGAAGGTGGCGGTGAACCTCTTTCTTGAATGCTGCAATTCATATGGTATAGGTACATCCTATGATTTTTGAACCAACAACAGTAAAGAATGACATCAAAACACTGTGGGTGATGGCAATCTGAACAAAATACAGAAAATGCTGGAGACACTCAACAGGTTTGGTAGCATCTGTGGAGTGAGAAACAGATTTACTGTTTTGACTACAACGTGACTCTTTCTCAGAACTGAGAGAAGGCTCTTTTTCACATTGGATTTGCAACATTAACTCTGTTTTTCTCAATACTGATCTCCAACAAGGAAAGCATAAGAACTTCCTTATCATTCAGTGGAAGTTACCATTGTTGAATTCTCCACCATCAACAATCTGAAGGTTACTATTAACCATCACCTTAACTGGACCAGCCATACACATACTGGTAGCATCCAAATCTGTTGAGTTTCTCCAGCACTTTTTGTGTGGCTGGGAAGGCAATTTGTGGTGCTGGAATTACCATGTGCTTGTTGGCTTTGTCCTTCTATGTGACAAAAGTCACAGGGCGGAAGATGTTTTAAAAAGAAGTCTTAGTGAGTTGCTGCAGTGCATTGTATAGATGGTACACATAGCTACAATTGTAAGCTAGTGAGGGTGTGATTTGAAGTTTTAAGCAGGTGGATAGGGTGGTGATCAAGGGGACTGCTTTATTGTTATTGAGCTTCTGTTATTGAGCTTCTTGAGTATTGTTGGAAGTGCACCCATCCAGGCAAGTGGAGAGTCTTCTATCACACTCCTGACTTGTGCCTTATAGATAGTGAGACAACAAGGTGCAAGGCTGGATGAACACAACAGGCCAAGCAGCATCATAGGAGCAGAAAAGCTGACGTTTCAGGCCCAGACCCTTCATCAGAAAAGGGGGAGGGGAAGGGGGTTCTGAAATAAATAGGGAGAGAGTGGGAGGCGGATAGAAGATGGATAGAGGAGAGGATAGGTGGAGAGGAAACAAACAGGCCGAAGAGGCGGGGATGGAGCCAGTAAAGGTGAGTGTAGGTGGGGAGTTAGGGAGGGGATAGGTCAGTCCAGGGAGGACGGACAGGTCAAGGGGGTGGGATGAGGTTGGTCGGTAGGAGATGGGGGTGCGGCTTGAGGTGGGAGGAGGGGATAGGTGGGAGGAAGAACAGGATAGGGAGGCGGGGACGAGCTGGACTGGTTTTGGGATGCGGTAGGGGGAGGGGAGATTTTGAAGCTTGTGAAATCCACATTGATACCATTGGGCTGCAGAGTTCCCAAGCGGAATATGAGTTGCTGTTCCTGCAAGCTTCGGGTGGCATCGTTGTGGCACTGCAGGAGGCCCAGGATGGACATGTCGTCTGAGGAATGGGAGGGGGAGTTGAAATGGTTCATGACTGGGAGGTGCAGTTGTTTATTGCGAACCGAGCGTAGGTGTTCTGCAAAGCGGTCCCCGAGCCTCCGCTTGGTTTCCCCGATGTAGAGGAAGCCACACCGGGTACAGCACATGCAGTATACCACATTGGCAGATGTGCAGGTGAACATCTGCTTGATGTGGAAAGTCTTCTTGGGGCCTGGGATGGGGGTGAGGGAGGAGGTGTAGGGGCAGGTGTAGCACTTCCTGTGGTTGCAGGGAAAAGTGCCAGGTGTGGTGGGGCTGGAGGGGAGTGTGGAGCGGACAAAGGAGTCACGGAGAGAGTGGAGACAAGTATTGCCTAGTACATTTGTGATGTGAATGGATATTTCAGCAAGGTTCCACAGAATATCCCAGAATTGACACAGTACATTTTTATAGGTATATAGGAAGAGGTGTGGGTCACTCATCCACTGTTCCAACATTTAATTAGATCAACTCTATTTACTTGCCTTTACTTCTTATTACTTGATAGAAAGACATAATTGTTCCCTCCCCATCATCGGCTTTTCAAGGAGAAAATTTCAAATTTATGTTACTCTTTGTATGAAAATGTAATTCCTGGTTTCACTCATGAATGCTTTAATTTTAAGATTGTGCCCTATTGTTCTTGATGCTTCCCAAGTGGAAGTAGTTTCTCCAGATCTAACCTATCTTAGAATTCTAGAATAGTTAGAGCCCAGTAAGAGACAATTGAGTCCTTTAAATCTGTGTCACCTCTACTCTGTTAGTTTCATTGGCGCACTTTGCCCCATATCCTGGCAATGCTTTTCTCTTCAAGGTAATTTGCTTATCCAAATTTCTTGTGGAAGCCATGATTGAATCCGTCCCACCATACTGTCAGACATTGCATCCTGGTTCCTAATTACATGCTGCATGAAAAGGGTTTTCCTCATGTCGCCTTTGTTTCTTTTACCAATCACCATAAATTACTGTCCTCTGGCTGTTGACCCTTCTGTCAATTGTAACAATTTTTTCTGCCTTTTCTGTTGAAATCCTTAACGATGTTGAATACCTTTATCAAATCTCTGTTCAACCTTCCCTTCTTTAAGAGCCTCTCCAGTCTACCTATCTAACTGAAGTCCCTTCTTCCATGAACTGTTCTTATAAACCTTTTCTTCAGCCTTTCTAAAGATCTGACATCCATTCAAAAGAAAAATCACTCAGAATTGGAAACAATACTCCAGGTGAGGCAGAACCAGTGGTTCATATAATTCTGCATAATCCCTTCACTTTTGCAGGCTGTACTACAACTATGATAGGACTTGACCTTAGAAGTAGTACGTTAATGAAACCTTGTGATTTCTTTAACATATCTGTGAAATCTGGAGTTGCTATTAAGAATGATTGAACATTATTTTTAAAGCTTTCATCAATCGTAAAGTTATCAATTGTACCTTTCTTGAATAATAAGAACCAATGGTCTTTGTGGCCTAATGATTCTTGATCTTTGAGGAAGTGCTGACAGGAAAGAAGTTAAGAACAAAGTCTGGCAGAGACTAAGGAGAGCTGCAACCATGAAGATCTGGATGGTCAAGGTGATCAGGGCACAGGTTGTAGACACACAACGAATACAGATAGAAAGAGAAATTAGAATTCTTGTGAGAAGGGGAAGCACACTTTCAGGAAGATGCCAGCTTCTGTTTGGCAAAAAAGGAGACAGGCATTCTTGAAGGTACTGTGTGAACTGACTAAAAAGATCTAAAACCTGGAAATCTATGGTAACAGCTCAGAGGCGTTCATACATTCCTATGAACTGGGATGCTGTTGGTAGGTTGGTTGAAAATTAGGTGTGGAAAGCTACACCATCAGGATAGTTATAACCTGACACATACCGGTGAAGCACAAAGGTGAAAGCTGTCAGCAGATAGGGCTCATAATCTATACTGTATTAATAACAAAACAACATATTGTAGAACTGTGTAGCAATTTCTCATAGAATCCCTTCAGTGTGGAAACAGGGCCTTCAGCCCAACAAGTCTACACCGACTCTCAAAGCATCCCACCCAGACCCATCCCCTAATCTACACATCCCTGAACACTGTGGGCGATTTAGCATGGCCAATCCACCTAACCTGCACATCTTTGGACTGTGGGAGGAAACCAGAACACTCGGAGGAAACCCACACAGACACAGGGAGAACGTGCAAACTCCACACAGTCACCCGAGGGTGGAATCAAACCCAGGTTCCTGGTGCTGTGAAGCAGCAGTGCTAACCACTGAGCCACCGTGTAGTGGATGAAGTGGATGGCTGTGTAAGGCCTATCTTTGTCGGATTGGCTACTTAAAGTCAAATGTACTTTTTTGTTTAAGTATCATTTGCCGATTAATTTATGTTTAATTTGCATTGGTCTTGCCTCATGTTGCAAAAAGTGAAATTTTGTGGCCATTTCTTCTTTGGCAGTCATTTGGTAAATTTTGTAATTTTGATTTATAATTCCCTCATGGGTCCAGTATAGCTTCCAGACTTTTATACTCTAAGTCTCTGGTTGTAAATACCAGGATCCCATAGATTTTATTAACTGCTTTGGTAACCTATTGTGTTACTTTCAAAGATTAGAGCACAAATAGTCTTAAGTCTCTCTGTCCTTGCACCCCCTTTTCAATTGAACCGTTTAGTGCATAATGCTGCACTGCAGAACTACACTGCAGAAGATTCAAAGATTCTATTTTGCTAAGATACAGGGATATCATTTTAGGGCCAATATTTTCCAGATTAATATGTACTCTGCATCTAACATTCCTGTGTATGAGAATATCTGGTTCTTATGTCATTGCTGTTTGTTGCTGTGAACAAATTAGTTGCCATGCTTCCAACACTACACAGTGAATTCAAAAGCACTTCATTGGCTATAAAACACTTTAAGATGTCTCAAGGTGAAAGATGCTATCAAAATGCAAAGCTTTATTGATGTTTTATTGCTCTGGCAGGTCACTATAGGTATTTTCTTTGTCCGATATTAATTTACATATGTAACAGTACATTTTGGTGTGCTTCAATTTCATAATTCAAGGACATGTTTGGCCTTTTTAGGGAGAGTTAGATAATTTATTACTCAATGCGTTGTTGCATCAGTCCATCAAGCCTCTGCAAAGAGATCCAGCTGTCAGCACTGATTTGTATAGTATACTACTCACATCAGGCACCTTCACATGTTAGACAGAGGTAAAACAATCTGAAGAGACTGATGGGATACAAAGTGAATGGAAATAATAGGATCAATAACTTAAGATACAAAGAGCGAGAGAGGGGAGGCGAGGTGGATGAGAGACAAGCAAAGGCAAACAGGCAAAGAACAAGAAACTAGAGAAATAAAATCTTGGGAGAAATCAGCACAAAATAAATATCTTGTCAAAATTGGACAAGATGCAGAAGGGAAAAGTGAATGACAGTTGCTGATTTATATGTAGTTTGGCCCTGACCATTGTAATGGGAAGATCATGCAAATATCTAATGTAATAATGGTCACTGCTTTGCAAAATTAATTCACCATCTGAAGTGCTTCGAATGTTTGACATGTACAAGCAAGAATTATTATTCTCGTAGTAATCAGTGATCCCAAAACAGGGTGCAATGGAATTAACATCATTTTGAGAAGTCTTTGTTATGCCAACTTTGTTTCAAATGGTCAAGTGTAGAATCTCCTACGAACTAACTCAACTGGAGAATGTTTTAGAATGTAACTTCTTATGTAAAAAGTAGTAATTAAAGTATTCCTTCATATCATTCATAGCATCACTAGTAAGAGTAACATGGGACAGTTTGATTAATGCAGTAGTTAATAGATCTGTCTCAAAAAAAAGTGTTATGATCACTCTGTCAATCCCCGCCCTATGAGTAGCTTGTATTTAAATAACTGAAAATTGTTTTACTAAATCTGAACAGAACAATATACTAGTTACTAATATACTGTAGTCAGTTTCAAGCATTAATTTTTATATTCAAGAATTTGTAAAAAAATGCCTTGTAATAAAGTTTAATTTTAAGACCCACCCGTTATGTGAGGGGTACATAAATAATTCCATGGTGCTATTGGAAAGACAAATCTTCGTGTTTGTCCTGGCCAATATTTATCCCTTAACCAATACAAAAATAAAACTGATGATCTAATTGTTATGTCATTGCTGTTTTGAAAGCTTGCACAAATACAACGTGTTTCCTACATTACAATGGTGATTACCACTTTGAAAATAAGATGTATTTCATTGGTTGTAGAGTGCTCTCGAACATCATGTGGTTATGAAAGGTACTATATAAACACAACATTGTTCTTTCTCTTTCTTAAATAAAAACAGAAAAGCTCAGAAGATTTGGCAGAACCTGAGGAGAGAGAAACAGAACTAAAGTCTTGGGCCCCATGACTCCTTTTCAGAACTGTTCCTCTGACAGGTCCTTTGCCTGGGCTATGGAAGAGAGGAACTTCAGGTTGGCAAATGATCAAGATACATGTTTGCAGAACAGTCATAGAAACATTACCTCCTTCATCTGACACTCTACAGCCAATATTGAATCAACAGTTCATATTATGTTCACACATGTCAGATAGTCATAGGATGATTCATTTTTCAGCAGCAGTGGGAGAGGTGACAGCGAGGACCAGGGGGCTGCTGGGAAGGTAAGCTTTCCCTCTTAAAAGGACTTACCTTGAGCGTCAGCGGCCTTCATTTCTCAGCAGCAGAGGGAGAGGCGACAGCGAGGACCAGGGGCCTGCCGGGAATATATTTGGGCAGCGGCTGAGGATGAGCCAGCTCACCGCGGCACCATGGTGCAGAAGGCCATTCAAGAGGGGGGAGCAAAAAGACAAGTGGTAGTTATAGGGGATTCTATAGTTAGGGGGATAGATAGTATCCTTTGCAAGCCGGATCGGGAGTCCCGCATGGTGTGTTGCCTGCCCGGTGCCAGGGTGCAGGACATCTCTGACCGGCTTGAAAGGATATTGGAGCGGGAGGGGAAGGATCCAGTTGTTGTGGTCCACGTTGGGACTAACCACATAGGCAAGGCTAGGATGGAGGACCTGTTTGGGGATTATCAAGCACTAGGAACGAAATTAAGGAACAGGTCCTCGAGGGTCATAATCTCCGGATTACTGCCCGAGCCACGTGCAAATTGGCTTAGGGATAAGAAAATTAGGGAAGTAAACACGTGGCCAAGAGAGTGGTGTGGGAAAGAGGGGTTCCATTTCATGGGGCATTGGCATCAGTTTTGGAACCGGAGGAATCTGTACTGATTGGACGGTCTTCACCTGAACCGATCTGGAACCAGTGTTCTTGCGAAAAGGATAAATAGGGTGGTCACTAGGACTTTAAACTAGTGAGCTGGGGGGAAGGGAAAGGGAAAACGACAGGGAGTATGATGGTAAATAAAAAGGTAAGCAGCAGGTTAGCATGTGTGCAGGAGGGTTTAAGTTCAAGGCAGACTATGAAAGAAGCAAAAAGGAAGGATAACTCAGGAGATATTATTAGAGATGTTGGAAATCATGAGGGTAAGAAAGCTAGCATAAAGGCACTTTACATGAATGCTCGTAGCATTCGTAACAAGGTTGATGAGTTACCGGCACAAATCATCGCGAATGAATATGATTTGGTAGCCATTACAGCGACATGGTTACAGGATGGTCACGACTGGGAGTTAAATATTCAAGGGTACCAGACTATTCGGAAGGACAGACAGGAAGATAAGGGAGGTGGTGTAGCTCTGATATTCAAGGACGCCATCAGGGTGGTGCTGAGAGATGATATAGGTTCTATGGAGAATGAGGTTGAATCCATTTGGGTGGAAATTAGAAATTCTAAGAGGAAAAAGTCACTGATAGGCGTAGTCTATAGGCCACCAAATAATAACATCACATTGGGGCGGGCAATAAACAAAGAAATAACTAATGCCTGTAAAAATGGTACGGCAATTATCATGGGGGATTTTAACCTACATGTAGATGGGTCGAACCAACTCGGTCAGGGTAGCCTTGAGGAGGAGTTCGTTGAGTGTATCCGTGATAGTTTTCTTGAACAGTATGTAATGGAACCAAGGCGGGAGCAAGCTATCCTAGATCTGGTCCTGTGTAATGAGACAGGAATAATTAATGACCTCATAGTTAGGGATCCTCTTGGAAAGAGTGATCACAGTATGGTTGAATTTAGAATACAGGTGGAGAGTGTGAAGATAAAATCCAATACCAGGGTCCTGTGCTTGAACAAGGGGAACTACAATAGAATGAGGGAAGACTTGGCTAAAGTAAACTGGAAACAAAGATTTTATGGTGGGACAGTTGACGAGCAGTGGAGGACTTTCAAAGCAATCTTTCAAAGTGCTCAGCAAAAGTATATTCCAATGAAAAGGAAGGACTGTAAGAAAAGGGGTAATCTGCCATGGGTGTCTAAAGAAATAAGGGAGGCTATCAAATTGAAAGAGAAAGCATACAAAGTGGCCAAAAACAGCATGAAACTAGAAGATTGGGAGAACTTTAAAGGTCAACACAAAGCCACAAAAAGAGCTATAAGGAAAAGTAAGATAGAACATGAGAAAAAACTAGCACAGAATATAAAGACAGATAGGAAAAGTTTCTATAAATATATAAAACAAAAAAGAGTGGCTAAAGTAAACGTTGGCCCTTTAGAGCATAAGAAGGGGAATTTAGTTATGGGATATGATGAAATGACTGAGGCATTGAACAGGTATTTTGTATCGGTCTTCACAGTGGAGGACACTAATAACATGCCAGTAATTGACAAAGAGACGAAGGTAGGTGAGGACCTGGAAACAATCATAATTACCGAAGAGGTAGTGTTGGGCAAGCTAATGGAGCTAAGGATTGATAAGTCTCCTGGGCCTGATGGAATGCATCCCAGGGTACTAAAAGAGATGGCGGGAGAAATAGCAGGTGCACTGGCGGTAATTTTCCAAAATTCGCTGGACTCTGGGGCAGTCCCAGCAGATTGGAAAACAGCAAATGTGATGCCACTGTTTAAAAAGGGAAGTAGACAAAAGATGGGGAACTATAGACCGGTTAGCTTAACCTCTGTAGTGGGGAAGATGCTTGAGCCTATTATCAAGGAAGAAATAGCAAGGCATCTTGATAGAAATTGTCCCGTTGGGCAGACGCAGCATGGGTTCATGAAGGACAGGTCATGCTTGACAAATCTTTTGGAATTCTATGAAGACATTACGAGTGAGGTGGACAATGGGGACCCAGTGGATGTGGTGTACCTAGATTTCCAAAAGGCCTTTGACAAGGTGCCACACAAGAGGCTATTGCATAAGATAAGGATGCATGGCATTAAGGGTAAAGTATTAGCACGGATAGAGGATTGGTTGACTAACAGGAAGCAAAGAGTGGGGATAAATGAGTGCTATTCTAGCTGGCAGTCAGTGACTAGTGGTGTGCCTCAGGGATCGGTGTTGGGACTGCAATTATTTACAATTTATATAGATGATTTGGAGTTGGGGACCATGTGTAGGGTGTCAAAGTTTGCAGATGACACTAAGATGAATGGCACAGCAAAGTGTGCAGAGGACTGTGAAACTTTGCAGAGGAACATAGATACATTGAGTGAGTGGGCAAAGGTCTGGCAGATGGAATACAATGTAAATAAATGTGAAGTCATACATTTTGGTAGGAGTAATAGTAAAAAGGATTATTACTTGAATGGTAAAAAGTTGCAGCATGCTGCTATGCAGAGGGACCTGGGTGTCCTTGTGCATGAATCACAGAAGGTAGGTCTGCAGGTACAACAAGTAATTAGGAAGGCAAATGGAATTTTGTCCTTCATTGCTAAAGGGATTGAAATAAAAAGCAGAGAGGTTATGTTGCAGCTGTACAAGGTGCTGGTGAGGCCACACCTGGAGTACTGTGTGCAGTTTTGGTCTCCTTACTTGAGAAAGGATGTGCTGGCACTGGAGGGGGTGCAAAGGAGGTTCACTAGGTTGATTCCGGAGTTGAGGGGGTTGGCTTATGAGGAGAGACTGAGTAGATTGGGATTATATTCATTGGAATTCAGAAGATTGAGGGGTGATCTTATAGAAACATATAAAATTATGAAGGGAATAGATAAGATGGAAGTAGAGAGGTTGTTTCCTCTGGCAGGTGAAGCTAGGACAAGAGGGCATAGCCTCAAGGTTAGAGGGAGCAGATTTAGGACTGAACTGAGAAGGAATTTCTTCACCCAGAGGGTTGTTAATCTATGGAATTCCTTGCCCAGTGAAGTAGTTGACGCTACTTCAGTAAATGTTTTTTAAAAAAAGGTAGATTTTTTTTGAACAATAAAGGAATTAAGGGATACGGTGAGAACGCGGGTAAGTGGATGTGAGTCCACGAAAGGATCAACCATGATCTTATTGAATGGCGGAGCAGGCTCGAAGGGCCAGACGGCCTACTCCTGCTCCTAGTTCTTATATTCTTAGTTCTTATGATACCAAACAAAAATAGATCGTTCTGCCCATCATATATGTATCTGGTATTTAAAAGGGCTATGAAACAGTCCGATCAACCAAGCTTTCCTCATAGTTCTGCAGCTTTTTTCCCATTATGCTCTTGTCTATTACTGTTAATTGTTCCACATACCTCTTTAAACTGCCTTTAAATATAGCAATATAAATCAAATCTTTTTCTCTCGATTTTTATAGGTCAACTTTTAAATAATCCAGAGATTTGATACTGCCAATCAAAACAAAAGAGAATATCTTGGACTTGCTCCTTTGTCTCACAATTTAGAGCCTACCTTCCACAAAAAAGGGAAAAGCATTCAATCAAAAATCAAGGTGCAGGGCTGGATGAACACAGCAGGCCAAGCAGCATCATAGGAGCAGAGAGGCTGACGTTTCGGGCCTAGACCCTTCATCAGCCCCCTTGACCTGTCCGTCCTCCATGGACTGACCTAATCCCTCCCTAACTCCCCACCTACACTCACCTTTACTGGCTCCATCCCCGCCTCTTCGACCTGTTTGTTTCCTCTCCACGTATCCTCTCCTCTATCCATCTTCTATCCGCCTCCCACTCTCTCCCTATTTATTTCAGAACCCCCTTCCCCTCCCCCTTTTCTGATGAAGGGTCTAGGCCCGAAACGTCAGCCTCTCTGCTCCTATGATGCTGCTCGGCCTGCTATGTTCATCCAGCCCTGCACCTTGTTGTCTCGGATTCTCCAGCATCTGCAGTTCCTACTATCTCCAATCAAAAATCAAACCTACTGTGTTGCCAGACTATTGTGACCAGACGTAATTTACTGTTAGAAGCTGTATTGTTTTCCAGATACGTGTGGAGAAGTTTATTTTGTCATGTTGGTGGATTTTGAAAACTTTCTGTAGACTACTGTTGGATGAAGGGAAAACAAATTGACCAACAGAAAAAGACCAATTGATCCATCAAGCCTACCCAACAGAATGACGGCGGGAGGATAAAGACCAGACACTTTCTACTTTCTTCCCTGACTACACACATCCTGAAGCCATATAATCTCAGCTTATTCCTGTTCTTCTGTAGTTTAATGTCACAACTCACTGCAGCAGCACACTGGAAATCAAACTCCACCATTCCCAGAGCCATCACAAAAATTAAGACTTAGTTCACAAAATTCCAAATTTTACCTGCCTTTTCAGACCTAGGTTAACAGAAAGAATAGACCAGTTTCTGTACTTAACAAAAATGACTATTTATGATAATAAATACATTCCAGATACAGCTAAACAATAATGAACTGTCAATCTACAACTGCTAGTTAAAACTGTAACCTCTTATAAAACACTCCCCATACACAGACAGAGAGACAACAAAACAATCATAGGTGTTATGGGTAGAAAGAGAAACTGGAAAGCGATTTAATAGCTCTTGTCCAAAGGCTTCACTGAGATAATCCTTTTTGCTTGTCAGGACTTGCTGATCTTTAACTAGCTGCAGTAAACCATATAGTTGTTGGCAGTTGGAATGCCTTTATTGTTGACAACTGTTCACCACTCCCCACATCAATTAGCTACTTGTTGCTGGCCGATTTTCACTTTGTGCATATCCACTGCTGCCAGCATATCTGCAGTAACCTTCCACCACAGCTTGAAAAGAGCAGTATAAACTTCTAAAAGCACTTACGATAGTGTCGGTAATTTGCTTTGAAAAAATTGCAGCACCTCTTCCACAATCCCTGCCTTATTTACAGCAGTTCTTTCCCATTTCATTCCACAATAAAAAAAAGAGAAATAAAAAATATGAGATTTATATTAAACTCATGTTCCCTGGTTCTCCCCTAACTGAAATAAGTGACTTATTTTGCTATAGTTACATTGTGCACACTCACAATGGTGAAAATCCACCAATTCATTTTCTCCCTAGTTGCTTGTAGCGATGTCTGGGAGAGTCACCATTAATTCTAGGATAATTTGATGTAATCTAGAAGGATAGGCAATCATATATCCAGGACAGAATTGGGCCATCTCCCTAACAGCCCCTCCTCAAATCTGATCAAACATAATGGATCCTATCTCACCACACTGACTTAAAGCTCGATTGACTGAGGAAGAAAAGGACCTACTTGGATAGTTTCTTCCTGGTCCTGAAAAAAAAGTTTCCTCCTTTACCTTATTGAAATTCTCATTGTTCACCAACTCCTCCTCATTCACCCTTCCCTCTATATCATTCACCTCTTCCCTGTTTCACACCTCTTTCTCCTTCTCACCATTGCCTTCCCTCTCTCCTGTCTCCCAAACACCCTATTTACCTGCCTTCTCGCCTCTCACCTCCTCTCTCCTTACCACATCTGTCTTTCTCTAATTCTCCTCTTCCTTCCACCAACCAGAGTTTCCAGCTTTCTGGGATTGCCCAGGTGTCTCCGGGGACTAGAAGTTAATCACCAAGCTTCAGGTGGCAGAAAAGACACAGTGGACAATCAAAGATCTTGAGCTCCTTTTTTTCACATTGTTGAAAACTTTCATCTTTTAGTTCAAAATCACTGGATTTAGGAGGAAGCAAAACAAACTATTTAAACGGGGAGAACAATTGGACATAGGAGGTCATGTGATGAAAAGCCTCCAGGAACGCATTTAACTACAGTTTGTAAGCCTACTCCCATCTGTGCCCTCCCACCCCTCCCCAACTAGTCTTGATCTAGTTGACCCTCCTCACCCACAGGGAAATAAAGTACATCTGTCACATTGCAGACATTACCCTACAGATGTCATAGTTTGTTACGCATGCCAAACAATCTTAAAATGAGTCTGAAAGCCAGTCATTTCATGCTGGGCACTTGTGACTTATGGCCTGATATTTCGAAGCAATTTACTCACCTCTAATTGACCTCACCAATTTACAAGCAGCCACAATTACTGGAGATCCCACAGGGGGTACTTGAGCAGTGACCTTAGAATGACAGGTCAAACAACTCGTGCTTCAGACCCCAAGCTGCCCATCATTGTCACTAAAGGAGAATCATTTAGCAATGAGGAAGGAGATTTGCTGCTACCAACTAAATGAAGTACTTGAATGATTATTTGATTAATTCCATTATACAATCGGTAGATATAATAGGTGGCTTAAGAGACCCTAGATATGATCGGGTTGATATCATTCTCCCATGATATTATTTACTTGATGTAAATGTCAGGACAGTGGGGAGAGAGCAGACAAATGGAACTAATTGGCTTCTTTAAAGACGCAGTGACTTTGTGAGATTTCACAATTCTAGGTGCAAGGCGTGTCATAACCTGGTGTCAGAAGTGCTTCTGCTATTGATCGTCAATCAAATACATTAGGAAATGTGGGATAAGTACCCTTTAACACAACTAAAATGACTGAGGTTAAAGCCCATCAAGTTAATTTATAAAGATTGAAATTTAAATTAAACATTTAAAACTAACAAAAATGACTAAAAAGTTGCACATTAACTCCTGACATCACAGTATATTAGAAGAGGAAAGACATGCATTTATATAACACTTTCCACAACCGTTTAGGGAGTAGTTTAGAAATATGGTTACTCCTGTAGCAGCCACATTGTGCACAGGAAGCTCCCAGAAACATTGTTGCGATAACAATAGTCTGTGTTTAAGTGAGTTGATTGAAGGATAGATATTGATCAGGGTTGCTGAGGCAAACTTCTTCATCGAATGGTGTTGCAGGATCTATTACATTATATAAAATATTGTTGTTATTACTTGTTTAAACTAAAATTACCAAATTGTTAAGTAAAGATCTGAGTAAACTATATTGGAACTTAAGGGTTTTTACGCAGTTAATTGCTTGACTTGTTTGAGGGAAAGTTACTTGTATTGTTTATCTCAGTAGTAGAATTATATTCCAACAATAAAAGGGTTGGTTGGTGTTTCTACCGAGAGGGCGATGGTGCTCGTTTCAGTAGCAGAACATCAATAATCACTGCCAAAGGCAACACCCTTCCCTGACCTGAACTTAAACAAGCACCAACCTAGAAAGGGCCTTTGACCAATTTGTGCTTCCTACTGGATGTTATATGCCTGTAACTTCATCGTAAATAGCCAAGTGCATTTCTATATATGTTCTAACAATATGCACTTATAAAATGCATTCAATATAATGAAAGCTCACAAGGTACTTCATCGGAGTGTTATCTAACACTATTTGATACCAAGCCACATTTGGATAGGTGATCAAAAGCATGGTTAAAGAGGTCGATTTTAAAGAATATTTTAAAGGAGAAAGAGAAAGAGAGAGAGAGAGAAAAAGGAAGTGAAGTGATAACATTTTAGAGAGGGAATTCCAGACCCTTAATGCCCTACTAACTTGTGGCATTGCGCTAATAATGGGATAATTAAAATCAGGAATGAGCAAGGGAGGACAGAATTGTGCTAATAATGGGATAATTAAAATCAGGAATGAGCAGGGGAGGACAGAATTGAAGAAATGTCAAGATCATAGAGTCAACCTGGAGAAGATTAAGGAGATAGGGAGGGGTGAGGCCATGGAGGGATCTGAAAACAATGATGAGAAATTAACAGCAAAATGCTACAAGACTGGGAGCCAATGTACATCAGCAAGTACAGGCTGTTAAATGAATGGTACTTGGTGTGAGGTAGGATTTGGGCAGAAGGTTTTTGATAAATCTCACATTAATGTGGGTTAGAAGGTGGGAGGCTGATCTGGACAGCCTCAGAATAATCAAGTCTCGAGATAACAAAAGAGTAAATGAAGATATTACCAGCAGATGAGCAGAGGTTAGGTCGATTCAGTCGATGTTACAGTGATGGAAGTTGGCAATCTTGATGATAGAGAGGAGATGGGATCAGAAGTTCGACTCAAGGTCAAAAACATACTATCATATGTTTTTCACATCGGACATAATGGCGAATTGTCACATCTTACAAAACACCTTGATGCTTATGAATGTTTTTCTTTTGTATGTCACCACAACTTCTCTTCTTTTAACAGACGTTGTTGCCACGGGAAAAAGGATTAATCTTCCCAAACTCAGGCTGCCTGTGTCACATATTATGAAGACACGTTTTTAAAAGAATGACCTTACACAATTACTGGCTGAAAAATCACTGATTAAGTTTTGAAAGGACAAAAACAGCAGGCTGTTAAGATGGTCACCAAGTGACAGGTCATTTTTGTGATTTCTGTACAGACTTAGAATTATTTCAATTCTCCCGAAAGTTTGCAATTAAAGACCAAGGATGTGGGGTCCTTCTTTGAATGGACATGCTGAGATGTAACCATCTGTGGAGCTCACACCTCCTTTGCCTGCGTACTTACTTAAAGCCAAAAGCCCAGAATCTTGTCTCACAGCAACACTTAACAAAGATATTTGCAGAGGAACCATTTCATCATAGGTGATGTGAATAGCCATCACCCAATTCCCCAATATATAGCAATACTTCTCATTTCAAAATGTTTATGTTGACAATTGTCATGCAGTTACACATCCTCCTACTTTATCATTTATTTGTATAAACTTCAATTGTGTTTGTGTGTCTTTGTGTGAAGATTTGTATATCTTTATTTTTTTCTGAGACCAGGTGAGGTAAAATAAAAATATGCTTTTTTTCTCTTTGAAGAAGAGTCAAGGATACTTGTCAGGCTGTGCTTTCTACAGTCAGGGCACAAAAACAGTTAAACACTCGCTGAATTGGCAAGCATGCTTGTTAAGAAAACTGTTGTCAAATGAGGAGTCAAAATGAAGGCATCCGTCCCATCTCTCATCACCCAATCATAACACAGAGTATATACAATACAGCCAAAAATACACTTCCATGCCTTTCGATCATTCTCTCTGCAGCCTGTACACAAAATCATCAATTGCCTGGCCTATACTGTGGTTCATTCAATTTCAGTTCTAAATCTGAATCGACATCAGGCATTGCTGAAATGAAGTAAAGTTGTAGAGTCCATTCCCTTGTTCCTTCTCTCAATCCATTTTCAGAGCGGATTGTTTGATCTCCAAATGATTTTTTTACACCAAATCCCTTGCACCCTGCTGTTTTACAGTGACCTTGAGATGTCTTAGCCTGTGGTTTGTGTCTATATCGTAAATCACTCACTTGTAGAATCATATAAACCTGCAGTGCAGAAGGAGGCTATTTGGCCCATTGTTCCTATGCTGTCTCAGCTGTTTCTGTTTTTATATAGCCATTCCTTTATTTTTGCTCCTAACCCTGTAAATATCTTATTCTTTGTACTTTTCTTCCATTACCCTCTTAAATTGATCTTTGGAATCACCTTTTCTTTAGAATCTTTCACTTCCTGACAGCCCTGAATTAAAATATTTCTCCCTATTTCCCTTCTGGATCTTCTGCCAATGATTTTTAAATCTATTCCCTCTGCTTATTGATCCACTGATCAGAGGGAACTTCTTTCACTTATCTAAACCTCTCCTCATCTGGAAAACCTCTATTAATGTCACTGTGTCGATTATCTGAAAGTCAGAAAAAATGCCTTAGTACATGATATTAAATGTTTTTATAAGTGTGATGTTATGAAAATTCATAACATGTTATTGTTTGACAACTTGAGTTCTAAAGAGGACAGATCATGTAAAGCATCAATTTTTATTTGTATATTATGTGCTTTAAACAGGGAAGCACATAGCTCTAGTCTCATTTTTGAGTTCTCTGAGTGGCTCAGGGTTCTGGAAAAATTTATTTGCATGCATTTAAATTAGGCTTTTAAAACCATAGATCTGAATATTTCAGTACATAGAACCAAAAGCAGAAGAGAGAAAAAAGAATTCTGTAGTTGCCTTGAAGAGAAGAAGGCTGGGAAGAGATTTGATAGAAGTTTTCACAATCATAAATGGGCTAAATAGAGTAAATAGGGAGGAGCTGTTCCCTATCTAAGAAAAAATAACAAGGGGACATTGATTAGAGCGATGTGTAAACAAAGTAAGAGTGATGTGAGAGAAAAAGCTTTCTCATGGAGCAAATAAATAGTATGTGGAATGCATTGCCTGGAGATGTTGCAAAGGTAGGTTCAGTTGAGACATTTAAGAGGGCAATGGATGATTATTTGGACAGAAATGATGTGCAGAGATATGGGGAAAAGACAGGAGATTGGTACTAGGCAATAGAACCAATGCAGACACAATGGGCTGAATGACCCCATCAGCACTACAACAATTGTCTGTTTCTGGGAACTGAATCTTGGATTGTATGGGACATTTAGAAAGGACAGGAAGCTAGGAAAGGTGGGATGGTGGCTCTTAAATAAAAACAAAATACTGTGGATGCGAGAAATCTAAAATTAAAACAGAAAATGCCAGAGAATCCCAGTGGACCTAGCAGCATCTACAAAGAGAATAACGGAGATAATATTTTGAGTCTGATACGATTTTCCTTCAGTTCTGAAGAAGAGTTTAAAAATGAGTCAACCAAACCCTAACTTTGCCCAGAACATTATGCAGTGATTTTTTAAGTTGCCATTCTTGTCAATACTGCAGGAGTGATATAATTGAAAGGAGAACCAGCAACTCCCCACAACATAATGGAGTTCAAGGTGAATGTTTTTGGACCAGAATTCATCAGTTGTAAATCCATAGCAATAATGATAGTGCTGTAGCCAAATGAATAAGTCATTGCTAAAATCGAATCTGATACAAAAAGTCAGGAATGGACAAAATGGTGAAAAATTGATCACAGTGCAGAATCTAGTTATATCCCTGTATATAATACAGAGGTTTTCAGTGTTTTCATATTATTCTTTGTTGTTTGTTTATTGAGTTTCATATGGTGTATATTAATTTTAATATTCCAAATGATCTGCTGATTTATCTTGTTAATCTGTTTATTATCTCACCTATCAGTTCTATTCAATTTCTATTGTGTGGAAACTGGGTGATGCAGTGGAGGAGGTGCTCCTGAGATCTGGATTCAAATCACTTCAGACTGATGGGATAATAGTCTCCTCTGCCTGCAAGAAGCTGCCTGTCAAGGTGTCCAGGCAGACACAACCTGTCTACTTATGGACATGTGCCGACAGTACAAAGGTGTCTGCGAACTGATGGCAATTGTGCTGCTGTCAGCCATGGATAGTGGACAGCACTTGCATCTTTGAATCAGATATTCCACTCCAGAGGTTGACATGCACAATACAATACTGAGAGAGTTCTGCATTGTTGGAGATACTGTGCTTTGTATGAGGTGATAATCCAAGGTCTGCCTGCTGTCACAGGTAGAATGAAACTGCAGCACCACCCCCACCCCAACTTTGTTGTGCAAGGAAGGATTTATTCTGGTATCTCCCACCCAACTAGCATCCAGTCCAACATGGTGCAAGTGGATTATCTAGTCATGGTCATTGTCTCAATGACGTGGGATCTTGCTGTGTGAAAGTTAATGCTTCTTTTTTTACAATAGTTAAAAGTTCTTCCTTGGCTATAAAACACATTTACGTATCATGAACAATGTTATGGAAATGCAAGGCATTCTTTCTAAAAAGGGGATTTGACATTTAAATACTTTTACAATATGTATATCATGGTGTAGCACATATATAGAGAGAAACATGTTAGCACGGACGCTTCTCATTCCTAGAACAATTTGTTAGTTAACAGGGATCAATGAGTAGGGATAAATGTTTTTGGGTTGGCAAGCTGCAGCCAGTGGAGTGCCAAACAATCAGTGCTTGGCCTGAACTATTTGCACTCTATATCAATGACTTGGATGAAGGACTGAATGTATGTTAGCTACTTTTACCTATGACACCAAGATAGGTCACAAAGTAGGTTCCAAGTGGAGTGAAAGTGTCTACAAAGGATATAGATAGATAAGTGGGAACTGCCGATGCTGGAGAACCTGAGATAACAAGGTGTAGAGCTGGATGAACACAGCAGGCCAAGCAGCATCAGAGGAGCAGAAAGGCTGACATTTCGGGCCTAGACCCTTCTTCAGAAATGGGGGAGGGGAAGGCGGCTCTGAAATAAATAGAGAGAGAGAGGGAGGTAGATGGAAGATGGATAAAGGAGCAGATAGGTGGAGCCGAGACAGACAGGTCAAAGGGGTGGGGATGGAGCCAGTAAAGGTGAGTGTGAGTGGGGAGAGGTCAGTCCAGGGAGGACGCACAGGTCAAGGGATGAGGTTAGTAGGTAGGAGATGGGGGTGGGGCTTGAGGTGGGAGGAGGGGTCAGGTGGGAGGACAGGTTAGGGAGGCGGGGACAAGCTGGGCTGGTTTTGGGATGCGGTTGGGGGAGGGGAGATTTTGAAGCTTGTGAAGTCCAAATTGATACCATTGGGCTGCAGGGTTCCCAAGCGGAATATGAGATGCTGTTCCTGCAACCTTCGGGTGGCATCGTTGTGGCACTGGAGAAGGCCCAGGATGGACATGTCATCCAAGGAGTGGGAGGGGGAGTTGAAATGGTTCGCGACTGGGAGGTGCAGTCGTTCATCACGAACCGAGCGTAGGTGTTCTACAAAGCAGTCTCCAAGCCTTCGCTTGGTTTCCCCAATGTAGAGGAGGCCACAACGGGAACAGCGGATACAGTATACCACATTGGCAGATGTGCAGGTGAACATCTGCTTGATCTGGAAAGTCTTCTTGGGGCCTGGGATGGGAGTGAGGGGGGAGGTGTAGGGGCAGGTGTAGCACTTCCTGCAGTTGCAGGGAAAAGTGCCGGGTGTGGTGGGGAACTCATCCCTCACACCCCTTCCCTGCAAAAACAACCAAAACAGAATCCCCCTCGTCCTCACGTACCACCCCACCAACCTCCGAATCCAATGCATCATCCTCCGGCACTTCTGCCATCTGCAATCTGACCCCGCTACCAAAGACATTTTTCCCTCCCCACCCTTATCTGCCTTCCGGAGGGACCACTCTTTCCGTGACTCCCTTGTTCGCTCCACACTCCCCTCCAGCCCCACCACACCCAGCACTTTTCCCTGCAACCGCAGGAAGTGTTACGCCTGCCCCTACACCTCCCCCCTCACACCCATCCCAGGCCCTAAGAAGATCTTCCACATCAAACAATGTTCACCTGCACATCTGCTAATGTGGTATACTGTATCTGCTGTTCCCGTTGTGGTCTCCTCTACATCGGGAAAACCAAGCGGAGGCTCGGGGACTGCTTTGTGGAACACCCACACTTGGGTCACACTAAACAACTGCACCTCCCAGTCGCGAACCATTTCAACTCCCCCTCCCATTCCTCAGACGACATGTCCATCCTGGACCTCCTGCAGTGCCACAACGATGCTACCCGAAGGTTGCAGGAACAGCATCTCATATTCCGCTTGGGAACCCTGCAGCCCAATGGTATCAATGTGGACTTCACAAGCTTCAAAATCTCCCCTCCCCCGACCGCCTCCCAAAACCAGCCCAGCTCGTACCTGCCTCCCTAACCTGTCCTTCCTCCCACCTATCCCCTCCTCCCACCTCAAGCCGCACCCCCATCTCCTACCTACCAGCCTCATTCCGCCCCCTTGACCTGTCTGTCCTCCCTGGACTGACCTATCCCCTCCCTAACTCCCCACCCACACTCACCTTTACTGGCTCCATCCCCGCCTCTTTGACCTGTCTGTTTCCTCTCCACCTATCCTCTCCTTTATCCACCTTCCATCCACCTCCCCCTCTCTCTCTATTTATTTCAGAACCCCCTTCCCCTCCCCTATTTCTGAAGAAGGGTCCAGACCTGAAACGTTAGTTTTCCTGCTCCTCTGATGCTGCTTAGCCTGCTGGGTTCATTCAGCTCTGCACCTTGTTATCTTAGATTGATAAGTGATTGGGCAACAATTAGCAGATGGGATATGATGTGGGAAAATATCCACTTTGGTAGCAAGAATAGAAAAATAGGATACTTTATAAATGCAGAGAAATTGTGAAACTTGTTGGTACTGAGAGATTTTGATATCCTGATACATGAATCAGAAAAGGTTAGTATGCAGCTATAGCAAGTGATGGCAAACAGAAAGTTAATGTTTATTGTAAAGGGAATGGAATGTAAAAGTAGGGAAGTTTCCCAGAAGCTTTACAGGGTATGGCCAAGACTGCCTCTGGAATAGTGTGTGCAATTTTCGTGTTGTTTGTAAAAGCACACAATTGTTTTGCAGAAGTGCTCTGGAAGGCTCGTTGAACTCATTCCTGGGATGAAGGGCTCATTTTGTGAAGAAAGGTGGAACTGGTTAGCCTTGGAAGAATGAAAGGTGATTTTATTGAAACACATCAGAATCTAAGGCAGTTTGATACAATGGATTTTGGAATGATGGGGAACTAGAACTATGGAAGGCCAATTATGAATAAGAAATCTTCCTTTTAAGCTGGAGATGAGAAGAAATGCTCTATCTAGGATGTGGAATTCTCTTTCCCAGGTAACAGTGGAGGCTAAGTCTTTGAAATTTATTCAAAGCTGCGTTAGATGCATTTCTGATTGATAAAGGAGTGAAAGCCTATGGTGGGCAGACAGGAAAGTCGAGTTGTGACTACAATCAGATCAGACATTATCTTGTTGAATAGAAGAGCAGGCTAACAGAGCCTAACAGCTTACACCCGCTCCTAGGTCCTACGTCCCTATGTCTATGTTGTCATCAATAAGATCTTACATAGTCCTTGGGGGACACTAGAAATTAACAATGTGGGAGCAGAAGCAGGAAGAAAAGTCATCAGAAATTATACTATGGCCATGCCTTCAGTGATAAGAATGGAACCAAATGAGTGCTGTCACACCCAACTAGATAAGCATGTCTCAACAGAGGCATTGAAGATGATGGTGGAGTCAACAATACTAAGATCGGTCAAGAAAAATGACAAGGATGTGAAATAAAGGCTTAATTATATCCTTATTCTATGATTATCTGCTGAGTATATGTTAAAAAGCTGCTCCCTAGATGTTAGATCACATGGAACTAGAGCTTGAGTACAAGGGCTCCAGAAGGTATCCTTTTCCATTATGTTTAATAAAACCTGTTAATGTTCACTTAAAAGAGTGTAGATCTGATCTTGTTACACAGTGATAGATGGTGAACTGACCCATGGAACCAAAGGCAAATGACAAAGAGCACCTGAAGTTAAGCCCAGAGATAGCACAGTGCTACAGGTGAGGGACAAGACCTGCCGAATGATCTGACCCTTGAAATGGGATAAATACCTAAAGAGAAGTTCAGCAGTGACAAGAACCAGCCGGTGACAGACTTCAGGCTGACCATGGCACCAATCTTCAGACAGGAAAAGCTCATATAAAGTGAAGAACGCACGCAAGAAGTCCAGTGCAAGAAAAGCAGTAAACAAGAAGAAAAAAATCAATCAGCCACAGTGAATAAAAATAGATCAGAAGCACTTACAGCAAACAATGACTACACAAAAGAGGAAATCAGCACAATGCTTAGAAAAGGTGGGAATGAAAAGCATTTTGGTCACCATAGTTAAATAGCAAATCTACCAATGATGGAAAAAGCTTCGCCTTTGCCAGACCCTCTAAAACATGCAGAGAACCCTGACCAAATTGTGTATGGGGTGCACTGGTGCCAATGGGTTTGCAGATGCCATTCTACCTTGTTAAAAAGGCAGGCAAAGATTAAGTCAGTGTATTACTGCACAGTGGCAGTGCCAATATCAGTCGGTTTGGACAAGGCATAGCTGAAGAAACTGCAGCATAAGACAATGTAATGAAAGCTGTTGACTCCTTATTTAGTGTAAAACCCCATTATATCTGTGCGAATTCTAATTCGCAGAACCAGAAATTAGAGGAAGCCATTGATTTTTTTTAAGAAATGATTGATACCACCTTACAGATAATTGTCAATATGGATCCTTGAAAGAATAGCTCATACGGAACAGCAACATGAATTTCATCAATAAGGCACAGAACAAAAACTGGATGCAAGAGACACTATGGGGCGTGGTAGATAATTAAGGAAGTGAATTTGGTAGGATATGGCAACGGAACACACCTGGCCTTGTGAAAACAAACTCTCCAACAACCCTCAATGTGACTAGGACTTAGCCAAAAAAAGGGTAAGATTCAGCCCTTAGTCACTGTTGGACTGTAGGAAGTATAACAATTAAATTACACAGAGCAAGCTGCCATGAACAGCAATGAGTTAATGATCAGATAATATGTTTTTGTGATGCGTTGAAGAGAGAGAAACATTGACAGGACACCTGACAAAACTCTGGTGCCCTCCTTCAAAATAGTGGAATCCCTTACATTGGCTAAAAGGACTGATAGAATCATATTTTAATATGTGATTAGAAAAGGTGCCACCTCCAACAGTACAGCACTCTCTCAGCACTGACATTGGGAATGTCAGTCTATATTTTAAGAATCTACACTCTTCTAACTCAGAAGTAAGCTTGCTATCCACTGAACCACAGCAGAGTTCCAAAGCTGAAGGAATGAAAGTAACAGCTTAAGCTAGTTTTCCCAGTGCTTTCTTATTTCAAATTTTCATTAAGGTGAGACATAGTAGTGTCAAAATAATTGACAAAAATGCTTGGGACTAAGGGAGATGAAGAGATTGTATTCAGTGAGTTTCGATCTGAAATGTGCTGTCTGAGATAATGTGCCAACAAATTCCATTGTAACTTTTAAAAACAAATTGCATCTTAAAATGGAGAAATTTGTAGGGCGCTGCAACAAAGGGCAGGGAAAAGGTAGATATTTCCAAAAACTGACACTGTCAGGATGGACTGAATGGCCTCTTTCTGTGCTGTATCACTCTGCAATGAAGTAGCTACAGAGACAGAGGATGCATTTGGAATTTGTGACTTGCCAAAATCCCTGGATTCTGGAGAAGTACCGAAGGATTGGAAAACTCCCAATGTGCCACCCCTGTCCAAAATTGGAGGGAAGCAAAAAGTGGCTGATTACAGGCCAATCAGCCTAACCTCTATTGTTGGAATCAATTATTAAGGATCTAATAGCAACATATTGGAAAATCACAATCTAATCAAGCAAAGCCAGCGTGGATACATGAAATTGAAATCTGACTAATTTATTTGAATATTTCAAGGAAGTCTCAGCCAAAGTGGATAGAGAGGAATTAATAGATGTACTTGGACTTCCAAAAGGCATTAGATAACTTACCTCACAAAAGGTTAAGTCATACGAGACCCTGATGTTGGATGTAATATCTTGATGTGGATAGAGAGTTGGCCGTGGGCAGGAAACAGCGAGTAGGAATAAAGGGTTCTTTTTCAGGTTGGTGACTTGTGACCAATGGGTTCCACAGGGATCAGAGCTGGAACTGTCTATAATATATCTCACTCAGAGATAGTAGGAACTGCCGATGCTGGAGTCAGAGATAACACAGTGTGGAGCTGGAGGAACACAGCAGGCCAGGCAGCATCAGAGAAGCGGGTAAGCTGACATTTCGGGTTGGGACCCTTCTTCAGAAATAGGGGAGGGGGATAATAAGTTAAGTGGGCAAAAAGTTGGCAAATGGAGTATAATGTGGGAAAATGTGAAGTTGTTCATTTTGGAAGGGAGAACAAAAGAACAGAATATTATTTATATGATGAAAAACTTCAGAGAGCTGCAACACAAAAAGCCTTGAGGGTACTTATGCACAAAAAAACAAAAATCTAGCACATAGGTACAGCAGGTAATCAGGAAGGCTAATGGAACGTTGGCCCTTATTTCAAAGCAGTTAGAGTATAAGAGTAGGAAAGCCTTCCTGCAACTGCACAAGGTGCTGGTGAGACCACATCTGGAGAACTGTGGTAATTTTGGTCCCCTTATTTAAGGAATAATATAATTTCATTGGAGGCAGTTCAGAGAAGGTCCACTTGGACAATCCTTGGTATGGAGAGATTGTCTTATGAGCAAACACTAAACAGGCCTGGAGTTGATCCACTGGAGTTAGGAAGAATGATAGGTGACCTCATTGAAACAAATAGGATTCTTAAAGAGCTTGGCAAGGTAAATGCTAGGAGGATGTTTCCTCTCATGGAAGAGTCTAGGGTCAGAGGGCAAAGTCTTAGAATAAAGGAGCACTAATTTAAGACTGAGATGAGGAGGAATGTCTTCTTTCGGAGGGTTGTGAGCCTTTAGAGATCTGTAAGGGAAGAGTCCTTGTTTATATTTCAGGCTGAGATAGATAAACTCTTGATGAGGACAGGAATCAAGGGTTTAGGGGGAAAATGCACGAAAGTAGAAACGAGGAATGCTGGGTCAGCCATGATCCTATTGAATGGTGGAGCAAATGGCCTACTTTTATTCCTACTTCTTATGGTCTTACAACGTTGCTGTTTATTTAGCATTTTTCCACTCCATTTCTGTATCATTTCCATCAAAGGAACCACTTACCAAATAACTGCCCCCTTAGGTTGCCACTCTGAGCTACCCAACTTTGTTAAACCATCATTGTCTGTCCTGCTCCATGCCTCAAACAAAAGAAGGTGACTATACACGTTTGAGAAGCTCGGTTCATCATCATATCAGATTTGCAGCACAGGAGGCTCCTTCCAATGCTAACTCTTTAACTGGAACCATCGAATCTAATCTAATGGGCATGTGGAATGTGCTGCCGGCAGTAGTAGTGGAGTCAGACACTTTAGAGACTTTTAAGCGACTCTTGGATAGGCAAATGGATGATAGTATAATGTAGGGTATGCAGGGTCATTTGATCTTAGTAGGATAATAGGTCAGCACAGCATTGTGGGCCGAAGGACCTGTACTGTGCTGTACTGTTCTATGCTCTATGTTCTATGTTCTAATCATATTGCCCTACTCTTTCATTTTCTTCCTTTTTAAGGACATATTCAATTCCCATTTAAGTGATGTCGAGGACTCTGCATCACTTCAGTTGAAGCACACCATATGAACATTTCTATCATCACAAAGTCACTCAGAGATTTTGAAAGTAACTTCTATTGTAATCTGAATTTAATCTTCTTTATCCTATTGTTGAACCTCTCTTTACAATGGGCAATTTTATCAGTATAACTTAAAGGGATTTTTACCCTGGTTCCCACATCAATCCAAAAATATGGGATGCCAAAACATATATAGTTGTGCAATTGTGACCTAATCAATGCCTTCTACAAATTCAACACCTTCTCCTTGCTTTTATATTCAATGCTTGCGTGTAGAAAATCCAGAATGGTATTTGCACTTTCTTAATTGCTTTTTCAACCTATGGTCTCACCATTAAAGACTCTCAATTCAGAGTCTTATTATTTAGGCACGCATACTCCTTGTTCTCTTTCACAAAATGTCTGACTGCATATTTCTCACCGTTGAACTGCCTTAGCCACTGCACTACTTATGCAGTCATATTCCCTTTTTATTGTAACAGATTTCTTAGTTTTTTTTTATCAAATCCTTATTCCATTGCATTTCTTTTATCTATATATTTTGATTACCAGAGGGAAGTTCAATTAATTCTGTCAAGCATGATTCAAAATTTTTTTTTAAAAAGCCATGCTATTGGCACATGTTGTCAGCTCAGGTACTGTTTGGATTGGGCATCCTAGGAAATTGAAATTGAACCAATTTCCATCTATAAAGATAAATATCCTTCAAAGTTCTGAACCAAAAATTGCTAGAGAAACTCAGCAGGTCTGGCAACATTTGTGGAGAGAATGTAGAGGTGACGTTTTGTATCCAGTGACCCTTTTGAAACATTAATTGTGCTTTGTCACCACAGATGCTGCCAGACCTACAAAGCTTCCCAAGCAATTTCAGTTTCTGTTCCAGATTTCCAGCAACCCTTGTTCTTTGTTTTATTCTGATAGCTGCATTATATACTAGCAAAGACCATATCCATTACAAAGCTGAACAGAGGCATTCAAGTTTTATATTTAATTGCCGAATTTGTGGTAACCACTTGTATGAGTACAGGCCAAAATATTTCTCCAATGTTACCTAGATTTCTTTTCAGATATGGCACAAAGTCAAGTCCTTATAATATTGTCACATTTTTCCAGGCCGTCTGGTGATAACTAAGTGTTATTTCTCTTAATTTTACCTCGTGGTCTAATGGATAGTGATATAATGCGAACTGGTCCACTGGTAGAGGAAGACCAACTTTCTCTTTTAGTTAGAGGGATAAAAGATGTTTGATTGCTGTCATATAAAAGTTACAGGTTCCTCTCTAAGTTACACACCACCCTGACTTAGAACTATATCCATCACAATCTATGCCACGTGGAACCTCGATGCTTCAAGAAGGTAGCTCACCATCACTTTTTCAAGCAAGATGAGGAATTCAATAAATTTTAACCTGACTAGCAACACCCCATGAATGAATTAAAAAAGGACCTTCTTTTATATTGTGAGTTGGCACCCAAAAGATTTCACACAATGAATTATTGTGTTATGTGGGTAAAATGGACAGCCATTTTGGGTGTTGCAGCGTACAACAATGAACAGTGAAATGACTGATATATTAATTTGCCTTGGTGACATTGGTTATAGGACACCAAAAAGAAAATTGCCTGGTTTTGTCTTTCAAATCATGCAACAGTATTTTTGACGATTATTGGAACAAACAGATTTGGATTACTTGTTCAGCTGAAAGACCTTCAACAATACAGTGCTCCTTTGGTTTAGGAAATGAAATATCATTATATCCTCAAATTCTGGAGTGAACTTTGAATCCCAAACACTTCTAAATCAAAGATGAATGTCTAATCAATTGAGCCAAGTAAATAATGGTAATGATTACTGTATTGGTGTCTAAAAGGGTTAATATTGAGGAGTAGCAAAAACACAACTCACTTTGATGATGTAATACAGACTTGTGAGAAGAACAGCCTATGATCTTGAAGGAGTGAGACCTAACATCTCAATGCCTATCATATCAATGTAAGCTGTAATGTGCTAACATGCAATAAAGTAAAGCTTGTTAACTAGTTAGACCAGAAAACATTTTGTTTCTCTGCCAGACTAGACCAAGCAGTGTTGTAATTTCCTACATTTAAAGAGGCTGATATCTGTAGCCTTCATCATGAACAGCAGCTCATCCAGCAATACATACCCATATGGGAGGACCTCAATAGTGGTCTGTGTCATTGCTATCATGACATGTTTCTGAAATCCAAATGAAAGCAAGAAAAGATTTGTTTTTATTTTATAACCCCAATTACCTTCTAAATGCTTAAAAGTAACAAAATACTTTTTGATGCAGAAACTGTTGTAATGTAGGAATACTGATCTTAATCAATCTGTTACAATGGTCGTTACATTCAGGTTGAAGATTCAGAACCAAAGAGGTGCAAATGTTTCCCTGCAGTATCTCATTATTAAAGAGGCATCTGACCCTCTGCTTTATCATGTTGATCTAGGCATTGAACTGCACTCAACTTATGCCATTTATTTAGATGGAGGCTAGATATCTCTTGGAGATGAAGTTTGTGGCCTTTTATTACCAATCCACCAAAACAAAATGGCAACAGTGTTTCCTGAGTTATGTCACCAAACCTTAAATAATTCTTTTGCTCTATCAACTTACATATCATCTTTTCAGTGGATGTCAGCCTCCTTGGCCAGACGAGCATTCATTGCTCACCACAACTGCCTCTGAGAATGAAACCAGGATGAACAGATAAAGCAGTGAACATTTGCTGTTATTGATTAAATGTTTGGTCACTGAATTTAAAATCCTGATAATCTTTTGATCAGCAGAAATCTTTGTCTTTCTAATTGAATCTGTTCTTTATCCTTGCAGGCTTATAGGGAAAAGGTGGGCCAACGGACGTTACTGTACAGAGGCCAGCATGAACTGGATGGGCTGAGTGGTACAATTCTGTGCTCTAAATTACTCTATCTGTCCACACTATTTCAAAGGTAGCTGATCAAGCATTTGTCCTTTCAACTAAGCTGCGATGTTGTGAAGTGCCATGATCAACTCTGTTCACCTTCACCGAACAGTTCAGGGTGGCTAATTTTATTGCTGTTCAAAAACTTTATCACTGTGATAATCCTTCTGGACCTAACCTTTTCTGTGGAGTGGTTGGAGACATGACTTAAACAGATCTCTCTCTCTCCAACCCCCACCATCTCTTTATCCCTGGAGTCAAACTTACTCAAAAATAAATTCACTTTAGCATCCTTAGCATGCTGTGATTTTGTTTTTGTTGACTGCCATATGGTCTATTCCAGAATCAGCCAATTTGCAATCTTTGCTCTGGTGCATAAATGCTATGGCATTCAAATCAGGCGTGTGTATGTTTCATTTGCATCTCATTCACATTCATTCCTGTGTGTGTGTATATGGTGATTGATTCATGCAATCTAACGGCAGTGCTATTAACGCCAAGTTATGGGGAAAATGACAATGTCTTAGTATAGCAGAATCTGCACTATTGACCAGGCAATGCAGAGTGACCCAGGTTGACTTCTCTCTTTCTCTTTCAGGAAGCTCCTTATTTCTTCATGCTGCTAAGAATCATATCTTAACTGTGCAAATTGCGTTGAGTGCACGGTTCCTGAAGTGCCAAATTTTCCTCTGACAATAAAATATGCCAGCTGGTGTTATTAACGCTTGAAAATTCATGATGCAAGGCAAAGGAAACAAATCTTCTTTTCCCAGGATAATGTTCTGAAGTTACACATTGGTGTACAAACCTTTGTTTAAAATTCCTCACAATGCTTTTCCAGCAGAAGCATGAAGCTGCTTATTTTAGCATCATTTCTAAGAGCTCTACTTTTGTCGATCTGGAGAGTGGAAATGAAAAGAAATCTATTAATAAGTTGTATAGGAATGTACAGCCTAATTTCAAAGCCAAAGGAACATTTGAACAAGCAGCGTTTGACACATTGTATGGAATAGAACAGCATAGATACTCGGAGCAGGAGAAGACCATACTGCTTCACTATTCAACACAATCATGGCTGATCCTCAGCCTGAACTCTACCTTCCCATCTCTGAGAGATTATTTTAACCTTTCACAGTAGAAAGTGCTGCAAAATCTCAGTAGGTAAGACAGCAGCCGCGGAGAGAGAGACCATTTTAATATTTCAAGCCATCGATGACTGACAGAGGAATGAGTGTTGACCAGGATACAGGGAGGGTACCAATCGCTACACCCAATATTCTTTTCTGAACTGTGCCACTGAGAAAGCTGAAAAACAAAGATACATTTCAAGCAAACATATTGATAATTTCCCACATTTTGTTCCTCACAAGCACACAGCATCATTAAAGTTTTTTTTTAAAAATCCAGTTGGCCGTCAAACCAGCTCTTCAACTCGATAAGTTCACAGCTGATCTGATTGTGACCTTAAATCCACTTCCCTATCTGCTTGACATAACCTCTCATCTTCCTGGCCAACTCTATACTACATCCTGTTCTCAATAAAGGCCAATATTTCACTCATCTTCCCACAACATGTCATGGCTGCGTGCAAACAAAAGTAGTTCATATACAAGGACACCCAGATGTCTCTACACTGCAGCATTCTGCAGTCCTCTCCAGTCCAATATCCTTTCCTATTTCTTCCACCAGTTAGAGTGGTGGTGGAGGGTTGTTTTTCAGACTGGATGCCTATTACCAGTGGTGTTCTCTCAGGGTCAGATCTGGGTCCTCTTTTGTTTGTAATTTATATCAATGGTTTGGATGAGAATATAGAAGGCACCGTTAGTAAGTTTGAAGATGACACCAAAATTGGTGACGTGGTAGACAGTGAAAAAGGTTTTACTAAAATTACAAAGGATCTTGATCAACTGGGACAATGGGCTGAAAAATGATAGATGGAGTTCAATGTGGATAAGTGCAAAGCATTGTATAGGACCTATATAATTAATGGTAGGACCTTGGGTTATGTTGTAGAGCAGAGGGACCTAGGGATGCATGTACATAATACTTTGAAATTTGCATCATATATAACAGGGTGGTTAAAAAGGCACTTGGCAAGCTTGCCTTATTGCTCAGTCTTTCAGAACAGGACTCGGGAAGTCATGTTAAGATTGTAGAGGACATTAGTGAGGCCTGTTCTGGAATACTGTGTCTTGTTCTGGTCGGCCAGTTATAGGAAGGATAATATTGAACTGGATAGGTTTCATAAGAAATTTACCAGGATGTTGCTGGGTATGAAATGTTTGAGTTTTAAAGAAAGGCTGGATAGGCTGGGATATTTTTAACTGGAGTGTAGGAAGTTGAGAGGTGACCTATAGAAGTTTACAAAATAATGAGGGGAATAGGTAAAATTAATTGTCATTGTCTTTTCCCTAGGATAGGATATTTCAAGACTGGGGGCACATTTTTAAAGTGAGAGGGACATATTTTTACACAGAGGGTGGTTTGCGTGTATAATGAACCTCCTGAGGAAGTGGTGGATGTGGGTACAATTACAAGTTTAAAAGACATTTGGTAAGTACATGAATAGGAAAGGTTTGGAGGGATATGGGCCAGGAGCAGGCAGGTGGGTTTAGTTTAGATTGGGATTATGTTTAGCATGGACTGGTTGGACCGAAGTGTCTGTTTCCGTGCTGTATAGCTCTATTACTCTATTACTCTATGACTACATGTCGTATTTCCATTTACATAATCTATTATTCCTCCCTTTGCATCCTCCTCAAAATTTACTTTCCTACCTATCTTTGTATCATCAATAAATTTGATCTGCCCCTTTATCCAAGTCATTAATAATGATAGTAAATTTAAAAAAAAATTGTTCATGGTATATGGGTGTCACTGGATTGACCAGCATTTAGTACCCAGAGGGCAGTTAAGAGTCAACCACACTGTTGTGGGTCTGGAATCACATGTAGGCCAGACCAGGTCAGGATGACAGATTTCCTTCCCTAAAGGACATTAGAGAATCAGATGAATCTTTTCTGACAATGGTTTCATGGTGATCATTAGGCTCTTAATTCCAGAGATTTATTGAATTCAAATTTCACCTTCTCCCATAGCTGGATTTGAGCTCCATTTCCCAGAACATTACCTGGATGTCTGGATTAATAGTCTATCAATAATACCACTAGGCCATCATCCCCCATTCATCTCCACTGATCACTGCAGCCCTCAACTAATTACAATATGACAACTTGAAAACAACCCATTTATCCCAACTCTGTTTCATGTTAGTTAGCCAATACCCTTATCCATGCTAATACATCGCCCCACTTCAGCACTTATTTTGTGTGGCATTTTATGTGGCACCTTATCAAGTGCCTTTTACAAATCCAAAAATAATGCAACTGCTGATTCTCCTTTGTCCACCCTTCTTGTTGCATCCTTAGAGAACTCCAATAGATGTGTCAAACAGTATTTCCCCTTCACAAAACCAGGTTGGCTCTGCCTGATTTTATTATTATTTACTACATGCCCTACTACTCCCTCATTGATAATTGAATTTTGCATTTTCTTTATGACAGATATTTAGCTAACTAGCCCATACTTTCTGCCTCCTTTCTTTTTTTGCGCAATGGTGTTAGATTTATAAGTTTCCAATCCACTTGGGTGTTGTCCAGAATCTAACAAATTTTGGAAGATCACACGACTCCATCCATTCTGTTTGGAGTCAATTACTTTAAGACCGAGGATGGACACTTGTCAGCATTTAGTCCCATTAGTTTTCCATGTCCACATTAAGTAACAACTTCTTCCTGGAATATTCTTGTTTTCTGTTTTATTTGTTCTCCGTAGTAGTACTTTTGATGTGAGACAGAAACTGGGTTGTGACTTGAGTTAGTACTTTCCAAGCTCCTTAACAGAGCATCAGCAATGGTTCAGTGAATCCTACTCTCACATTTGAGTTGGAAAACTGTGGATTCAACTCCCACTCTAAAGACTTGACCATAAAAATATGGGGTCCCAGTGCAGCACTGAAGGAGTGTTTCACTGCCAGAGATGCTGTCATTTGCTGCTTTAAAGAAGATCTGGAGAGTTGTCCTTATTGTCCTGGCCAATATTTATCCACCAATTAACACTACAAAGCAAAGCTGGTAACGATTCCATTTCTGTCTGGAGGATATTGCTGACTCCATATTGGTTATTGCATTTCCTACATTGCAACATGACTTCAAGAGTAGTACTTAATTAAAGGCATTATATTTTATTGAAAGGATTTGAGATGCCCAATGGTCATGAAAAGGGCCTATATAATTGCAAATCTTTCTCCCTTCACTTGAAAAGACTAAAACAGGTTTTAGGCAAAGTTAAATGCACAAATATTTTTCTGATATCCATGTTTCTCTATCACTGCTTATTTAGCCATGTTCTGTTAAAATTATGAACTGAACTGTGAATATTTCAGTAATTCCTCAAAGATACCATGCATAAAATAATTATCATGAATTTGGATGTACATTTTTTACTGAAGTGATTTGAGAGTCACCAATTATGCCATAGCAACACACTTCAAAGTAGAATGATTCTCATGTGATGCAGAAATAAACCAACCCTTCAAATTAACTTCATAAAACAATTTCCAATCATGCATAGTCTGTCATAACATTATTCAAAAGAAACATTTTCACTCACGGCATAAAGGGGCATGAGATATGCTGTGTCATCTTAAAAAAGCATTCACAGTATTTAGGCAGCACTGCCATGACCAGCATTTATGTTCATCCCTAATAAAAGGCAATGAGTGTTTTCCCTTGAATTGAAGGAGGTAATTAACATTCAACCATTTTATTCTTTGCTTGGAACCACAAGTAAGTGAGACAGGGAATGGACAGCAAATGTCCTTCTGTAAAGAACATCAATGAACTAGATGGACATTTTACCACAATCTGGTTGTTTCATGGTCACCATTATTGAGACTAGTTTTGAGCTCATGTCTCTCTGGATCTGTATTCACAAACTTTTTACAGATGGAGACATTGCACCCAAATACTGGCAGAGGACTGAACCTGGACTCCTAAACACACCTTCTGACATTTTTGCAGGCAGGATATGGGAGTGTGTTCTAAATTACCCATCCCTTGTTTCCAGGAGCAGGTGCTCATATAAATCAGCAGCTGTGTCACCTCGTGTGATTTTGCTGAGGTAGGTTTATGAAACCCAAAGTGTGCAGATTAGACCCAATAGAATCATGTCTGTACAGTATGATGTCATTTGGATACCAGGAGTACCTTTTTGGAGAGGTAAAGTATACCTTTGGATGTTCTCCTGAGACAAGTTTTGGAGAGATAATGTGTCTTTGGGCTTTAATATTTGTTAAAAAATTGTGAAGTTTCAAAAGAAAACATAGATTTCTATTTCACTCTTTTGATATATTTTGATAAATGACTATTATTAAAAGATTTGTGCTGCATTTCTGATTTTACAACATAACATTGTTACAATCAGTTTTCTATTCACTAAATACTTTGATTGACGTCTCCAAGTAACTATGGAATAGAAATGTTAACTTTCATAAGCAATTATGTGAAATGCTTTCTTCCATGAGTGGAGGATTAAGTACTTCAGTGAAATTAGTTAAAAGAATTTCAAGGTGTGGATTTTCCTTTTTAGAAATAGCCGCATCATCAATTGACACATAGTTTATATTATGTCAGCTTGGTTCACGATATCTGTCTGAGGAGAAACTAGGCAAGTTGGGATAGACGGATAAGAGTAGCCATGGGAATTATAGATTACTTGAGTTTGCTTTAGGGATATAAAGGGCCATGGGGATGAGTGCAGGCATGGGTTGACATAGGCAACATTAGGAGATGTGGGTGATGAGTTATGGCCTAAGTATGCATGAAAGATATGAGGGGCTGATGGAACTGGGTTGAGGGGTGTAGGTGACATGGTGGGTATGAAGTGGGTGGAGTGTCATGAGGTGACAACATCTGGAAGGGACGTGGTGTAGGAAGTGTGTAGGGTGATGAGGAGGTACAAGGTGTGTTGTTTCTGTCTTAATCATGTTTTAAATGACTTAATGCAAAATAGCAGTAAACCAAGGCAGGCCTTCCATTTTCAAACGTGTGTACATGTTATGGGGCTGCCTGGCCTAATGCCCCATCACTCCAGAATGAAAATCCAATCTTTTGGGCCACTTTTACCTGGATTGGTTTTGATCAACCCAGGAGCAAAATTCTTCAAGCCTCAGAATTACTAGTCTAGCAACAAAACCATTGCATTATCACCATTTCCTTATTCGTTGTTCTTAAATTAAGGGAATATTACACTTAATGTGAATGCAGTCAGTATAGGCACAACAGCTAAGTGGTCTCCTGTACTGTGTCATTCTATGATAAGAAATTATTGGAATGCATACTTGAAAATGTAACTTATAGTTGGAAAAGTGAGCATGGATTTGAATTTTAAAGACCATTTGGATAATTAGATCCATGATGATATTTATGTGTCTTAGAAGCTGCATCAAGGGAGAATTCACCCTTCTTGCTATTAAAAAAAAAACCTTGTTCAGTTTGTCAGTCTCTTTTTATCTTCTCTGTGCTATTTTTGCCTTCTGTATTTTACATTTTTATGCTGTCTAGTTTCTAATGCTGGCAATGATTGCAGCAGCTATGAATCTTCTGAGAAAAATATTTGATGCTGAAGTTAGAGGTGTTAATATTGTGGAGATTCTCACTGAGACAGGAGAGAAGTCAGTTATCTACGCATTCGTTTTGATAGGGAGCAAAGTAATTTTGTCAAGAGTCAAGCATTTTTGAATGAAGCAGTATTTTATAGCTGTATATCCTGAATGTTTTCCCACATGAGTTCCACCTTTGGATAATTATTTGTGTCTTTTGGAATCATTTCTCAGTTCACTATTACAGCTCAGGTTTTATGTTCTTTTCCGCCTTATGGAGTCACTGAAATCTGGCACATTGCATAGCAGTTAACGCGTAGGCTTTCACTCTGCTAATGGCAGCAGTTAATTAAAAGGAAGAGTTGCTCAGGCATCGGCCTGTTACCATACAACACAAATAAAAGACTTTAGGATGGGCTATGTTTTATAAGCAGTCGCCTTATCAGTGCATTCCTGAATGAGCACCCGTAAGTTCTTTGACACGTGAATAATGGTTAAATGCTTCATTGGAACGAAGGTGGTAATGTAACTCCACCTAATGTCAGTTTGCTGCCGTTTTCATAAACAGTTAAAAGCTAGCTAACATTATAACGTAAGCAGGCTTTACCCAACCTCATCATATTATCATTGACTGCTGACAAGAAATGCTTATCTTCATGTAGCAGAGATTGGTTGAAAATTTCCTTAGCATGTGCCAAGATTTGCTCGCTGCCCATTGCTGGACTGTAACATGAAAAATTCTTGATTTTGTTCTCATTTTATTTACTGTTTCATCAATTCGAATACATGAATATTGTATATTACACAATAACCTTTACACTGTAACAAAATAAAGCTCTCCAGCCGAAAGGAGTTCAACAGCATCATCTGCAAACATTTAAACCTGAAATTGCGAGAATACATTGTACTTATCATAAACATTATTAAGGAGCTGGTATTTTTCATTACTTTCAGCTACAGTTTCAATCAGTGAAGGCAATTAATGCCAACTTGTACTGTTTAAGCAGGGATAGCCCAGCCTAAATTCACAAATATAGCACACTGTGCAAATACTTCCATCAACCTAGGTTGTAAAGAATAAAGAGAAAATATAGATGAGTGGGATGAAAGCATTGTGAGTAATGAGGCACAAGTACACCTCTGCCTCATTATAAACCTCTCAGTGATAGCATTATATCTGTTGCAAGATACTGGGGTTGGCTCCTGACCTTTTTATTAGGCATTTTATGTCATGTTATGAGACATTCACTACACTGAGTGCTTCATTATAATGTGGGGATGTTGTAGGTGATGATATTGTTATGGTACATGTCTGCCACTTCTATGTTCTGAAATTTGACTGCTTGTTACGCAAAATTAATTGGCTACAATTTTCTTCCTGTCTCCTGCGTCAGGGTGTGGTGCTGATGCCAGTAGACAAAACTTTTCCACAGATAGGAACTGGATCTTGCGGGCTGAAAGGGTGGCAGACGCAGAAATCATCATCTGTTTAGAACCTTGATTAAGTGAATGAAATGTTGTGACTAATTGGGCTATAGACCAAGAATTAAAAAGTGGGATTAGGTCAGGAATAGCTTCCTTTCAGCTGTGTAGACATCAATAGCTGAATGGGCTAATGTGTTGTGAAAAATTTAAATGCTTTTACGTTTAATTCATTGGCAAGTAAGGCTTTATATTACTGGACTCAGTGATTTCCACAAAGGACAAGGAACTCTAAGCATAGTATATCTCCTTTTGGCCTGCACTTCCGAGGGCTGATAGAAGTGCCTTTACTTTGAAGGCAATGAGGAATCAGCACCTTCTGTTTTGTATTTCATCTTTCTATGACTAAATGCTGTTGTTGCATTTCACTTTGTTTGTATTGAACCTCTATGTAGTGCCTTATTGATATTGCCAGGATTACTGGCATTTGGTGCTGCAGGGAAAATTCTAAAAAGATGTCTTTTTTTAATTGCCGTACTTAATTTGTGCGCCAGAAGTTCAACATTGCCGGCTGCTCTGCAAAAACCCAACTGGAGTACCTCTGACACAATTCGACCAATTTGTAAAATGCCTTGCTCCGTGGTTGGAAGTCATTCATGAACCATGCCCAATGTTACGGGTTTGCAAATAGGATACAGAAAGCATTGTTGAAGGCAGTCACTGAGGCAACTTCATTAATTAGACAAATGCTGGCAGGATGCAGCGACCAATTATGGCTTGGCAATGTCTTTTTTTCCCGTGTAAAACTAGCAAACAACTTCCATAAGAACAGTTTTTGGACTTCAGAGACATAATGCATCAGATTGCAGGGAGGAAGCATTTTGAGATTTCTCAAGTGCTAATTATTAATGACCTGCAGTCTTTCAACATCTGAATGAGATCATAGAACAGCTTCTTATCACATAATGTAAAACGACTGTTGAGATTGACGAATAGATTCAGCCAGTGGGTGCTAGGTCTCTTGTGATGCAGTGGTAGTGTCCCAACCTTTGAGCCAGGAGTCCTGGATTCAAAAGTACCATCTGCCTGAGAGGTGTATCATAACATCCTCAATAAAGACAATTAGAAAATATTCCTTTTGGGTACTGAGCAGTTGGGATACTTTTGAAGGTGTGGTTCTAAATTTGCTAATCTGTCTACATTTAATGTTAATGCAGCATTACAAATATCAAAAAATCCTCTAGATTATAACACTGTGCCTCTAAAACTGAAAAAAAAGGTTCAGGTTCTGTCAGGAAAGAGGATGTTGTGAACTTAATAACTTTTCATAATTCCCAATAATTTATTTCATGTTACTGCATAAGACTTAAAATACATTGAAAGACACATTTGCAGGTGTTACTTGATAAAAAGAGAGTACTTTTCAGATGTTGCATAAAATCATTCACTGTTCAAAGGAAATGATTTGAATGTTGTCAGTAGTGTACATTTCCTACATGCATAACTAAGGCCAGATAAAAATGGTGCTAGAGATACACATGGAGCAGCAAGAGCCACGGAAGAGTACAAGGGACACTATTACTAGAGTTCTTGTCTGAAAGATATATAACATTTAAAGTCATAGAATTCCAGAGTCTTGGGATCATTACAGCACAGAAGGAGCTAATTCATCCCATTGAATCCATCTCAGCTTTCTGTGGAACAAACCAATTGGTCCTACTCTGCTACTCTATCTCCATAGCCCTACAAGTTTATTTCCCTCAAGTGCAAAAATTATTTTTGCAGAATTAACTGTCTCAAAATCCATCATCCGTGTAGGTAGCAAGATTCAATGACCACTTACTATTTCACAACTTTCTTCCTTACATCCTCCCAGTCAGGTTTTGTTTAATGACATATCTGTGTTCCTAATCATTCGGAGATAACAAAAACTGCAGATGCTGGAGTCAGAGACAACACAGTGTGGAGCTGTATTTCTGAAGAAGGATCCTGACCCAAAACATCAACCTGCCTGCTCCTCTGATGCTGCCTGGCCTGCTGTGTTCCTCCAGCTCCACACTGTGTTGTATCTGTGTTCCTTGATCTTGTACCAATGGGAGCTGTTTTTCTGGTCTACCTCGTCTAAATCTGACCTAATCTTGAAAACTGCAATCAAACTCCATCTCAAACTCCTTTGTTCCAAGGAGACGAACCCTAGCTTCTCTAACCTAACCTTGCAGTTACATTCCTTCAACCCTGGAAAGTGTAAGATTTAATAGAAGCGTTCAACATCAAGGGGAATCCATTGGTGATATTACGAATGATCTTTACAGGTTACTGGAGAAATGTGACTATAGTGACTTCAGGTCAGAATTCATATGGGACAGAATTTTGGTAGGAATTGCTGATGAGTCTTTGTCAGCTTTATTATGGTCCAAAGAAGACCTGATTCCGGAGAATGAGTTCTGAGGAAGGGTCACCAGTCCCAAAACATTAACTCTGTTTTTTCCTTCACAGATGCTGCGAGCTTTTCCAGCAATTTCTGTTTTGTTTCCTGATTCCGGAAAACGCCATTCTGCTTTGGAAGATTGGTAAGTCTTTGTTGTGAGAGTTGTCGAGCTTGATTATGATTCAGTGAAAATCCTTTTTCAGCTGGATGTTATTTTAGCTCTTGGATATATTTCAAGAATTCCTGCTGAATCTGGTAATTGGTCTATTACCTTATTTGGAGGTTACTCACAAAATTCAAGAATTCACTTCTCTGTGAAATATTCCCTGCTAACTCAAGTAGCGCCCCCCCCCAACACTGGATCCAAAATTGGCTTAGTGGCGGGATACAGATGATGGTGTAGAAGACTGTCCATGTAAATGTAGGCTGGTGTTCAATGGTGTACGACAGAGACCAGTGCTGGGTGGGCATGATACATAAATTTGCAGATGACACAAAGATTGGCTGGAGCATTGACAGTGAATGAGAAGGTCTTAGATTACAAGAGGATGTGGAAGCATTGGTCAACTGGGCAGATCAGTGGCAGATGGAATTTAACTCTGCTGTGAAGTAATGCACATTGGAAGAAGTAACAAGACAAGAGAGTACGCAATTATTGGTAGGATACTAAGAAGCTCAGACGAACAAAGAAATCTTGGGGTGATTGTTCATAAATCCTTGAAAGTGGCACAGCAGTTTAGAATGGTTGTTAAGAAGGTATACAATTCATTTACCTTTATCTTTTGATGAATAGATTATAAGAACGGGGAGTTGTACAGAACTTTGGTTCCGTCACAGCTAGAATACTGTGTGCAGTTCTGGCAACCACACTATAGGAAGGATATGGTTGCACTGTAACGGTGCAGGGGAGTTTCACCAGGATGTTGCCTGGGATGGAGTGCTTCAGCCATGAAGAGAGACTGGATAGGCACGGGGTGTTTTCTATGGAACAGACAAGGTTGAGGGGGAACATTTAGAGGGACATGAACAATGTCAATGGAAAACAGCTGTTTCCCTTAATTGAAGGATTAATAACAAGGTAAAAGGCAGGAGGTTTGGGGGGATGTGAGGAAAAGTTCTTCCACTCAGAGAATGGTGGTGTTCTCGAATGCACTGTTGGGAGGGTAGTAGATGTGGATAACCTCACAATCTTTAAACAGCACTTGCATGAGCACTTGAAATGTCATAACATTCAAAGCTATGGGCCTAGTGCTGGAAAGTGGGATTAGATTTAAATCAGTTTTGGTGATACAGAATTGATGGGCTAAAGGGCCTCTTCTGTATTGTATGTTTTCTATGATCATCTGGGGAAACCTTTAACTTAATGAAGATCCATCAGAGAATACTGCTCCTCTATTAAAACAAATACTTCCTTTCTTGCAGAATCCTGAAGTTCTGAATCAGTCAATTGCTATTTGATTTGAAGAGGTATTGTCTGTTTTGCAATATCCTGGACTTTAAGACCAGGCAATTTTATCTTGTCTTGTCATGTCTTGAATCAATGGACACTGTTCTCGCTTCTATAGCGTCATATACAGCCCATCTCCGTTTTCAGCAAGCAAATCTTTACTCTCAATCTGTTGATATATCTGCGCTGAAGTCTTTGCTTGAATTTAGTAATTAGGTAGGGTGTGTTAATTTGTGCTTTGCATTTGTCTTTCTAGTGACCTAACATTTTCACAATCTGGATTGTTTTTAAGTCAGCATTATTTCCATTACTGACACTGGCAATTTTGCTTTGAAAGCCAATGGAGTGCAATGGAGTTCTTAGTTGATGATTGGAATGAAAACCATTTCCACTGGTCCAATGGCATCTGCGACCTCCTTCCTGTTGACAGTTTGAAACAATTCTCTTATGCCAATTGCAGTAGATTCTTTAGTTCTGATTATGCTCCACTTGAGGGTAGAGAGTCCAGTGGAATCTTTTACTGTTTGCTTGTTGAGTGATTAGAGTAACACATTGGCTCAGTCATTAGCACTGCTGCCTCACACTGCCAGGGACCCAGGTTCTATTACACCCTTGGGTGACTGCCTGTCTCCCTGTGTCTATGTGGGTTTGCTCTGGTTGCCTCCCACAGTCCAAAGATGTGCAGAGATAGTAGGAACTGTAGATGCTGGAGAATCTGAGATAACAAGGTGTAGAGCTGGATGAACACAGCAGGCCAAGCAGCATCAGAGGAGCAGGAAGGCTGATGTTTCGGGCCTAGACCCT
>NC_063348.1:39599436-39668523 GCF_021869965.1 Rhincodon typus
CAGAACAGATCCTTGTGGTACACCACTCGTAACTGAGCACCATGTTGAATATTTTCCGTCCACTACCACCCTTTGTCTTCTAAGGGTCAGCCAATTCTGAATCCAATCTGCCACATTTCCCCCTATCCCATGCCTCCTTACCTTCTGCATGAGCCTACCATGGGGAACCTTATCAAATGCCTTACTTAAATCCATGTATATCACATCCATTGCTCTACCTTCATCCACGTGTTTAGTCACCTCTTCAAAGAATTCAATAAGGTTTGTGAGGCATGATCTGCCCCTCACAAATCCATGCTGACTATCATGAATCAAACTGTGCCTATCCAAGTGATCATAAACCCTATCTCTCAGAGCCCTTTCCAATAATTTGCCCACCACTGAAGTAAGACTTACTGGCCTGTAATTTCTGGGGTTATCCCTACTCTGTTTTTTGAACAAGGGAATGACGTTTGCCTCTCTCCAAGCTTTCGGCACTATACCCATGGACAGTGAGGATGGAAAGATCATCGCCAAAGGCCCTGCGATCTCTTCCCTCGTTTCCTATAGAATCCTTGGAAAAATCCCATCAGGGCCGGGGAACTTATCTAGCTTCAAGTTCCTCAAAATTCCTAGTACATCTTCCTTACTAACATCCACCTCCTCTAGCCTACCAGCCTGTTTCACACTGTCCTCCCCTACAACTAGGTCCCTCTCCGTTGTGAATACCGAAGAAAAGTATACATTAAGGACTTTTCCTATCTCTTTAGGCTCCGTACACAAATTCCCTTTACAATCCTTGATCGGCCCTACCCTTTCTCTGGTCATTCTCTTATTCCTCATGTATGTGTACCTTGGGGAGATGTTACAATGCCTTTTGAGATTGTGTGCATTACTGCCAGAATGCATCAATGGTGGAACGAGGGATCACTGAAGCTGTTAGATGGGGTGCCCATTAAATGAGCTGCTTTGTCCTGGATTTGTCCTTCTTGAGTTTTGTTGGAGTTGCACCAATCCAGACAAATTTAGAGTATTCCATCACATTTCTGACTTGTGCCTTGTAGATGGCGGACAGACTTTGGGGAATCAGGAGGTGAGTTACTTGCCACAGTATTCCTAGCCTCTGGCCTGATCTTGTGGCCATTGTATTTATATAGTGAGTCCAGTTAAGTTTCTGGTCAATGATAACCCCAGGATCTTGGTACTACTTCAATGATGGTAACACAATTGAGTGTCAAGGTGTGATGATTCGATTTTCTCTTATTGGAGATGGTCATTGCCTGACCATTTGTGTGGCGTGAATGTTACCTGCCACTTGCCAGCCCGAACCTGGATATTGTCCACATCTTGTTGTATTCGAACATGGACTGCTTCAGTATCTGAAGAGTGATGAATGATGCTACACATTGTGTAATCACCAATGAACATTCCACTTCTGACCTTATATTAGAGGGAAGCTCATTGATGAAGTAGCTGAAGATGGTTGGGCCCAGGACACCCCCAGAGATATTCTGGAGTGGAGATGACTCACCTCCAACAACCATAACCATCTTCCCTCGTGCTAGTTATGACTCCAACCAACAGGAGTATGTCCCCTGATAACTATCAATTCCAGCTTTGCCAGTGTTCCTTGATAGCACACTCGGTCAAATACAGGTCTTGATGTCAAGAATTGTCACTCTCACCTTACAATTGAATGAAAATTGCTATCTGTAATGGTTGGGACCTAAGGAAGAGGTCACAATGGATTGCTACATATTGCTATTGGTCAAGAAGCAAATTGATGGAATTTATATCAAGTGTTTTGAAAGGTGATAGTGCAATTTCTCAACTATGGGATACTGGGGCACTATTGTGAACATCACAATTGTTTCAGGTATTTTTGTAGATGAAGAAAATGGAAATATAATGGGCTGATCTTACTTAATTCTTGCATGAGTATGTACAAATGAGCGTAAAATTGTTCATCTTCAAGGCTGTATCACATCAAATAAGGAAGGCTGGTTGTGCAGAGGGAAGTGCTGCTGCCTCTGAGCCAGAGGTTCTAGGTCCAAGTCCTGGTCAAGGTCTTAATGCCCAAGGAAGGTTGTTTATCCTCGAAGTTCGATTACCAATCTACAGATCTTTCCAATATGCCCATATCAGGCAGCAAAGGGAGGGGCATTCCTCTGGATCTTCACATTGATATGAAATGGTGCCACTGAAACCCAAGCCTCTGATCAATGACCTGTTCCAGGAAAACAGAAGTAGCTATGGAAACAGATACAAGCACGATGTTTGTCTGTCTCGTGAACTAGATGTGAGAAGAGAAAGGAAAATTAGATTGAAGAGAATTGCACAGAATGTACAGTACAGGAATGGGTTATTAGGTGCATCTGGCTCATGTTGGAGTTCATACGTTCATCAAATTTTCTTTCACTCTCCTTCACCTAACACTCAGAATATTTTTCTTTCTTTTGAGTTCATGTATTTACACAAATTCCCCTGAAATGCATCTATCCTATTGGTCTGAACAATTCTCATGGTAAGTGTTCCAAATTCGCACCATTCTCTGAGTGAGGAACTTTCTCCTGAATTCCATTTTGGACTGATTAGTGATTATTTTATATTTATAGCTTCTAGTTTTGGTTTCTGTCATTGGTGTGTTCGTTGAAGTCAGTGATATAAGGTACAGTTAATGTTAATTCTTCACTGATGTCTTATGTCAAAATGATCTGCTCTTTAGCACCTTGAATGATCAGATGTCTACCATTTCTTGATAGTTAGACCATGATTATTGACCACATGTTCACACTGTTGAGGTGAAACAAATGTAAATAGAGGAAGTGGAGCTATTAAATTGTTAGGCTGATGAGAACTGGACAGGAAGATAGGAAAGTAAGAAAGACTGAGAGAGAAGTACAAATTAAGAGACTCAAAGAGAAGCTAGAAGTGGCTGTGTGTGGTGTTGTGGAAACATAGGAGGAGAAGATAAAGCTTTTGAAAAGCATTGCAAACTAGGGCTGGCCATGGCTATGGGAGTGCAAACTGCTGTATCAAAAAAGCAGAAGCTGAACTTACTGCTCCACGGTGTATATTTTAAATAAAAAATGTTCAGGAAAAGCCTTAATGGCCGACCTGCTTGCTTTTGGTATGAACCCAAAGCAGTTTATCAGCTAGATTGGTAATTTCAGCTATCAGGTTAAGAGATGGCATTTCCTCTTTTATTCTGATCAGTTGATACATGGGTAAAGTGAGACCTTAAAACTGGAAGGCTGAAGATGATTGCAGGCTACAGCAAAGAAAGTTGCTGTTTTCACTAATGTGCCTGGCAAGTGGCCAGCAAATGAAGTCATTAATCTACTCCAAAGTGTTTATGGAGGAATCCTTCAAGACAGTGCATTGCAAAGTTCAAAATTAAAACAAAAGAAGAATCTGTTGATACACACACTTCCAAGGCACTGAATAATGTGAGCATTAGTGAGAAAGTTGAGAGATTTGCGAAAGATTGACAATGTGGAGCTTCTCAAGATCAAAAGCAAAAATTCCCATTTTCTAACCAAGTGCTAAGCAGCAGGGTACGATTCTCACTAGTGAGCAGTGAAAGACCCAATTGCATGATCTTGCTATAACCTAATCTCACCTAATTAGTATTCAGTTTCTTATTCCCCACCTATCAGATAGAAACTAGACAATGGAAACTCTTGACACGAAAGTCAGAGCGGTTATCCAGCAATTTCACATCGCTATTTGTTCCTCTGGACTTCAACTTGGACACCCAGAACCAACTCCTCAGGCATGATGAGTAATGATTGCATGCAACCCCCCCCCCCCCCCCCCCCCCCCCCACCCCCCGCACCATCCACCAACGTTGGCTCCACACCAGCCTCATTGCACCCCCATGGCACATGACATGTTGCGTGCTGTATCAATCTCACACCAAGAGCATCTGCCAGGACCATACTCAGAAAACACACTAGATGCACATTTACCAAATGACCATATCTCAAAGTCTAAGGGGAATGGTCCTCAGTCAAGTCCAGGGAGCCTTCAGTCAGGAAGCACCCTGGCCCATTATGCCAAGGGTAACAGCTGATATCATGTCCAGAGACTTGGATAAGGTCAGTTGGCTGCTTAGGGTGGTCAAGATAAGGGGGTTTGTATCACTACAATCTGCAGAGTGGACCTGAATGTGGTGTGCAACAAGTCTGGGAGTGGTGGTCAGTCAGTCAGGAAGCTGCACACAGATAAGTTTAGTCACTGGTTGGGGCTGTCTTTCGAAATTGGTGAGGGGGATGTATCACATTCAGTCCTGGGGTCAGCTCAATGAAAGTAAAGGGGATTATCAGGGGCCACTCCACCAGTGGGGAAGGAATTCTGGACGTTGGAGGGAGCCAGCTGGGATACAGAAGAGCAAATAATTGTGAAGAGAAGAAGCACATCATATTGTGCGGCATGGCTCAGTGTACTAAGGGACATCTGAATTGTCTTCCATACTCATACAAGTACTAAATGTGCATTGGAAAACGACTGAAACCACGACTGGAGTGGGCAGAGTCATTGTTTTCTTTTCTATCTGAGAAAGTAAGTTCTATTTGTAAGCAATGTGAGACCCTTCAAGGGGCAATTACATTAATCAGACATTTTCAAAGGAGGCGTTTCAGTTATCCATAACCATTGCGTTGTGCATGTGAAATACGTGTAGATTAACTGCATGGGAAAGGCACATATGGTCACAATCAATCTTAACTATGTCATTGATCATTACAGATTGCAGATAGTCATCTCCATGACGCAGTAGTCATAAGAGATCTTAAAAGCGGTACACATTGGTCACAATTCACAAAGATAAAGAAAAGTCATAGGCTGCACAGAGGCACTGAGCTGATTCCACCTCACCTTGAACTGTAAGTATTCCCCTGTATGCTCTGGTATGCCACAATGCCTTCTTTGAATGATGTTTGGGTGGGAGGATAACGTCCCTATATTCAAATTCCATGGCGAGGCATTCCATGGCTCTCCTCTATTGAAGTCCTCCATGTCCCACTGTATAGAAAAGCATGTTAAACTATAATTTGGGAGTAATCCAAATGCTGACTGCTCACATTACTAAGCATTAGTTCTGTTTCTTAAAGCCCTCATACAGGTTCTTTGGAAGCATGAGCAGTGGATCCAGCCACAGGAGGTGTAGTTATCACTGGTGCTGCAGTGTAACAAAGGTGAGGAGAAATAGAGGAGCAACAGATCCACCAACAAGCTCTGGACTAACAGTAACTTCCAGTAGATGTCAAACATCCTCCAGATGAAGAAGTTACAGCTGAAAGTCCCCACAGGATGTGAAGGAGGCTCCTAGTCTGTTGCTCTTGATGCTATTTCCTCCCAGTTAGTGAGGGTGCATTGCTGAGGATGTCCTGGGACACTGACACAGGACTATGAGAACTGTTAGAGTGTGGCCTGTGACAGGAGGCCATTCTATCCTGGTGGCTGTCAAGGTGACATCTGCATTAACATGAATGCACCTGACTTCTTCCAAGGGTCCACTGGGAACTCTTTGGGATCTCTTAATCCTTAACTGGCAATTGCTTCAAGGCTGTTACCAATCTAACTTGTGCCAGATCATACCACTTTATCTTGTTTCCCCATAAAAAGGTCAGTGCTGCAGATCAGGCAGTAAGCTTTGCAATTATCCTCTTGGACCAGATACGATAGACTATATACCCTTTGCATTGATAGCACCATATCATAATGCAGCTGCCCTCTTCAATAGCAAAAGGGCCTGCTGACTCGCAAAAATGGTTACCGTCTGCTAATACAGCTAATGATTCTGTCCCACAGTCCCTGACTGAAATCTATTGTCATTATCTAGCAGACAATGGGCCTTTTGAAGATAAGGTTCCTAAACTTGGATCAGTCTTGGGAGGCGACCCTGCAGTACACTCTGTACTGAGTGAGCCACATAAATCTTGCATGTTGTGCTCTGACAACTGAGGCAAGCAAAAGGGGGACATGATGGACTTTGAGGAGCTAGGAGAGTGGCAACAGTTTTCCATTGAGAAAAATAGATATGTTGAGCAGGAAGATCATCTCCAGCATGATGGAGTTTTGCAACATCAAGGGCAACAAACCTGACAGGATTCTATTGATGGCCGATTCCAATAGATGCGAACTGGATAGAGTGATCATTCATTGACTGTAAATTTGTTGATGTCTGAAATGCAAGCTGTCATTTTAGGTTCCCAGGACAAATGCAGCTTCTGTCTTTTTATTTGCTTTTGCTGTTGCTGAATAAAAATGAATGTTTTGAACCATTTAAAGAGTTTGCTGTATGTGATAATGGGACAATGCTGCGCTGCACTGTGCACTGGGGAAAGAGCAGCACTGCCATAAACAGAGTTTTAAGATGTGAAGAGGCTAAGGATGGGTAAGCTGGTTAGCTTAGTTCTTGAAAGGCAACAACATACTAATGTGCATTAATATCTGCAATGGAGTGTTAGCTGTGCCACTTATGTGCCCTGAGGTGTGTTTGCTTTGCAGTTGCCATCTACATGCAATACTTGTACAATGAAGGACAACTTCTGGCCAAAGCTTGACAGGATGCACGGCTGGGCTTTAGAGATGGCACTGGTGTCAGGGATCCCAGAATATCCTGGCAGTGGCTAATACTTGTTTATGGCAGGTGGGAGAATAGAATCAGCAGAGCACCACAAGGCAAGGTGCATAGCTAATGAGGTGAGTTTGGGATGATAGTATACGAAATCCATTCGATCTTGTGGAGAGAATAAAACATACCAAAATTGACACTTGGCAGACTTCTGGTAAAACTCAGCACAGAGAATCTATTTTAGGTGGTGAAGGGCATTAAGAACAAGGGGACACAAATTGGTAATGCATTCAGAATGGACTACTTGAACTGGTGATAAAAACAGCAGGAAATTGGTAAATACCTGAAAAAGGGAAAAAAAATACGAGGCTATGGGAAAAGTGCTTGGACCCTGCACTTGATCAGGTGATCTGAAACAGCACAGAATTTGATACTAGCTGAATTTCAAGCCCAGACAAACACCCTTGTAAGAAGAGATTAATGTATATATCATTAAAATAAAACACTACAGATGCTGGGAAAATGATTAATAAGTAGAAAAGGTTGCAGAAACTTCCTGACATGTGCTTTCAGACGCTATAGCCAATGGGGACCATGGGAATGAGAAATAGGAGAGGAGCAAGGATAAATCCTTGATGCAAGTCTAGAATCAAAAATGAGGGAATGGGACAAGAAGTCATCACAGGTAATTCACTAACTATGACAGTTGTGTTGTGTCTCAGGTGGGAAGTGTGTGGTATGTCTTGAAGGGACATGGTCATTGAGTCATTTTAAAGCATCGCATGTGATCAAATGGTATAAAGCTGGCAGTCTCTAGTTTACTGAACTCTATTCTCTTCTAGTATGACACACTGAGGGAAACATGCTATAGTACTTCCGAAATGCTCAGCTTCAGCCCAGACAAGTAAGTTCCTGTGATTGCAATGTATATATATTAAAATATTCCAGGTACTGTAATAAAGATTTGTTGTATTCTTCAGCAATCGGTGACCCATACCTTGTCCTGTGCTATAGGAACTAACACAAGTATCACAGTGTGATTGTGGTAGATCATCAGTATATCTTTCCACGTCACATCACGGTGTCCTAGAATCATGGAGTCATACAACATGGAAACAGACCTCTTGGTTCAATTCATACATGCCGACCAGGTTTCCCAAACTAATCTAGTCCCATTTGCATTTGGTTCATATCTTGCTAAACCTTTCCTACTCATGTTCCTGTCCAAATGTCTGTTAAATGTTGCAATTGGGCCTGCATCTACCACTTACTCTGGCAGTTCACTCCACATACGATCCACACTCTGTGTGAAAAAATTGCCCCTCAGGTCCCTTTTCTCCTCTCACCTTAAAAATATGCCCCCTAGTTTTGAACTCCCCCACCCTGGGGAAAAGACCTTTGTTATTCACCTTTCCTATCCTCCCTATGATTTTATAAACCTCTATAAGGTCATCCCTCAACCTCCTATTCTCCAGTGAGAAAAGTCCCAGCCTAACCCATCCTTCAGTCCTGGCAAAATAATTTCCTGAACAATCTCCAATTTAATAATATCCTTTCTATAGCAGGGCAACCAGAAATGCACACAGTACGCCCAAAGTAGCCTCATCAACAACCTGTACAATCTCAATATGATATTCTAACTCCTGTACTCAATGGTTTGAGCAATGAAGGCAAGCGTACCAAACCACCCTGTCTACCTGTGATGCAAAATTCAAAGAATTATGTACCTGAACTCCTAGGCCTCTTTGTTTGACATCACTAGCCAAGACCCTATCATTAATTGTATAAGTCTTGCCCTTAGTTATTTTACCAAAATGCAATACCTTGTATTTATCCAAATTAAACTCCATCTGCCTCTTCTCAGTCCATTGGTCCAATTGATCAAGATGTCTTTCTAATCTTAGATAATCTTCACTGTTGATGATACCACGAATTCTGGTGTCAACTCAAATTTCCTAACCATGCCTGCTAAATTCTCATCGAAATCATTTATATAGGTGACATACAAGAGTCGACCCAGCACCAGTCCCAGCAGAACATCACTGGTCACAGCCTCCAGTCTGAAAAACAACCCTCCACAACTACCCTCTGTCTCCTACTGTCAAGACAATCTGGAATCCAATTGACAAGCTTTCCTGAATCCCCCATAATCTAACTTTACTCATTAGTCTACCACACTGAACCTAGTCAAAGGCTTTACTAAAGTCCACATAGACAATGTCTACTACTCTTCCCTCTTCAATCTTATTGGTTATGTCCTCAAAAAACTCAATTAAGTTTATGACACGAGATTTCTCATACACAAAGACATGCTGATTATTCCTAATCAGTCCTTCCCTCTCCAAATGCATGTAAATCCTATCTTTCAGAATCACCTTCAACAACTTACCCAGCACTGATATCAGACCCTCAGGCCTATAGTTCCCAAACTTCTTATTACAGCCTTTCTTGAATAAAAGCACAACATTAGCCACCCTCTAGTTCTCCAGCATCTCATCCATGGATAAAACAAATACCACTGCTAGGGGCACTGCAATTTCTTCACATCATCCTGGAATTCACTTCATCGGGTCCTGGAGCTTTAGCCACTTTACGTCATATTGTGCAAATGACTTTGGGAGATAGGTATGGAACAAGGCAAGTGCAGTCCTATCTAGCTGGATGGTCATGTGATCAACTTGCTCAATGGTTATGGACACTCAGGAAGGATGACAAGGCATTTTCCACAGTTACATTAAAGTTAGAAATATTCCACAATTAATCTGATCCCCAAATGTAAATATATAATAATCTCCCAATTTATTCAACTCATCTAATCTAAATCTGTAAATATTCTGGACTTTGAAAATTGCATGCCAAGGGAAGAATATGCAGTTGGCCTATCAATATGGCATCATGTATGTGCTTGTTGACCTACACTGACTCCAATTTTAGCAACAGATTGATGTGAAAATTCTCATCCTTATTTCCAACACAATCCCTGTCTCTGCAATTTCCACTAATACCATAACTTTGTCATGCATCTGTGCTTCTCTAAATCTAGCCTCTTGATTATCCCTGATGTTTCGTGCTCCATGGTGGCTGTGGCTTCGGCTATTTGGGTCCAATACTTTGGCATTCCCTCCTTAAACACCTCTGTCTCTCTTTCCAAGTTACCTTTCAAGCCACTCTGAAAACCTAGCTCATTGACCAAGCAGAGATAGTAAGAACTGCCAATGCTGGAGTCAGAAATAACACAGCGTGGAGCTGGAGGAGCATAGCAGGCCAGGCAGCAACAGGGGAGCAGAAAAGTTGACATTTCGGAGTGAACAGTGAAGGGTCTCGTCCAAAACGTCAACTTTCCTGTTCCTCAGATGCTGCCTGACCTGCTGTGCTTCTCCTGCTCATTGACCAAGCATGTAGCCATCTACCCAAATAGACCCTTATGTGACTCAGTGTCATTTTGGAATTATAAAGCCTCTGTGAAAAACCTTGGGTGTTTTATTACATTAAAGGTTCTATATTGAAACACATTGCTGTTGTGTACTTTGCTTTAATTTGCCAGAAAGCAAATTGACAGGAAAAAGTGATTTAACATCAAACAGTTAGTCAGGATAATGCATTATTTACAGTAATTGCTAACTTTACTATTCTCTCCAAATGTCAAAACAGCAGATGCACTTTTCCTGTTATAAAGTCAAAATATAAATCTAATCCTTACCGTAAAGGGTGAAGTGCAACGATGGCATGGATGACTAGCTTTGAACTCTTGTCAGCATCACACTGAAACCCTGAAAGTAAGATTACGTTAGGACTTTGAATAAGTCTCGATATATTCTGCAACAAAGGACATCAAAAATCTTGGCCAGAATCTTCCTCTGGCTCTCAAGACCCTGATGTTGAAACCAAGGTGGAACAGATAGGCTCTATATGCCATAAATCAGTGGGTGGGCAGGTGTGGAGCCTTGGTAGCACCAACAGGAGAGCTTGACATTGTTGAGGCAGATTGATCATAAGGGAAATCAATATCGAACAACTTCGGAGTTATGAAATACATAATTATTTAAAAATATAGTAACACTTTGGATGGGGGGGAAGACACCCTTTTCCTGGATCTTTAGGACCCCAAGGACCCTCTTTGGTGCCCACACTCTTTAATTTGGGGATAGAGCCTTTGGCTCTGAAGCTTGCCACAGAGAGGCCAATTCCACTAAGCTGGCACCCTTGCCATGAAATGGGTCACTCTGCCACTGACTAAATGTAAGTGGGACCTGCAATGACACTTTAACTATTTAAATTGGCTGGCCATCTCCATTCAGCAGGTAACCAATCTGGATCCCAGCATATATCTAGAGACTCTCAATGATGGCAATGCATTGGAGAGTTGTGCAAACATGGCTCTCTGCTATTTTCCTGGCTTTCTCACTCACTCTCCAAGTCTACCAATATGGGAAATGGAAAATTCAGCCACATTTAAATTAAAACTTAAATTTTTACACTGCATTGGACGAAGAATCACTCCCAAGTTGTTGATCACATAAGAGATTAATCCCAACAACTGTGAATAATCTGCAATTGACAATTATGAACCGTTTTCCAAACAGTTTTCTGAGATATTATTCAACAGGTTGAGTCAAATATAATTCTGTATTCAATACTTATTAACATTAATATTATTTGAACTTGTACAGAATTTGTTTAGATTGTACTTGGAGCATTGTTCACATTCCTGGTTTGCACATTATACAAAATGACGTAAAGGAACCAGAGAAGGTGCAATAAAAATTCACAAGAATTATACTTTACCTGGGAGGGTTTAACTAGCAAAGAATATTGAACAGGCTGGCAAATCTTTTCTGAAGAAAACAATGGATTGCGGGACAACCTGATTATGTCTTTAAGGTTATGAAGGATTTACTGGATGAAACTTTTTTATTATGGTGGGTGACAAAATCAAAGGGCCTTAAATAAAAGATAGTCGCTAATAAATCCAATTGGCAGCTCAGCAGATCTTACTTTTTAATTCAGAGAGTGGTTAGAATGTGGAACTTTGTTTGAGGCGAATAGTACATGCATAAGGCAAACACATGTAAAATCAGGCTTTGTCTCTCTCCCATCCTCTCTGAAACCAGTTAAATGTATACAGAGATAGTAGGAACTGCCGTTGCTGGAGAATCTGAGATAACAAGGTGTAGAGCTGGATGAATACAGCAGGTCAAGCAGCATCAGAGGAGCAGGAAAGCTGACGTTTTGGGTCTGGACCCTTCTTCAGAAAGACCTGTGGTGAAATCACACTGGGATCTCACTGTACTGGTGACCTGACACACTTGTCACAAACTAATTGTCAATATGTGATCACCAAATCAGACAGAATGGTTGAACTTTTTGAATGGGCAGCGCAGTGGCACAGTGGTTTACACTGCTGCCTCACAGCACCAGGGACCAAGGTTTGATTCCAGCCTTGGGTGACAGTCTGTGTGGAGCTTGCACATTGTGTCTGTGTGGGTTTTCTGCAGGTACTCAGGTTTCCTCCCACACTCCACAGATGTGCAGGTTAGATAGATTGGCCATGCTAAATTGCCCTATAGTGCCCAGGGATGTGCAAGCTAGGTGGGTCAGTCATGGCAATGCTGGGTTATGGGGATAGGTTGCAGGGCTGAGTCTGTTTGGGATGCTTTTCAGAGGGTTGATGCAGACTTGATGGGCTGAATGGCCTCTTTCTGCACTGTCGGGATCCTATCATTTTGCCAGGGGCCCCCAGCCCATGCTGTACCAAAATAACTTCAAAATATCCAATGCCATAATAACAAGGGAATATGACACTCTGATTTTGCATGATAGAGAAGGGTGGGATGAGGCATGGGTAGCACATAAACACCAGCATAGGCTAAATGTTGTGTTTTGTAATATAGCCAATCAGGAACCTGACTGAGATGTGACCAATAACAGTGGAAAAATGAATGACATGGGCAAAGCAGATTAGAGGGACAGGAGAAAACCACCACAAGTGACAGCACTGATGGCAGATAGTCAGAATTTTAAACTTTCAACACGATAGTTTTGATAAATGCTTCATAATGATTTTCCTGATCTAAATCAAGATTGCATTGAAAGAAAGCAATTCTATTTACCTTCATAAAATTACTAATCTTAATATCACTGTCCAATGCAATGTCACTTTCATATCAAAAACAGTAACATTTGCTGATTGTTCATTAGATGTTTGGATCTAATACATCAATCATAGCACTATGAATATTAATAGAAAGAGAGAGAACAGATTAAAAGATAGATAACCATATTGTTATATGTTTTAGCTGGGGACATATAGAAATAACTCAGGAAAACAATTATATATTTTGGTAAAAACCAATCAAAGTCAGAACTAAAATGATGCTTTAAGGAGGAAATTGTTCCTAATCTTTTAAGTTTATTTTCATGTTCTGCACAAAACGTTGTGGGGAATAGACCCCTCCAGTATTTCCTTTACTGTCCATCCTTCATGAATGAATAACAGCAGACAGTGAATGTCAGCAGATTCATAAAACCTGAGCTCTATCCTGGCCCATTGTTCATTCAAACCTTCACAGCAGGTTCCCGTGTAGAGATCCAAGTAATTTCTTATCGCAGGAGTTTGAAGGAAACTAATTTTCAGATTAAGTCTTTCGGAAGTGAGTTTTGCTGGCTGGTCAGAATTTGTTGCGCATCCTTAGTTGCCATTAAAATGGGGATGGTTAGCTGTCTTCTTGAATTACTGTAGTCTTCATGTGTAAGTACACCCACAGGACTGTTACAAAGAGACTTCCAGGATTTTGACCCAGAAACAACAAAGGCATTATAGTTCCAAGTCAGCATAGTATTTGATATGGAAAAGAACTTGCAAATGATAGTGTCTGAATGCGCATTCTAGGTACAAAAACAAAGTTGCTGGAAAAGCCCAGCAGGTCTGGCAGCATCTGTGAAGGAAAAAACAGAGTTAACGTTTCGGGCCCAGTGACCCTTCCTCAGAACTGATGGTGGCTGGGAAACTGTCAGTTTATATGCAGAAAATAGGGAGGTGGGTGGGGTAGGGAGTAAACGATAGGATAGAGCCCAAAGAGAGAGAAAGACAGTTGGACAGACAAAGGAGTTGATAATAATCAGGCTGGGAGGGTGAATAGTTGTTAAGGGATCTATTAGTGACTAACAACAAGGGGTGTGTAATGGCAGGCTATGTGGTAAGTACATTATTTGTGTTTGAGAGGAACTGCCACATGAACCTTGGCTTGTGTCATGTTCCATTCACAGCAAGGAAACAGGTTGATGCTAGTGTTTATGATCAGCATTAAATGTCTCCCTTCCCTTTTCAACTAACCTCAATAATGTATCTTTCTACTCCCTTTTCCTTTATGTGCTTATCCAGCTTCTTCTTAAACACATTCAAGACATTTACTTTAACTTCTACATTTTCACCTCTCCATGAGTGAACAAGCTCCTGCTGAATTTCCTCATTATATTAATTGGTTGCTGCTTCATACTGACAGCTTCTAGTTCTGCTCTCTTGTGCTCATGTAGACCCCTCAGCCTTCAGCTTTTGACAATATAGAACCCCAACACAAAGAGCAAAGGAAGTTTCAATTCTAATACTATTAGTGTTTCTTAATTGCTAGACAACCATGTTGCAAAGATATCTGAATAAAAAATTCTCAATTTAGAACAAGTTATGCCATTATTAAGAAGTTATAATGCACTGAAATGAACCTGCTGTGAATCTAATCTGATCAGAGATAAATGATACAATTCTTTGAACATTGAAAAGAAGCCAAGAAACTTTCACTAAATTTGTGCATTGTGAAACAAAATATAACTTTATAAGTAAATTACATTTTTGTGGTATCCCTTTTGGGCATCTTTCTGGCAATAAATCATTTTGATTATTAAGGGGAAAGAAAATTTAATTCCATTGCATTTACCTCAGATTTGTTGGCTTTCAGGCGGGTCATACTGCAGAAATGACATAACTTCAGTCAAATTATAACAATGGATACACTGTTTACTTTCTCTCTCAATTAAATTTTGTACATTTGGCTGGTTCTTGCTGAAACGAGGCATTTTGACGCCTGGTCTGATGGTTAAACTTTTAACCTTAAAAATTTTGTGTTGTGAATTCCTGGGACCCTGAGCTGATAATTGTGTGGTGAGAGCAATGGGACATCTCGGACTTCAGTGATGATTGAGCTAACAGTCTACCACTTTGGACAATGAGATCTAAGATTGAGAAAATAGCAGAGAAACAATTGTGAAGGTATTGGGTGAAAGAGAGTCAACACAGGTCCTAAAAGATAAGGAAAGGGAAAATAAGATTGGATCAGAGAGAGAATCAAGAGTCAAGGAGGAAAGAGAATCATTTTTATGCATTATGGGATGTGAGCATTTATTGTCCATTTTTAGCTGCCTTGAAAATGTGGTGGTGAGCCGCCTTCTTGATCTGTTGCAGTCCATGTGCTATAGTAGACTCAAATATCAATAGGGAGGGGATATCAGGACATTGACTCAGCAACATTATTTCCAAGTCAAGACAGTTGGTGGTTTGTAGAGAATGTGCAGTGTTCCCATGTTTCGTCTGCCCTAGTCCTTCAAGTGGAAGTTCTCATGTGTTTGGAAAATGCTGTCTAAGGAAACATGGTGAATTTCTGCACTGCACATTGTAAATCATACACGCTGCTCCTGATCGTTGGTGGTGGAGGGAGTGAATGTTTGTGGATGTGGTGGGAATCAAATGGACTGCATTGTCCTGGATGGTGTCAAACTCAATGAATGTTGTTGGAACTCCATCTGGAGTACTGTGTACAGTTTTGATTCCCACATTTAAGAAAGGATATATTGGCATTGGAGGCAGTTCAAAAGTGATCCACTAGACAGATTGCTGGGATGAAGGGATTGACTTATCACAAATGGCTAAATAGGTTAGACCATTATTCGTTAGAGTTTAGAAGAGTGAGGGATAATCTGACATGTCTTGCAGAGGTTGCCGTAGCAGATACTACCATCACACGTGGGAATGCCACCAACTATGTACACGGCAGTTACTCATATGACTTGGCCAATGTTGTCTACCTCATACGCTGTAGACAAGGATGCCCTGAAGCATGGTATATTGGTGAGACCATGCAGATGCTACAACAATGGATGAATGTACACTGCACAACAATCGCTAGATAGGAATGTACCCTTCCTGTCAGGGAACAGTTCAGTGCTCAAGGCCATTCAGCCTCTGATCTTCAGGTAAGTGGCCCCCAAGGCAGCCTTCGAGATACACAACAATGCAGGATCACCGAGCAGAAACTGATAGCCGGGTTTTGTACCCAAGAAGACAGTCTCATCCGTGATCTTGGGTTCATGTCACGCTACGTGTGACCCCTCTGCTCTGTTCTGTATCTGTACAATCTTCCTTACTGTCCTATTTTGACACCATCACCTTGATAAATTGTTATGATCTGTCTACCTTAATTACTTTGTACAGTTTTGGATTACTTACTACTTTGGTCAGACCCTTATCACTATCATGTTATTCCAGTAATTTGGTTTATTCTCTAGCACTGCCTTATTTTTAAATTTTGTAACTATCTATCTGCCTCAATTAATATGATTATAGGTCATCCCTTTGTTTGTTATTCAGCTGTTGTTACCCACACTGTCTGACACTTTGATCACCTGCAGAGACTTATTATTTGACACTTCACTCACACCATTTGTACGATCTTTTGATTTCTCTGCCTGTAAATTCTGTGTCTATGTACTTGTCTCTCACTTCACCTGACAAAGGGGCTATACTCCGAAAGCTTGTGATTTTAAATAAACCTATTGGATTATAACCTGGTGTCATGTGACTTCTGACTTTGTCCACCCCAGTCCAACACTGGCACCTCACATCATTGTGACATTAATGCCATTGAATTAGATTCTCACCTCTCATTGCCTGGCACTTGAGTGGTACAAATGTTACTTGCCATTTATCAGCCAAAGTCTCAATACTGTCTGGGTCTTGCTGATTTGGACATAGAGTGCTTCGGTATGCAAGATGTCACAAATGGTGCTGAGCATTGTATAATCATCAGCTATCATTCACCAGACCTTATAATAGAGGGAAGGCCATTGCTGAAGCAGCTGAAGGTGGTTAGGCCTAGGACACCATTCTGAAGAACTTTTACAACAGTTGAAGTGGGTTCGTTGTAATCATTTGCCTTTTAATTCCAGTGCTATGGTCGAATTTGAACTTAGTTCCCAGAATATTACGTGGGCCCCTGCATTACTAATACAGTGATAATATATTTTACCATTGCTTCCCTCCCATGTTATAATTTTGACATTTTTAAAATCCTTAATGATAATTTATTGTATGGAGAAATAACATTGCTCAAATCTATTCAGCAGTTGGAGGTCTGCTGGCAGCCTCCTCCCTCCAGCCTATTTTGAGGGAGATTGCTGAGGGATTGGCAAGTAAGTCCAATCAAATGGTAAATAGAGTGCACTCATAGAACCCCACAGTGTGGAAACAGGCATTCGGCCCAACAAATCCACAGCTACCCTGCAAAGAGCATTCCACCCTGACCTGTCCCTCTACCCTATCCCTGTAACCCTGCATTTCCCATGGCTGATGCACCTAACCTACACATTCCTGAACACTTTGGGCAATTTAGCATGGCCAATCCACCTAACTTGCACATCTTTGGATGGTGGGAGGAAATGGGAGCACCTGACGGAAACCCATACAGACGCAGGGAGAACCTGCAAACTCCACACAGACAGTCGCCTGAGGTTGGAATCAAACCCAGGTCCCTGGACCTGTCAGGCAGCAGTGCTAACCACTGAATCACCATGCCGCTCCACATTCTTTGCATGCCGTATGGAAATTTCTGACAAATCTCCGTTTTGAGACTGAAACTCTTCAATGTGATGGAGGCAGCCACTCAGAGGCAAACCAATTGTATCAGCAATGTTCTGTTTAATTTCCTCTCCCCTCACAATGCAATCCCAGGTTATCCTTAATATTACATTTTAAAGTCTTCAGACAGATCCCCCATCTCATGTTTGACCTGCTGCTTCAACTTCACTTTCCTGTACAATCTTCATATCCTTTAATTCCTTAATGTTCCAAAACCTATGGGCCCCTGTTTTTGATATACTTACTGACTAAGCTCTCTGGTGGAGAGAATTCCAAAAACTCAAAACACTTTGAGTGAAGAAATTTTTCATCACAGTCAAAATGACTTATCCCATTTTCCAGGCACTGCAACAAGGGGAACATATTCAAAGCATCTATGAGCTACTTAGGAATATTATGTCTCATTTGGAAAGTGGGAGTTTTTTAACAGCAGTATAGTGAGAATTGAGAGCCAGTATGTTTCTCTAAGAGTGAAGGGCAAGGGCAGCAAATCCAGGGAATCCTGGATGCCAAGGGATATCAAGCATTTGATGAAGAAAAAGAAGGAAGTAGATATGTTATGTACAGCACATTACAAACATGGAGACCCTTCAAAGGTATAAAGAATGGAAAGGAAATTAGGAGGATAAAAATAGGGGCCATAAATATCTTTGGCAGATGGGATCAAGGAAAACTCCAAGGCTTTTTATAAATATATTAAGAGTAAGAGGATTACTACAGAAAGAGTGGAACCTATTATTGCCCAAAGGGACAACACATGCATGGAGCCAGAGGACATGGATGAGCTGAATACTTCTCATCCGCATTCACAGTGAAGAAAGACATTGTAGCCAGGATTTCAATTGACATGGTGAGGTTCTAGAATGTTAAGATTAATAAAGATAAGGTATTAAGTTGTTTTAGTCAGCATAAAGGTGCACAAGATGACTGGAGGATGGCAAATGTGGTACCTTTGTTCAAGAAGGGCAGCACGGATTTTTTTTTCTTTATTCATTCATGGGGTGAGGGTGTCACTGGCCAGGCAACATTCATTGCCCATTCCCAATTGCCCAGAGGGCAGTTCAGCATCAACCACATTGCTAGGGTCTGGTGTCACAAGTAGTCCAGACCAGGTAAAGATGGCAGTTTCCTTCCCTAAAGGACATTAGTGAACCAGATGGGTATATCCTGACAATTGACAATGGATTCATGGTCTTCTTTAGATTCTTAATTCCAGATATTTTTTATTGAATTCAAATTCCACCATCTGCCATGTCGGGATTCAAACCTGGATCCCCAGAAAGTTATCTGGGCCTCTGGATTAACAGTCCAGCGATAATACCACCAGGCCATTGCCTCCCCCAAGGCCTGGTAATTACAGACCAGTTAGTCTGTTGTCAGTGGTGGGGAAATTATTGGAAAAATTCTGAGGGACAGGATTATTCAATATTTGGAAAGTCAGGGATTTATCAGGGAGACTCAGCACAGATTTTTTAGAGGGTGATCCTGTCAGACTAATTTAATTGAGGTTTGTTGAAAAGGTGACTAAATATATTGATGAAGGTAATGCAGTTAAAGTGGTTTACATGGACTTCAGTAACACTTTAACAAAGACCCACATAGAAGGCTGGTCCTAAAGGTAAGTGCCCTTGGGATCCAAAGCAACTTAGCAAATTGGATCCAAAATTAGCTTACAAATAGGAGGACAAACAGAGATGATGGGGGGTTGTTTCTGTAATTAGAAGCCTGTAACCAGCAATGTACCACAGGAGGTGGTGCTGGGACTCTTGCTGTTTGTTACATACATTAATGACTTGGATGTGAATGTAGAAGGTTTAATTTCTTAAGTTTGTAGTTGACACAAAAATTGAGGATGTGTTGTTAGTAAGGAGGATGGTCTCAGGCTACAGTCTAATATTGAGCAGCTGGTAAATTGTGCAGAGCAATGGCAGATGGAATTTAATCCTTATACGTGCAAGGTGTTGCATTTTGGGAGATTAATAAGGGAAGGATATACACAATGAATGGTAGGTCCCTATGGTGTACTGAGGAACAAAGGGACCTTGGTGTACAAGTCCACAGATCCCTGAAGGTGTCAGCACAGGTAGACAGTGTGGTGAAGAAGGCATACAGGATGCTTGCCTTCATTAGCTGGAGCATAGAATATGGGAGCAAGATAGCCTTGTTACAATTGGTTAGGCCACAGATGGAATACTGTGGGCAATTTTGGTCCCCACACTATTGGAAGGACATGAGGAGCAGGACATGAGGAGAAGGACCAGGAGATGGTGTGAGGAGATTCACCAGGATGTTGTCTAGGATGAAAAGTGTCAGTTATGAGGAGAGCCTGGAAAGGCTGGGTTTGTTTTCCTTGGAGCACAGGAGGCTGGAGGGGGCTGGTTCTGATTGAGGTATAGAAACTTATGAGGGGTATTGACAGTGTAGAGTCATAGAATCATACATCATAGAGTCAGGCCATTCAGCCCACCACTTCTACGTTGACCAAACAACACAGACTACACTGGCCAACATCTCTGTCTCTGGCTTGCTGCAGAGTTCCAGTGAAGCCCAATGCAAGCTGGAGGAACAACACCTCATTTTCCGCTTGGCGACCCTACAGCCCTCTGGACTCAATATTGAGTTCAATAATTTTAGGGCCTAAACTCTCCTATATCCCGGCCCCTCACCCCACACACCAGGCCTTGTTACCACACAGCCTGCCATTACATACCCCCTCTTGTTAGTCACTAACAGTCCCCATTAAGAACTGATGGTGGCTGGGAAGACGTCAGTTTATAATTATCAGTTCTGAGGAAGGGTCACCGGACCCAACACGTTAACTCCGTTTTCTCCTCCACAGATGCTGCCAGACCTGCTGAGCTTTTCCAGCAAATTTGTTTTTATCCACCCTCCCAACCTGATCTTTAACAACTCCTTTGTCTGTCCAACTGTCTTTCTCTCCCTTTGGGCTCTATCCTGTCATTTACTCCCTACCCCACCCATCTCCCTATTTTCTGCGTATAAACTGATGTTTTCCCAGCCACCATCAATTCTGAGGAAGTGTCACCGGACCCGAAACGTTAACTTTGTTTTCTCCTTCACGGATGCTGCCAGACCTGCTGAGCTTTTCCAGCAACTTTGTTTTTGTTACAGACTACACTAACTCCATTTACCTGCACTTGGTCCATAGCCGACGAGGCCCTGACATTTTAAGTGCTCATCCAGATGCATCTTAAATATACCTGCCTCCACTACTGTCTCAGGCAGCACATTACATGCTTCTACCAGCCTCTGGTGAAAAACATTTTCTCTCAAATAACCTCTAAACCACTTGCTCCTTACCTTAAACTTGTGCCCTCCGGTCTTAGATGCATCTGATTGTTAACATTATAAACCTCTTCATGAGTCTAGTATGATCTTTGTTAGTCCCTTTGTTAGTCAACAACTTGACCACCTTTTGAGTGGGAAAGAAACATACTTTATTGCTATTCTGATTAGAGCAATCGTGATAGAAAGAGGTCCAGTGATATGTAGGAGGTAATGCTGCACTTTATGTTATGCAGGATTTATTTGAGGTCTATATATATATTTTTTATCAGGAACACCCTTAAGTTCAAGAGCAGAAGTTATAGCCCTTTGTGTGTGGATGAAATGAAACTTGATTCAGGGCTATTCATGCTGCCGAACAATATTGAAATGTGTGAAGGGTTAAATAGTATTAGTTCAAATTATTCAAAACAGCCAAAAGATGAATTATAGTTCACTGTCACTCAAGACCAAAAGAAATATAGTCATGTCATATTTCTTGGCTGAATGCACAATCATTATTTCAGCACACAGAGGATTAGGTTGGTGCATGCGAACTCTGGTTGCTAAGATATCTGTATCCATATAAGAAAATTGGCATATTTTAGCTTCTGAGATGGAAAAGATCTGTCATCCCTGGGGCTTCATCATGGACAGGGCCAATAAATAATGGAGTGCTAAATGTCAAGGCAGATATCTGTGCATACACAATAGTAAGCCTGAAAATTACAGAGCTGTCAATTCTATATACAGGCCTTAGTTTGCTTTGTAATCAGTTTGTATTACTTTCTTTTAAGTCTATGACTTTTTTCTACCCCTTTAATAAATGCCATTCATAGTTGTAAATTATTTACAGATACAGCCTCAGGTTGGTAATAGGAAACATGTTCGCAAAATTAATTTCAACAAGGTGATGAAATCCCTGTTGTCCTGCTACAAACATGAACTATTAGACGTAGGCTGCTTTTATCCATTTGACTTGATGACCCCATAATTGATGAGTCTTTAACTCTTTTCGGTAAAGTGGTAATCACAAAGGTAATCTTTCTTTGGTTTGAAATTCCAATATAATGTGCTTTCCAATGTTCTTTACATTGTGCAGTTGCACAAATTTTGTACGGGCTTTGTTAAATTTGAAAATGGTATTTTTCAAAGATATTGTGCAATCAAAGAAGTTTATAGGCTGATTCTTGCATTTTATTGGCTAAGTCTGAGTTACGTCAGATTTTTTCAAGAGCTTTATGCCATGAGGTTGAGTAAGATTTTTTGCCAAACTAGCCACATGGCATCTCTCATGCTCAATTTCTATCCTATCTTATCACATGCCATTTCCACAACAACATGCCACTCAGTGGATATCTGCTGAAATACCAAAATGCCTTGTGCCCTAAGCAAGCATTGGCAGTTTTGCGTCTCTCCCCTCACTGGCAATGTAAGGCCAGTGATACAGAAGCCTCAAAGCCATGTTGTCATGGCACATATCAGACATTGCTGACGTTCGTTCTTTTGCACAATGCCACTGTCTCATCGTCGTTGCTGCTTAGGCATGGCACTACATGGTTTACCTGTTTGTAGCTACATCCCATCCAAACGACCTCTCTAAGTCAGTGCTACCCTGACCTCAGTGCCCACTGCAGACCACAGCTTATCATTGTCCGGTAGGGGCACATCACATATACGCAAAATGTCAAACGCATAAAAACACAAATTTAAGCTTTTATTTACTGAAGGCAAAAAGGAACAGAAATGAAGTTAACAAAGGCTGAATTTTACTCCTACAATGCCAATTGGATTTCAATATCACAACCAAAATATTTTAGAGTCAACATGGTCTGCTGCTACTACCTCTCTTCTACTGAAATTGGCATCAATGATGTTCTGTCTGGCTTGTAGCTGCCATCGCAGTTGAGCTGTGTCATGGACAAGGACAGCTTCCTCCTCCCCAGTATCCTTATCTTCCTCCTCAGAAGACTGTTCCTGTTCCCTCCACTGATCTGCATCCAGAACATTGCTCATTACTTGCTTCGGGGTACAGCACATCAGGATGACACAGCACACAAGCTATACTGGACCAGTCCAATCAGTGGAACCACACCTTCAACAGCCCTGTACTTTGCTCCGCTCTGGCTTGGCTGATGCATAGGTGACTTTAAAATTGTGTTCCGCATCAGTCAGGGGGTTACCTGATGGTGTCATAAGCCATGGTTGCAGTAGCTAGTCCTTGTTGCCCAGTAACTAGTCTTACGAGGCACCTCGAGCCTCAGATGCACCAAGTACACATGAGTGCTCCAGGATGTAGGAGTAGTGGCAGCTGCCAGGATAGAGAGTACAGTAGAGGCACCTCCAGAAAGCCGTAACAGTGATCACAGATCACCTGAACATTAATGGAATGGAGACCCTTTCTGTGGATGAATTCTGTGTGATATGGCCCTCTCAGTGTAATGTACGTAAGGTCGATGGTACCCTGCGCATGGGGAAAGCCAGCAATGTTCCTGAATCCTATTGCCTGGGCTGCAGTACTGACTTTTGGAGAAGCAAAATGAACCGGTGTGATTTTGCACAGATGGCACTTGTTGTTGCCCTGGATGCCCAGCTGACATTCCTCCACAGGTTCCCCCATCACCATGTCCTGAAAGGAGTCGGTCACATTGACATTCATTGCTGCATTGACCTTCCCATTACCGGGAGGGGATGGCTTCCCACTCCCACAGCCCCCCGCTCCTGCTCCAGCATCCGATATAGTTCCGTCGCCATGTCCTGGGACATATGGAACCTACATTGGCATTTTGCCACGTTCGTACCCAGGAAATGGAGTTGGGGCCAGAAAATTCTGTGCCACCTGCACACTTCATGCATCCTTAGGAGGCTTGCGGCTGTGACCTCTCCCTGACCATTGCTCCTCATTTTCCATGGTGAGCTGTGCTGCTCTCCAGTTGACTCTCAGCCCTGATCCTCCTGCATCCACCTTAACCTTCTTGAGTAGGCAGCCAGAGCTACTAACATGGCACCAGCAGCAAGGCCGAGCACCCTCAGTGGAAAGGACTTAGACTGGGGACAGAAGGAGCAAAAAGGTTTCTTAGATCTCAGTGCAGTCATTGGCGTTGGACCCTGCAGAGATACTGAGCACTCTTTGCCACACAGTTGGATGTAACAGGGGACATGTCTGCATCATACATCCACATTCTGCCTCAGGCAGGAAAAGGCTGTAGGTGCCAGGCCAGCAGATAACCACCACAAGTCAGGAAAGGGATTGGCTTTAGTATAACACTACCCTCCCAACCTTACGATCATATCAAGCACTGAATTTTACGTTGCATTCAGCACAGTTAATCATTATGCTTACATGATAGATGAGTACTCGGAATTCTGTGGGTCACACAGTATCTTTGAAGTTGCATTAGTACTGGTTCCCCTTTAACCAGAATTGGCCTCTTGTACTGTTATTCCTGCTGAATTGGACATTATTGAGATGCCCAGGTTCAATTTGCAACCACCAATTATAAGAAATCACCTTTGACCAGCATCTGATGTCTTAACAGCCTCACACTGATTGCATTTCCATTGGGTGATGTAATAGTTCAAATTCAATGCAGTTGCACTTTGCAAACAGTTGCTTCATATTTTTGTTGCTACAATGTCGTGCCATCCAGCAAAAGTGGATCTCGTGCTTTTGACCATCAAACTGACACTGACTCCACCCACCGTGGGCATTGCTCCTGCCACTTTCTGCTAACACTTCACATCTAAAGAAGGGAATGTTATGGTTGGCAACACAGAAACTGTCAGCACCTGGCAGCCAGGTACGACCCCTCTCAGAACCTACACATCCCCTTTACCTTCACACACACTGACAGCATAGAGTAGGGCAGTAAAGGAGGTCTTAGTGGTGCTGAAAATTAATTTTAAAAGTAATTATTCTGACATCGTGATTAAGTTTTAAAAATTGATTCACCTCCACAATTTTGCTTCAATTAGCCTACAGTAATGCAAAAATGCTGAGGCTTTCCATTGTGTTGGTGGCTTTCTCTTTATGGTCTGGTATTGTTATAGGTGTAATGATGAGGCAATCAATGTTGCTCTTATGATGAAATAAAAGAAACATCCGCAATTAGTACATAAGTATAGAACATCAGATCTGTGGAAATTGTTGTCTCTTTTATGCTGTTCCTCCAAAAGCTTTGTTACATCGGTACCTCACTGAGAGAGATGACAATCAAACACATGTAGGGATGTGAAGTTGTCATACTTACACACTCATTACACTCATTAAATATGCTAAAACTCCAGAGAAAAGCCAGAGGTACAAGAAATGGTCACGCGTTTTCTAAAAATGTATTCTTTCTGTTTATTAGTGATAAATATGTTGGAAATGAGACAAATGTCTGTTTGCCTGTGCAGGAGTATTGGGAGTTGGACTTTGTGATGAAATGGCCAAGAATACCCTGTTTATATATTGCTGAGATGCCACACTGTGGATCTAATGACCATGCCTGCCATTTCCAGGAGCTCCAACAGGATTGAATTTCATTTGGTGAGGTAACTGCCTGCCAATAGGGAATTTCAGGACTTCAAAGACAAAGAGGAGCTATACATTAGTTACAGCAGTGCCATCAGGTACAGTGGTCAATGATGTGGCTGCATGTTGCCCCAGAGCAATAGCATCAATGGATACTACTGAAGAGACGGGAGTCAAGGGCAGGATCATACAGTAGGGACAGCCCCTGCAGTGGGACTTAGCATACTTGATCATTATGGCTCACCCCGAGTCTCAGGGAGGTCATCGGTGTGTAGTTGGTGGTTTCTCCACACTGTATGGATCCTGCCATTGAAGATGCCTGGGAGGTGATGGCCTAGTGGTATTACCACTAGACTGTTAATCCAGAGATCCAGGTAATGTTCTGGGGACCTGGCTTTAAAGCCTGCCATGCCAGATGGTGGAATTTGAGTTCAAAAAAATCTGAAATTAACAGTCTAATGATGACCATGAATTCATTGTTGATTGTCAGAAAAATACCCCATCTGGTTCGCGAATGTCCTTTGTGGAAGGAAACTGCTACCCTTGCCTGGTCTGGCTTACACATGACTTCAGATCCACAGCCATGAGGGATGGGCAATAAATGCTAGCCAAGCCAGCGATGCCCTCATCTGGTGAATGAATTAAAAAAAATACTGGGGATGGCAGAATGAGGTGGTGAATTGGTCACTGAAAAGCCTTAATTGACTTCAGGCACTCCTTGGCTTTCCCTGCTCCTGACTTTATCAGGGTGTGTCAGGAAGGTACCAGGTTCTTCCCTTCTGGCCTTCAAACCAACTGAATGCCTCCTTGCCAATCCCTGTCCACTCTGGAGCTGATCTGGAGGAGGGCATAAGTTATGCCCTATCTGTCATCTTGTGGTTATTTTGACTTTTTTTGGTATGTTAAAAGGTCTCACCAACCCATTTGTCTTTTTCACCATGTTAAGGAAACGTTTACAACTTTCTAAGTGAACATATCCTACAGTATAGCTTATGTAAAATTCTTGTAAAAATAACAACTTGCATATATATAGCACCTTTAACATAGTAAACCTACACTAAGCACTTCACTGGAAAGTAATCAAATAAAAGTTGACACCAAGCCAAAGAAGGAGGCATTAGGCCAGAAATTTTTTTATTATGAATGCTGCTGAAATTGCCTACATTTGTTTCTAATCCATAATTGCCCTCGAGAAAGTGGTGATGAGCTGCCTTTTCTGAACTGCTGTTGTCCGTCCAGTGCAGGTACACACAGTAAGTTATAGGTCTAAGAGGTAGAGTTTAAATTGTGTTTTAAAGGAAGAGAGAGATGTAGAGCGAAGAGAGGTTTAGGCAGAGAATTTTGGAGTTTAGTGCGTGGCATCTGTGGAGACGACTGGTTAGTGAGAAAAAGGAACGAGGGTTGAACAAATGCCAGAATCAAAACAGGGTAGTGAATCGCTGAGTGTTCTTTGGGCTGAAGGAGATTGCAGAGCTCATGTGGGAAAATATCATGAGGAGATCTGAAAGCAAAGATGAGAATTTTAAAATTGCAGCATTGAACATCTGTGAGCTAATATAGCTGACAAGCATATGGTGAAGGGTGAATAAGATAACAACCCAAAATAACTTGGAATCTTTTTAAGAAACTTTAAAATTTTAAATTTAAGCAGCTTTGGAATAAAGCAAGATGGGGTTATTGCTCTACATGTAAAAAATTTGATATCCCCTTGCCTGAAGTGTTTGTGCCTCCTTAGGAATATTCAAAATATAGCATGATTTTGATCATATCAAATATACCATGGAAATAACTATTGAATACTGCAGGATCTTTCAAAAACCAAAAGAACTGTGGAAGCTGTAAATCAGGAACAAAAGCAGAAGTTGCTGGAAAAGCTCAGCAGGTCTGGCGGCATCTGTGATGAGAAAATCAGAGTTAATGCTTCAGGTCCGGTAACCCTTCCTCAGAACCGTTCTGAGCTGTTGTTTTGGAGGATCTTTTAGATGTCCTGGACACTTCCTTACCTCCAACTATGATTAATCTCTTTAGAAAACCAGCTTTGGTCGACATGCAAAGTAAACAGAAGCAAAAATATTAAGAGGCTCCAATTCAAAGAAGGCAACACAATGAACATTGACTGATCTGAAAAAGCGTTGTAACAAAAGTTGCAATCTTAATGCATTTTCTTGGCAGTTGCATTTTCCTACTCCTCCAGGAGTTCAAAGCTTTACATTTATACATTACCATAAACTGGCAATTAATTAAAAATACTTAGATTCTGGCGCCATGGTCTAGACTGAAGAGTTGTCAGCTCTCTGGTTGTTCAATAGTTCTTGAAAGTGGGTCATCCCTCCTCAAAGAGACAGAAGCAACAACTTCAGGTAACTAACTGCCTGAGCCTGTAAAATGGAGTTGCAGCTTGCAGGGTCCTCAGAGGAATTTTTGGCCCTAACTTTCCAGCTAATAGGTAGGGCTACTACCTTTGCATTAGATCCCGGTCTCAGCACCATGAACTGCAAATTCCCAGAACCTGAAGGTCAATTCACATTGCTCCAATATGTGCTTCACACAAGCGATATCTCTCATTTAGTTCTGTCATGATTTTGCTGGGTCTGCAAATTAATTGTCCATTAAACTCACCATACAAGAGAAAGGCTGCAGGCAGTGGTTATGTCCCTACCTGTGGGCCAGGAGCACAGGGTGTTAAGTGCCACCTGCTCCAGAGGTGTATAATAACATTTCTAGACAGGTTGAATAGAAAATATCTACAAGGCTTGAACTTAACAATGTGTTAATTGTGCACCTTTTAATGCATGATAATCGCTAAAGCAAGATCAATTATTTTACTTTCCTTTTCTGTTTCCTTTTCTCTCTGTTAACCCAATTTTTAATTCCTTTTTATTATTTATGTTGTGTACCAGATTTAATTCTAATATATTCAATTTCCTTCTCTGTTTCTGTCTTAATCTTTTAATCTTATCAGCCAAGGAGAAAAGAAGTTGATTCCATTGTTTGTAGAGAGGGAAAAAGATTCAGTGTGTGATCTGGGACTGAGTTTGATTGCTGGCTGTTAATTTAACATGTTTGTAAAGTAACAACCAAATGTTTCACTTTAAAACACAGATTGATTTCAATGGAGTTGTATAAAATATAAAGTACTAAAACAGATGTGTAAGGTACATTAGCCTACTGATTGCTGACTTTCATGATCCACTCAAACCTCCTCCCATCCTTCCTTATCTAAATTTGTCTGTAAATGTAAGGATAAGAATGAGAGCTAGCTCGTTTCTTTTCTGGTAATGTAACTCAGAATTCCCAAATTAACTTTCATGGTGAGTGTTATTCCCTTTATGCCACTAAATTTCTCCAATACATGATGGCACCATAAACAGTAGTCATTTAAAGCACACCTAAACTGTAAACTCACTGAAGCAGAAACTATTTGACAACACAATTAACAATGTCACTAAACAAGAGGGAAATCTCTTTGGCCATGCACAGCTTTAAAGCAAGGAATTTTGCCCTTGTTTTAATTTTGATATGTCTTCATCCACATCAAACAGGAAGAGGTATTTGCTGAATTCGAACTCATCCACTCCTAGCTATCCCACCAAAAGCCGGGATCAGTGAAAGTAGTGAATCCTTGAAGGCATACCTGGCTGAACAACTGTGCATATATTGCCGGATTCTGAATGACTTGCCTAACTTGCCCAACATATACCATGAATGTGCATCAGTTTTGCAAGGACTCAAGGCAAACCTGGAATTCCATATCTGTAAATCTGACAAAGTGACTGTGATAATCGTGCTTAACAAATGTGACTTTATCAATAAAATGCACGGCATCCTTAACGCCGGGTCTAAATTTATATCCATGGGAAGTGTCGCTCAGCATAACTGGACAGCCTTTCTCAAAAGCAACCTTAAAAAGTGTTTGCTGGATTTAAAGTGAGTGCAGTGAGTTACAAGATGATATGCATGATAAAATTAATCTTCATTGGTCACTGCATCCACATATTTACAGGCTGGCCAAACAAATCACAAAATGATGCCGCTTTAAAACCAATCCTGTCTTATTTCTGACTCTGCACAACATGAATTGGCTAATCAGTTGGTCGAATTGCTACAACTCATTTTGAGCAAATTTTCCACTTACATGGTAAAGGTTTCCTTCATATTTGTGAATGTAAAAAGATACAAATCAGGAATAGGTGTAAGAGTAGAATATTCAGACCCTCGAGCCTGTTTCGCCTTCTTTAGTAAGACTACATAGGAATTGCGTACTGATAGCAATGCAATGTCCATGTATTCCTTTGACATTGCAAGCCTATTCACCAATCTACTACTCAAGGAAATCATGCGTACTGATACTGTAACAAGATATCATGGTGAATAGACTCACTAATGTTTATATGAATCAATATTAATTGAACATAGGAATGCAGCAATTCTGCAGCTGAATTTAGTTACAACACCATGTATGCCCAACTAGATGGTGTTGGCATGGGATCCTTGTGAGGCCCAGATTTTATAAATATTTTTGTTGGATTTCATCAGGAACATTTCTTCTTTGGGAATGCCATCTAACCTCCTATCCCATGTATATTTCTGATATGAAGCTAGTACATTTACAATATTGAATCCACAGCTGCATGTAACAATTTCCTTACTTCTCTTAATGGATCCATGTTTGGTATGAAACAATCAAATGAACTTGTGTCCCTCGATGCCCTTGTTGAGCAATTGGCCAGGGGTTTCTCTATTACCACCAACTGCAAATCTACCCCTCCTGGTCAGTATGTATGCTGGGATTTCTACCCTTTCATATATTATAAGATTGTCCCTGTCAACAGCCTTCTCAATAGAGTTCAAGACATTTGTTCACTGTTTAAACTTGATGCTGAAACAAACCGCATCCAAGCTATCCTGCAGAATAATGGCTACATCAATCAGATCATTTCTCAATATATATCACACAAATAATGAAAGACTTAAGGTGGTTGCTATCCATCCAGTCTATCTCTGATTATGCTGGAAAATAAAGTATCTCACAAGTTTGAGTAAATAAATAAAACTAGCTGTCTCACCCTGTTACTATGCAGTTGCAATAAGAGTGGTGTTCACCACTAATAGGATGCTCCCATCAAAACAAACAGACTTTCTGCCGATTACACATCTGAAGAATGTGGTGTATGAATTTCAGTGGCGGTGAGATGACTGGTATGTAGGCCGTACATCCTAAAAACTGGCAGATTTTGTCAAACAGCATATTTCTTTGGCTGTTCGCAATAAGCAAGGTAATGTCCATACTCAACTAGCCTGCACTTGCAAAACCATATGCAACATTAGTCTGCAAATGGACAGCATATACTGGGTAATCCTGAGTGTGCAGAGAATTATACCAACAACCAGTTTAGGATTGTCAGGCTTGCAGTATGGTGCACTTGAGTATATTGGAATTTACATAAGTTAACATACAGAGCATTGTTCTTTTTGACAGACCAAACATGTGTATGCATTGTATCTGTTTCAGCTCAAAATAAATAGGTGACAGTGATTCACTGGTTTATTCCTCATGGCAATGTCTTGACCAGGGTCAACCTGACTAGTTTGAAGTCTAAAAGCCTGGTAGTTAACAGTCAATCATCATTAACTGCTCCAATTTCACTAGCAACACCTCTACCAATCAGAATTCACTTGCTAACCAATCAGCAATCTCCTCTCACACAGTTAATTGTTAGTTTTTGCCTCTATTATTATTCTTGCAAATTATCCTGATTGAAAGCATTGATAACATGCATCTTTTTGGGCAATCTAACTATTTACAAAAATCTGAGATTTCTAACATCTAGCTAGGACTTGGAGATTAAGGGCAGAATGTTCTCTTCCCTAGTGTGGAATGGACAATGGTAATAATTTGGGAAAATATAGAAAGAATGGAAAAGAAAAATCAGAATCTTTACATTAAGCAGAGGTTATCCAGTTTTTGGTGCTTTCGGAATTGCTTTATTGAGTGGTGACTACACTATTTCCATGAATTTCAGTTTCATTATTAATTCAACTTACCTTATTTCTATACCACTTCTAATTCTGCCCCTCCGCCCCCACTTCTTAAAGAACGAGATGGTTAAAATTCCCAACATGAAAGTTAGTGGGAACCTGGTGGTTGCAGCTATGTATACAGCGCAATGTCCCTGCATGCTCCATGGCCACCATCCTCCTCAAGTTTTCATACATGCAAGTTGGCATTGGAAAACTACCAGCCTCACCACATCACCACGCCTGCTCTCAGACCAACTCAAACACCACCTCAGTCCTTCAACACTTTACCTGGTTAAAGTCAATAGCTTACAGTAGTTGGTGCTCAGGGACATCTAGAATCACAGAAGCATGGAATCATAGAATCCCTACAGTGTGGATATAGGCTATTTGGCCCATTGAGGTCACACCAACCGTCCAAAGAGCATCCCACCCAGACCCACGGGAGGCTCTTCACTTCCTTTCTTAGCACTCAACCATTTCGCAGTTACTTGCAGGCTTGTGACTTGCAGTACTCTTTTACACAGAAGGAGAAGCAGGGAGCTTTAAACAGTCAAGAGGGTACACGTGTCACTGTGCAGTACCAGACTACATCAACATCAGATCTGCAGCATGTGTCAGTAATCTACATGGCAAATAGACTGCAAGTGCTTATAGCAAACGGCCATGTCTGAAAATAAAGGGGAAGAGTCCTTAACAAGGACAAGGGGTCAACAGTCAGTCAGGGGCTATGATCATTCTCAGTCAATGGGCTTGTCGATTCCAGGCTAGGAGGTTGGCCATAGTTAGTCAAATGTTTGTTCTACCTGAGTCTTGTGGTCTGGGAACTTGGCTGTGGTCAGCCCTGAAGATAAAGAGCAACCAGTCTAGGGTTCACAGGTAGGTCACTCAAGGTGTGGTGGAGACTTCAGTCCAGAGTCTGGACTCAGTGGGGCCGTAGTGCCAATTCAGGCCAGGCGTGGGCTACAGTCAGTCTTAGGGCTTTGGACAATAATGAGTCATAATGTCATACAGCACAGAAGCAGACCCTTCGGCCAACTCGTCCATGCCAACCAGGTTTCATAAACTGAACTTGTCTTTTTTGCTTGTGTTTGGACCATATCCTTCTAAACCTTTCTTATCCATATGCCTGCCCAAAAGTCTTTTCGATGTTGTAACTGTACTCACCTCCACCACTTCCTCTGCCAGCTTGTTCCCTCTACACACCACCCTTTGTTTGAAAAATTACCCCTCAGGTCCCTTTAAATCTTTCCCGTCTTGCCTTAAACCTATGCCCAATAGTTTTGGACTCCCCTACCCTGGAGAAAAGACCTTGGCTATTCAACTTATCTATGCCCCTCATGATTTTATGAACACCAATAAGTTCGCCCCTCAGCCTCCCACACTCCAGGGAAACAAGTCTCAGCCTGTCCTTATGACTCAAACCTTTGGTTAACATCTTTGTAAATATTTTTTGAACCCTTTCCAGTTTAATAACATCTTTTCTATAACAGGGCGACCAGGATCATATGCAGTATTCCAAATATGCCCTTACCAATGTCTTCTACAGCTGTAACATGATATCTCAATTCCTGTTCTCAGTCTTCTGACTGATGAGGATGTGACCAGTAGAGTGGACAAGGATGAAGGATGTTGTGTATCTGAACTTTCAAAAGTCTTTTGACAAGGTTCCACACAAGACATTAGTTAGCAAAATTAAAACTTATGATTTTGGAGATACTGTATTGACATGGATAGAGAACTGGTTGGCAGACAGGAAGCAAAGAGTTGGAATAAATGGGTCCTTTTCAGATTGGCAGACAATGATGAGTGGGGTACTGCAGGGTTCAGTGCTGGGACCCCAGCTGTGCACTGTGTGCTGCGAGCAGGATGCTAAGAGGCTGCAAGTTTACTCGAACAGACTGGCTGAGTGGGCAAATACTTGGCAAATGCAATATAATGTGGATAACTGTGAGGTTATCAACTTTGGCAGCAAGGCAGATTATTGTTTGAATGTTGGCAGTTAAGGAAAACATGAGGTGCAACAAGGCCTGGGTGTCATTGTGGAACAGTCACTGAAGGTTAGCACGCAGGTGCAGCAGGCAGTGAGGAAGGCTAATAGAGTACTGGCCTTCATAGCGAGAGGATTTGAGTAATGGATAAGGATGTCTTGCTGCAGTTATATAAGGCCTTGGTGAGGCCACACCTTAAGTGCAGTTTTGGTTTCCAAGTCGAAGGAAAGACATTCTTGCTAATCTTGCTGGAGTCCAGCAAAGGATCACCAGACTGATTCCTGGGATGGCAGGACTGACATTAGAAAAAAAAACTGGATTGACTGGGCATGTACTCAATGGAATTTAGAAGAATGAAGGAGGTTCTCATAGAAATGTATAAAATCCTGATGGGACTGGACAGGTTAGATGTGGGAAGAATGTTCCCGATGTTGGGGAAGTCCACAACTAGGGATCACAGTCAAAGAATGAAGGGTAAGTCATTTGGGACTGAGATGAGGAAGAATTCCTACCTCGGAGAGTTGTGAACCTACGGAATTCTCCACTACAGAACTGTTGGTCCTGGTTTGTTAGATATATTCAAGATGGAGCTGGACGTGGCCCTTGCACCAAAGGGATCAAGGGGTATGGAGAGAAAGCAGGAGTGGGATACTGAAATTACATGACCAGCCATGATCATACTGAATGGTGGTGCAGGCTTGAGTGGCTGAATGGGCCTACTCCTGCATCTATTTTTTATGTATCTATGCCTTGGTCAGGGGACATATCAGCAAGCAGTTCACAGAGACCCAGGGAAAGTAGGAAACTACATTATAATTTTTTTTTAGTGAACCTGTTCAGAGATGGTCTTACACATCTCTGCAGCGGGTGGGATTTGAACTTAGACCTTCTGGCTGAGAGACAGAGACGCAATCATTTCACCACGAGAATCCTACCTTCATACTTATAACAACTGGCCAATATTTGTCCTTCCATTATTAAGATAAAGCAGATTATCTGGTCATTATTATGTGGTTCTTCACGGGAACTTACTGAGTACAAATTGGCTATAGATATTCCTACATTGCATGGATAATGGAACTTCAAAATGTAGGCTGTAAAGTACTTTGAAATATTTGATGTTGTTATGACCCATTAGGAAATGTGCACTGATTCTCAAGACCCGCTTCCTCATGGGGCATCATAAAAGTTATTGAGTTATTGAGGTGCTGAACTATCTGCAAACATTTTGCCCTCATTGCTCAAACAAAGCAACAGTGTAAGCAACACGCACAATGAGTTTCAGCAATTTGTTTTTAATTCCTTCCACCATCCTTGATTTTAAGACAGCCTTTTTCCATTTTAGCTTACAATTAAAAATACAGAAAGTGAAATGGTACAGTCTTTGTAGATATGAAAAGCATAACACAGTACATATGACAAGTCTTTTGCTTATGTGACGTAGGGAAAATTGGTAAATATAATAAGATCCCTGAAACTCAATTTGCGTCATTTGAATTATTGAATTGTAATTAAAATATACACTTTGACTTATTGGGAGTAGAATATATATTGACATTAATCTGTCTGTTTATCTAACATTCTGTGCATTTATTAATCTGTTTCTCTGTCTAGACATCTATTATTCATCGATTTATCTGCAGATCTGTCCATCTCCATATTCATACATGATGATATCTTTATGTGCTTCAGTAGTTAAAGGGTTACTTTGTTTTCCCTCATCTACTGTTTGATGGTTGACTGGCATCACTGACAGACCTGACACCACCAATCAGCGTCTATTCAACAAGGTCACTTATACCATCCGACTTGTGATTGGCTGCCACTCTTCAGCCTGTTATTACTGTCTCATTTGATCTGAGGCCGGGGGTCGGTCTCTAATCAAAAAGAGAAAAGGGCCAGGAGAAGGTAATTAAATCCTGTCAGAGGCAATTACTGGTTTCAGGGCCTATGTTCTCTGGTGCTGAATGCAGATCACCGAATGCTTGTCTTGCGAAAATTCAGAAAAGCTGAAGCAGAAAGGAATTGGGGCATTGCGGCTGGGGGCAATAAAAAGAAACACTTGCAGTCACTATATTTGATGTAGTTCTTTTCTCTAATGATTGAAATCGGGGCACAAAATGATGGCTGTAGACGAAGCCAAGGACAGAGATAAACAAAAATCAAGTGGAAAGCTGACACTTCATTTTCCTGTCATTGCTTGCATTGATCTGCCTGTCATTCCCTTTTCACCTCATGATCTCTTTTGGTTGTCTCTTCTCTTTAAAAGTGGCATTTGAAACACTTTTATTATACATAGAATTCATTTTTGTACATAATTTGACAAAGCGCCAAGTATTCGATTCAATCGTACACTGCAGATAGGGTTCAGATCAGGGAGCCAAACACTGTTTAAAATAGAAAGACAAAAAGTTCTGAACTGACTAGGCTGAAGAGAATCCTTGTTTATCTGGCAACGTTTGCAGAGAGTGCCCTTTTGTTTTTATGTATAAATGTGACTACTCAGTCAAAAGTATCCGTTTATTTCTTTCTTCAGGCCTCGTCTCTTGTGGCTAGGCACTGAAAGGTCTTTGTTACTTTACAAATCCCTGTTTGTTAGCTGTTGCCCAGACGGAATGTTGACAGTAGAACACTTGACCCACTTGACCTGATTGTTGCCGTAGCCTCTGTAAAGCAACTTAGGATGTTTTCCATGTTACAGGTCCAATATAAATGCAAATTGCTGTTGTTGTCCTTCTTGATCATGTATTCACTTAATACCCACACACCAGCACTTTCCAGAAAGGGATGATTGGTTGGTGGAGTGGGGAGTGGAGGATGGCAACTAGGAGTAACAATTATGCTATTCTATTTCTCTTTCCCTCTTTTGACCATAATGACTGCAGGCACTTCAATACCAATTTTTAAACTGCTTGTTAGCCAATGTAGGTCAGGGAACACAAGAGCGATAGAACAGCTCTTGCTGTTTTCTAAGACACAGGCAGCAGAGTTTTTGCTGATCTCAGTATTAAGGAGGGTAGAACATGGGGAGACCAGCCAAGAGAACTGGGCCTGCCAGGATTATTAAAAGTAAGTCATGTTGGCCAAAATTGACAGTTTTATGTTTTGTAGAAGCAAGGGAATGGCAAAATAAAGGAAACCCAGTAGAAGTAGCACAGTTAGATTTTTAGAAATGTTATGATCCTACCTGAGGTTATTACCAGAGAAATCAAGTCCTAGACTGAAACTTTGCTTGATAGCTTTTCTTTTTGTTTTGGTTTTAACATGTGGTCTCTCTCTGAAACAGTAACATGAAATGCTTCAGATTTTGGTTTAACAATAAAACAGAAGTTTATCAACAAAAGAAAAGAAGATAAGATGGAATGAACCATTAATAAATGAATCTTTTAGAATGAATCTCCTTATAACAAATATTCAAAGCTTTTTAAACATACAGTAAATGTATAATCCTATAAATCTCAAAGCATGTTTTTATAAAATTAAATGAAATACACTGGCTTTTGTACAGTACCAAATACACATGTTGTATAGTAGCCTAAAATACCACTTCTGCAGTACTCACACCAGGGTCTCTGTCTCAAACACCTTGATGGCTTTAAGTCACTTGTGATTTTAACTTACAGACTAAAATTGCAGATCACTTCTTTCTGAAGCTACTAGATAGCTGAGCTTAGATATACTCAACACTAAGTAACCTCTTCAGGCTTTTATCCCAATACTTCTGGTCTGAAGCTATCATCAACTCTTTACTCCTAAGGTAATCTAATCTCACTGTATGCTTCCCTTTCCAGAAGGGAAACATTGTTATCAAAAGCCAGAACTCAAAGTAAAACTAAAAATAAATCTGTCTTGCTCTCTCTAAGTTATAGTCCCTTAGACTTAAAAAAAACCTCTCCTGACTTTGTAAACTGAAGCTTCTTTATCTAACTCTACCAACGTACACAAAACCCTACATGTTATTAACTCAAAACCCAAAAACTTAAACACATAATAAACCATTTTTAAAGAAGAGATAATCTGTTGATCTGATGAAAAATTCTGATTGCGCATGCTCACCTCCAATTTGTTAAATGTCCATGCACTTGCGCAACATGAAGTTGTTTTTTTTAAATTCTATATTATTTAAGCATTTTTTCCCTTCACCTACATTTTTAAAATTATAATGTTCATTTTTAAGGGTTTGCTAGGTTTTTATAATTTTTTTTAACTTAATTTATTTCAGATCTTGTTGTTATAAGCATGCTGCTGGGTATCAACAAGCACAGCCTAACAAAAAAAATTTAAATCACAAAGTCTTCATCACAGGAGGGATGGTTCTAGAAAATGCTTCTAAACAAACAAAAATTAAGGTATGCTCCATAAAAGGAAAATTATCAGCATGGATACGAAGCTGTTTGATAGACAGGAAACAGATGTTTAACTGAATAAGCATTGCTAAGATGTTGAGGTGCTGGTGTTGGACTGGGATGGACAAGATCAGAAGTCACTCAACACCAGGTTATAGTCCTACAGGTTTATTCGAAATTACAAGCTTTCATAGTACTGCCCCTACATCGGGTGAAGTGAATAGAACACCCAGGCACAGACTTTATAATCAAAGAGATCAAAAGGTCATACAAATGGTGTGAGTGGAGCGTCAACAGGCCAAATAATAGGCCTCTTGGATTGAAGTGATATAGTGCGTGAGGTGTAAATTTATTACGAGTGGGACCAGGATTGAAAAAATATAGTCATGTAGAGAGATGTGTGATAGTGAGTTGCCTCTGAGTCAGATCTTTATTGGACACAGCCCGTATCTGCACAGTAGAGAGGGCACGACAGAGGACTACACTGGAAAGAATCAGCAGAGAGGGTACAGCAGCGAGACTGGGGCAGAACAGAGTGTAGAGCAACAGAGAGAGGAGAAACAGCAAAGTTAGGAAGAGCTGAGAGAGGAGCAGCAAAGCTGGGAACATCAGAGTGGGAGTGTTCACTCGAAACTATAGCTGGCACATAAGCTGTACAGACAGAGGACCAGCTTCCTTGGCATTTCAGAACAGCAGTGTTTCAGGTGGCTTGAGTAGTCATCCCAGGTGGTGCTAGACATTTGAAAGCAGACCTGGCGGTGCTTCTGGCTATACTTTACCAATGTCTAAAAAATTCACCGTCATCCTCAACATTTTGCCTCTGGATCCTTCCTGGACATTTACGAAGAGAAAAGAAGGGTTTTTCACAAGGAGAACAAATAATGACTAAGAACAGATAGCTGATGCCAACTTGCTTGTCTTCCCCTCTCTGCTGCTATTGCTGCTACTGCCGTTACTCCTTCCCCTACTGTTATTATTCACTTTCCTACCACTGCCCTCTCTGCTGTTCCTCTCCTGTCTGCTGCTACTGCCCCCTCTGCTTCTACTTTGCTGCCACTCTCTCCCCTACTACTATACCCCCTTTTTTACCACTGCTTCCTCTGCTTCTACTCCCCTTTACTGCTTCTCCCACTTTGCCTGCAATGGTGGCAGTCAGAAGGAGTAGACACTTCGGTCTGTGGGTCTCATTATCTTCCAATAGGTGTTGGCTATTATCAGTTGCACAGAGAGCACAATTCAAGTTGCTGAAGCCTCTTGCTGTTGCCCTTCCAGGAGGAAAAGAAAGATCTCTGGATACGTGTCATGACAGGTGATCATCCAATGAATGCCATGTATTTGGTGACGATAACTATAAGGAAGAGGAACAAGATTGTGGACATCAAGTGGTGGTTGTGGAAGGATTGTGGAGCCCTTTACTGGTTGGACAGAGTGGGGTGGACATGCTTGCAAATTAAGTGGACTTACGTGATGAACCAATGTGAGAAGGCACAATGAAGTGAGATGGTAATGGACACAGCAGGATGCAGGTGAATATGCCACTGCACCCACCTTTCCTGACATGGTTAGATCATTAAAGAACTTTCTGCACTGCACCCAGGGGCATGATGCTACACTCCAGCAACTGGTCTCCTTGACAGCCTCCAACAATGTCATTTGCTCTATGCTGTGGTTTCTTTCTCCTATTACTTGGAAATAATAATTTCCACCAGTTCCTCAAGATACCAGTACATCTAGGAAGGCATCACTGAAACAGGGGCATCCTTTGATTATCCCATTTCAACTGCTCAGCTTAGTCATTTCATCTCAAAATGAAATCCTTGTAAATATTGGAATGGAAATCATAGAATGGGTTCTGCTGCTGCTGGGAAACTCAGACGCAAAACGATAATCAGATGGTTGCGTTAGAAAGTCACTGAAAGGCTTATCATACTTCTGGATTTTTGCAAGAACACAAAATAAGGAAAAGAAGAAGCAAGAGTAGGCCATTGGCCTCTCACGCTGCTCTGCGATTTGATAAGATTGTGGCTGATCTGATTGTGGCCTTCACTTCACTTTTGTTGTCTGCAAAAGTGTCTCCAAAAGAGGTCCCTCTCCCAGAACATTTCCCATATGAGACGGGGCCAAGATCTCTTGATCAAGTTGTTGTGATGAAAAAATAAACAAAGTTACATTCATAAAGTTTTTCTGCAGTTTGTTGCATATCAAATTCCCATCACACATCATCTCTCTGCTGGCTGGCCTACATTGGGTCTTGGTTTGGTGATGCTTCTGCCTGGAAATCCTTGTCCTTGTTTTAAAATCCCTGAATGGTCTTGACTATCTTGTTCTCCATAACTTATTCCAGTGCTGCAACTTTACTGTTCTGATTTTTAAGCATACCTGACTTTGATCACTCCATGATTGGTAATCAAGACTTCAGTTATCAGGACTCTAAGCTCTCTAATTCCTTGACACTATCTCCTTTTTAATTATGCTCTATAAAACTTTCTTCTTTGATCAAGTGAGGAAGAGGATAAGGATGAATTGGTCAGATGGGCAGATCAGTGGCTGGTGGAATTAAATCCTGATTAGTGTAAGGTGATGCACTTTGCAAGAAGGAACAAGACAAAGGAATGTATTCACTGGCTGGCAGGACACTAGGAAGCTTAGAGGGAACAGAGGAACTTTGGGATGCTTGTCCATAAGTCCCTAAAAGTGTCAGGGCAGGTTGATAGGGCAGTTAAGAAGGCATATGAAACATTTCTGAAGAAGAGTCCAGACCCAAGACATCAGCTTTCTGCCCCTCTGATGCTGCCTGGCCTGCTGTGTACCTTCAGCTCCACACCTTGTTATCTCAGACTCCAGCATCGGCAGTTCCTACTATCTCCGATATAGAGAACATAGAACAGTACAGCACAGTACAGGCCCTTCGGCCCACGATGTTGTGCCGACCTATTAACCTACTCTAAGATCAAACTACCCTGCATACCCTACATGCTATGACTAACTTGTTTCTGTATTCCACTAAGTTGATCCGACACATTAAACTTTTACACTCGGTTGAAGAAGAAAATTTATCCCCTTGTTTCTCATTACCTCAAAGAGTTTAGTTACTCTCTGTTTACTCACCGATATGAAACACTTGTCTTTGTTAGTCGAGGCACAGATTGTAAGAACAGGTAGGTTATGTTGGAGCTGTACACGGCTTCGTTTAGGCCACATCTCGAGTCTTGTGTGAAGTTCTGTAGGAAGGATATGATTGCATTGGAGGGTGTGCAGAGGACATTCACCTGAATATTACCTGGGATGGAACACTTGCGCTATGGATAAGCTTGAGTTGTTTTCTTTGGAGCAGAGAAGGTCGAGGGGAGACCTGATAGAAGTGTATAAGATTATGAGGGGCATGGACAGAGTGACTAGAAAGTAACTGTTCCCCTTAGTCAAAGGATCAATAACAAGGGGTCATAATTTTAAGTGGAAAGGCAGAAGGGATTTCAGGAAAAGATATTTCACCTTGGGGTTGTGGGGGTATGGAATACATTTCCTCAGTGGGTAGTTGAGGTGGGTCACTTCACAACCTTTAAAATATATTTGGGTGAGCCCTCCAAATGTCATAATGTTCAATAACATTCGAGGCTATGGGCCTAATGCTGGAAAGTGAGACTAGTGTAAATTTAGAGTAGCTTTGAGAATACAGACTTGATGGGCCAAAGGGCCTCTTCTGTACTATATGATTGTGAAGTCCTTTCGAATAACCCTTTATACGGGTCAATGCCAAACTTTGTTTAATAATACTCCCTCGAATCATCTTGGGATGTTTTCCTACTTTCAAGGTGCAATGTAAGTGCAAGTTGTTGCTGTTTTGTAGTTAGATATCTGGATGATGACAAGTGTCAGACGTTAACGATACAAGTTAATGTACCTGCTGTTGAGTTGTACAGTGTATTTGTGTTGCCTGAGTAAACATATTGCAGTGGTTCCAAACAGTTATTAAAGCTATAGATTACAACTAATCAGTAGCAGGGTTTGCATGGGGCTACGCACAATACATAAGACCGTCATAAATACAGTTCTCGCTTCAGCAGCACTTGTGCAGTCACATTAGATCATCACTATTTTGTCAGGTTTATATATAAATATGTACATGCCCAGGATATAGTGATGGATTATTACACTGGGCTGTGGAAAACATTTTCCCCACATCGAGGATAACACACTCATCTATGCAAATTGCAGATTTGAATTTGTTGTCAGCTCTTTGATGTGAGGAATTTCAGTGAGCAAAAAGCAAACAAAATCTCCAGATGCTGGAAATATGCAACAAAACTGCTACAGTCAGCAGTGTCTGCGGAGATGGTCACAAGAATCACAGAATGATGCTACACTGGAGGAGATCTTTTGTCCTGGCTCTTTAAATAAGCTGCGTAACCAGCATCTTATTAACATCTCAGCTTTCTCCATATTCTCGCAGATTTTCCCCTTCTAGCACTTACCCAGCTTCCTTTTGAAAGTTACTGTCTAGTCTGCCTCCCTCACCCTTTCAGACAATGCCTTCAAGATCAGAAGAAATCACTGCCTCCGATTCCTTAGGAGCACGGCCAGAATTTTCCTTGTGTAAATTGAGAAATGTCTGAGTCAGGGATAGGAAGGGGAACATTTCTGTCAACTGTCACCTGGGCAGCCACAGAGTAAAACTCCCTCTGTCTCCATGTCTTTTTTAAATACACAGAGGACAGTCTCACCCAATGTGCTATAAAGTAATGCTTGTCAAAGTCTGGCAGGCTCCAAGTAAGCGCAAGGTGACAAAGCACTAAGAAAGTAAGTTGAGTCATTAGATGTATCCTTTGTAGATACAAAGCTGTCTCTGTGGCGCAATAGATTAGCACATTTGACCTCCAATTGGAAGGTTCATGGTTTGAGACTACCCCCAGAGGACAGCCTTCCTTGCTTTGGACGGCTCGGTGGCTCAGATGTTAGCACGGCTGCCCCACAGCGCCAGGGACCTGGGTTCAATTCCATCCTCAGGCGACTGTCTGTGTGGAGTTTGCACATTCTCCCCGTGTCTGCATGGGATTCCTCCGGGTGCTCCGGTTTCCTCCCACAGTCCAAAGATGTGCAGGGTAGGTGGATTGGCCATGCTAAATTGCCCGTAGTGTTCTGGGATGTGTAGATTAGGTGGGATTTAGGGCGATGGGTCTGGGTGGGGTACTCTGAGGGTTGATGTGGACTTGTTGGGCTGGAGGGCCTGTTTCCACACTGTAGGGATTCTATGATCTATGAGTCACAAGAGTGTCCCTGTGTGCAGAGCAACCTGCAAGTTATAGGAGTCCCTAAGCTTCAAAGTGACGACCTGAAGGGCTGTAGTTGTGTATGCATTGGTCCGAAAGCAGGCATGCGATGTGGTGAAGTTGGTGGATTGCTGATGCCAACTTGTGTGGACAAAGGGTGGAGGACGATGGTGTCCATGGAACATGAAGGGACATTGTGGTGAAGACAGAGTTGTGCGAAGGCCTGGGGAAGCAAGCAGCCACCAGACAACCATTGACTTTCACATAGGGATTTGGCACCTTTGTTGGGGAAAGAGAGGTGAATTGGGACCTACATAGAAATGAAATGAGTTTGGCTAACAATAAGATGCAAATACTTGGAATAAGATAGTCACCATTCACTAGCGAGATGCAAAACACACCGTTTAAACTGGAACAAGATAATTACGATTTGTTTCTTTAACGTTCAGGACACAATTTTTCAATTTTCACGATATGTTCTCAATATTCTCACACACCTTAAGAGAGCAGAAAATTCCTCACATAGCCTCTTATATCTACCTCTTGATGATGTCTACTGTAAACTGTCTACTTTTAAAATGCAAACAGGACATATCAAAAAGTAGAAAAAATTGACGATACTTTATTTCTTGATGCTGGAGCTTTGTGACAAATAAGAAAGAATGACAAGTAATTGCTGATGCTCACATCAATTCTATCCAGAGTAACAGCAGGGAGGCAGTGTGAGCATGGTCCTTCAATTAAATATCAAATCAAATCTCCACTGAAAGACCTGTAAAAGACTGGTCTAAATTAAATCCATCCTGGTTCTGGTCCAGACAAGTGGACAGGATTTGATTTCTTCCAAACCATTTCCAAACTGCCCTCCATGCACATTTGAGCACCTGAAGCAATTGCAAAAGTCATTCTCGTGAATACAAACAAGTTCTGTATTGATTGTTGGAATAAGCCATTTGAGACTCGCATGAGTATATGTGAAAAGGATAGTCATGCTTTTACTGGGAATGATTACTGGCAATCTCAGTGCTTTCAGGCTAACTAAATGAAAAGATATTTTTAAAACTGGATATAGAGATTATATAAAAATATATTTCAATGTACTGTTCACATGTAGAATTGAACCAGTTTTCTTTTCAATTTGCAAAGAATGATTATTGGAATAAAAAAATCTCCAAAGTAGGAATAAAGTCTATAGACAAAGAATTTTCTTCCTCATTTATCTTGCAATGAACGTTGCTAAAAAGCAGATTATCTGACCATTAACATTGTGGGATCTTGCTATGCACATGCTGATTTCAAGTCTCCACCATTATAAAAATGACCACATGTCAAAGAGGTATTCCATTGACTATAAAGACTTTGGGATATTGTGAGGCCACAAAAGGTGCTATCAAAATGCAAGTTTTTTTTAACTTTCTCCTCTCAAGTACATTTCTCATACAATTGCTAATTATCCATAGAGTAGAAGTTCTGAAAGGGTGACAGAGTGAGAATGACTAAAAAGAAGGATTCTCATGTGCAATGATATGCACAGCAGTCTTCTCATTTAGCTCCAGTTATTATGTGTGGAGCTTCTGTTAGGACTCTGTTTTGCATGCGCAAAGGTGGGATTTTAAGCGATGCTGTAGCAATTTAAAGGCCGCTGTAGTAAAGTACAAAATCCTTAACCTCTCAAATAAAGACTCAAGCAGAGGGATAGCCTCTGGGATAGAGGGAGTGGAATAGTGGGAGTCATTTTTGGATGTTTGAGCAAATTGTCAATGTAGATATGATAGTTCAAATGACTCCTTCCGTACTGCACATTTCTATGGTTGCTTCATATGCACTCATTCATGAGTCTACAGAAGATAATCAAAATTAAAATGCCAAACAGTAAATTCAGATAATAAGGTAAAATGCAATTAATGTGACTTTGTGGCATCAGTAAGGTCCAGGAACAGTTGATTAATTTGTGCTACTTGGAAGACTGCCAATGATTGGTGTGCTTAATATCATATCAAAGCAGAAAAAAAACTACAGCAGTTGGCTGATTAATCTGCAAAACAAAAAAAAATGATAATTATTAAAAGAGGGGAGAAATAGAATGGTGTAGACAGTGACTTTTAGCCGACAAGACATGATGTGAATTGCATGGAAGAAAGGTCAATCTCTCTCCACCAGCTCCATGTTCGGGAAGCCTCAATCCAAAGCACACTGGATGAGGCTGACAATGCAATTGGATTCAGGGCAAATTGGGAAAATCTATCAGAGATATCAATTGTTTTGGGAAAAATATGGCAGCATTTTTACGTTAGGTGTGGCTGAAGCATATTGTCGAGAAAAGTGCTCTACTCTGCTGAAGGCTAAGTTATCAGGAATGCTTGTTTCTGGCAATGATCATCCAAAATAGCACGAATTTCACACCCAACACTAACATCTTACACATTTTATTACTGAATTATTTACATAATGTGACATCTTTGCTAAGGTCAACATTAATTGCCCATCCCTAACTGCCCTTAAAAAGATGGTGGTGCGCTGGCTTTTTTTTATAACTAAATGATTTTCCAGGCTATTTCAGAGCCAGTTAAGAGTGGGTCACTTTGTTGTGGGTCTGGAGTTACTCATTGACCCAACTAGGTAGGATGACAGATTTCTTCCCATAAAGGACACGAGGGAACCAGATGGATTTTTATGACAATCTGGTAATTTCATGGTCACCATTACTGATACAAGCTTTACATTCCAATTTTATTTAATTAATTGAGTTATAAATTCCCATCTGCTGTGGTGAGATTTGAATCATGCCTCCAGATCATTATTTTAGTCATCAGGATTACTGCTCCAGTAACATAAAACACTCCACAATTGCACTCGTCTCTTAAGTCGAATTTTATTCAAAATAAATAATGAAACAAAAATAGCTTGGAAATTCAGCAGTGATCTTAATTTTGGAATGCACTGTCTGAAGGGTTGGTGGCAGTAGATTCAACAGGAACTTTCAAATGAGATTTGGATAACTACTTGAAACGAAAGGAAATTCGGGGTTATAGGGAAAGATTAATTGTATAGCTCTATCAAAGAGAAGAATGATTGAATGAATGAATGCCCTTGATGATTATCTGATTCCATGATTCTTTGAATATATCGTGATAGAGATGAATAACTCCACCAGTTAACCCTTAATAAATGCAGTTCCCTTTTGAAAATATTTTGAATCTTTCCCAATTTCTGGAAATAATTGCAAAAGCAAAACCTTAAAGCAGCAGACAGAATATCTGAATTTGTAAACACATTTCACTTTTGCTTCCAATGTTAATGATTTTATTTTCCAACAGACGTGTAACAAATGACCTTGGCTGAATGTTGCCTGCCCATTTCATGTATTCTGAGAGAACCCAAAGGAAATTAGGGCCTTGTATGGCTTTTTTTCAGAAACTTTATTTCTTTCATGATTTTGTTAAGAACTTGATACAAGGGATAGAGGCAAGGCTTGCAGAGTAAATGAAATATTGATCTGCACTTTCCCTGGCCTTGCCTTCACCTTGTCCCAGTGCCTTGAGTTACTGACTTTTCCGTTTTGGCTGTAATCGAAATTATTACAGGAGGCCTGTGCAAGTAATTACTTGCTGCGAATTTAAAAGGAGGACCCATCATATCTTTTCTTTGAAGGTGTTATTTAGCAAACCTCTCACAGTCCACTCCTGCAGTTGTCTCTCCTCACCTTGATTCAATTCTTTTTACAATCATTAATCATACCTGTTGTCATTGGAAGTTTATCAGAAATGTTAAGAGAGCGGAGTATGCTCGCTCACAAAATAACAGCCAGTTCAGCACTGTAAATTTCAAAACTGTGGGGACTGATGTATATCACTGTCCATTCTGAGGCAATGAGTAGTTTGTTTTGGTGATAAATTCTGGTAGCAAGTACCATGAAAAAATTCTTCATCCACCGTAGATATTTTTTAGGTGTCTTTTCGGTGTTGTCTTGCTTTACATTAAAGGTCACAGCAAGTCTGCTTAAGGCCCGTTCACAGCAAAAGTAACAGCTACCTTTCACCTGAGCTGCTGTATGTTTGCTCTTCCAGCATGTAGCATGGCTGTTAAACCTTCCCTTTCAATTTTTCAGGTCTTTGAAGTTGAAATGTCTGGAGATGCCCTTTTATTACATTTTGTAAAACAATCACTCGCAAGTCACTCTCAAAGATTTGTAAACATTTTTAGCCTTTATAATTTGGAAATTCAATGACTTTTGTTGGATTAAAATTCAGTATGAATATTATGCTTGTTTGTTTAGGCACAGCATTTGCCCAGACCCAAAATGAAACTACTCAATTTGAAAAATAAACCAAGCCCAGCAATACAGATTCTGTATTGAACAGAGAATACAGATTCTGTATTCTCACAATCATTTGAAACCTGCTGTGCATGGTCCTTTGCACTTTTTATTTAGGGTAGACTTTTAGTTAGTTTATTCTTGAAGATGCATCCATTTAGTTAGCTCAACCAGTATGCTGGAGAATCAGTTCCTTAACTCATCTCAGCATTCAGGACAAACTCAAAGTAATGCCATCCCCTGAAGCTCACATTATGACCCTGAAGCCCTCGACTCCCTGTTGAATCAGAAGTCTAGTTATTTTTTTTCTTTTTGAATTCTTCAACAATACTCTTTGTATACATTCCGTAAGTAAATCACCAAGTGTGAGGAAATTCTCCTTTACACCTGGATTGGGATGTAATGCTAATAAGCAAATATATAAAGCTATTGTCTGATTTACTCTCTCCACCATTATAGAGAAGGCATCAATCCAATTAAATAGAATATTTACTCCAGTAAATAACAGTGAATCATTGCATGTGTATATGTCATAGATTTATGTTAGTTGAATTCAATGTTAATTAATAAATCAGTAATGTAAGGCTTGGCTCAGTAATGGTGACCATTATAACAAAATAAAAAAATGACAGAACTGCAGATATTGGAAATCAGAAACAAAAACAGAAATTGCTGGAAAATCTCAGTAGGTCTGGCAGCAACTATGGAGAGAAAGCAGAGTTAATATTTTGGGTCCAATGACCCTTCTTCAGAAATGGATCGAAAATGTAAACTCTGATCTCTCTCCACAGATGCTGCCAGACCTGCTGAGATTTTCCAGCAATTTCTGTTTTTGTGACCATTACAACTATCGTCAGTGCTGTAAAAACTCAGCTGGTTCGCTAATGTCCTTCAGGGAGGGGTATCTACAGTTTTTAATGGGTCTGTCTGACCTACATGTGACTGCAGATCTGCAGTAATGTGGTTGACTCATAACTGCCCTCTGAGTGGTCAAGTAAGTCAATACGTTCCAGCGGTTAGTGATGGGCTTCATATATTCGTGGCCAAATCACTGAACAAATAAAGAAACAATTGTACAGCAGTCTTATGAAGCTGAGTCTGCCCCAAAACAATATCAGTAATAACAGGTTGTTAGAGAAAACAGGGCAAGATTGGAAAAGTTAGATTTTTGATATTAATAAAAGAAGTTTCATTCTGCAACCAAATTTTGAACACCAAGGTGAGTAGTGGGAGGACTATTTGTACTATTTGCATGCATTAACATGCCATTATTACTTAAGTTAGCCTCAATGAAATGCAGTTTTCTATATTGCTACGTACCAGATAGAAATCAGATGACAACTCTGAACATGAAAGTCAGAATAGGTACCCAGTGACTCCAGCTCCTTCGGACCTGCATTTTGGACAGCAGTGTCCAACATCTCAAAGCATGTTCCATGGACAGTGACTACCCACATTACCTATACACAAAGGTTGGCTTTTGGAAACATACCAGCTTCATTGTATCATCAGGACACATCTCTGACCTACTTACAATGCAGTTCTGCATTTCAGTGTTGTACTTTGGAGTGCACTGACATCTTTCATTGGAATGCTACTGCCAGGACACTTTGTGTGCAGGGACAAACACCAATGTCATGGACCAGGGGGCATCTCAGGCATTCTTGCTTTGACCTCTTATTGCTGACTCACATTCTGCCTACTTAGATGTTCATGCTATCTCTCCTTGCCTTGTTGTGTTTTGCCCCTTCAGCCAGCGTTTAAAGGCACAAAGTACTTCTGTCTCACCTTCCTTTTAGTGCAGACACAAAGCCAGGCAGCAGTCATCAGTTCAGGGGGAGGACATGTTGGTGTACAGTACTGTGCTGCATCAATCTCACACCTGCACTATAGTCCAAGAGCTTCATTTTGGAAATTCTAGGGAAGTAGTCCTCAGCCTGGATGAGGGTTCCAGTATTCAGTAGGGGGTACCTGCACAGTAAGTCAAGTGTATTGAACAATATCAGTGCAGGGACCTGGGCAGAGTCACTCAGTGGTTGAGGTGGAGAGGGTCAGGGTCTGTATCACAGCAGTTCAGGGAACAAGCCACAATCAGTCCGACAGGTCTGTTGTCAATTCAGGGAGTTGTAATTCAATGAGGGAGCTGCATAGAGATAATTTAGGTCCGTCATCTGTGTACAGAACAGTCCATATATGCAGTGCTCTGCACAACTGGAGCAGGTAAAGACAGGATGTAATAGAGGCTGAAGATCTGGGAGAGTGGCAGCAGTCTTCCAAGAAGGAAGATGAAGCCATTGAGGAGAAGGAACACCACCTTCAGCATGATAGAGCCCTGCAGTGTTAAGTGCAATAAGCCAGGCAGGATGTGAGTGACGCTTGGGTCCCGAAGATGTGAGCTGGATGCAATGATCATTCATTGGCTGTACATTCATTGCTTGTTGAAAGGCAAGTATTCCCTCTCTGTTCTTAAAAGCAAATGCAGCTTTTGTTTGCTTTTTCTTCACTTTTGCTGTTGCTGAATAAAAGTGAATGTTTTCAATATGACTGAAGGCTTTCCTGTGTGTGATGCTCTGATATTGAACAAGGTTAGATAGTGCTGAGCATTGGGAAACAGTAACAAACGCTTGGATATGGTTCAAAGATGGATGATACTAAGGATAGATAACCTGTGTAGCTTGTAAACAGCAATATGTGCTCTTATATTTGCGATGAAATGTCAGCCTCGCCACCCTTGAGAAGATTTTCTTTTAGCTCCCTTCCCACGGCATGCTCTATGAAGGGCAGTTCCTCACTGTCAATGCCTGACCGGGTGTATGACTGGGCTTTAAAGGAATCCTGGGGGGTCCCAGCAGTTGTAACTACATCTGTCTGTGAAGGGAGAGAAGGTAGTGCGAGCACGGTGTCATAGGGACATGGTGCACAGCTAATGAGGCAAGTTGCAGAGTGTAGCATGAGAAAACACACTAGGGCTCATGGTGGGAGACTCTCCATGAAGCTTGCTGAAATGGATACCATGAAGTGGAAGTGCCAGTGTTGGACTAGAGTGGACAAGGTCAGAAACACAAACAGATTTTAAACAAGGCTTCACACCTGACATGCATTGTCTGACTTAAAACATCACCTCTTTTTACACTGATAAAACCCTCAGTTCTCTCAGGGCAGTGACTTAAAAGAAATTTGGGGATTTACATATACATATTAATCAATTAAAACCTTCTAAGTGATTAAACATTTAATAGCATGTTAGGTTTGTTTAATACGTCCTCATCAGTTGTGTGACCCTTTGATCTTTTACTTATAAATTCTGTGTCTGATACTAGCCTCTGTCACCAACATCTGAAGAAGGAGCGAGGCTCAGAAAGCTTGTGTTTTCAGATAAACCTGTTGGACTATAATCTGGTGTTGTGTGATTTCTGAAATAGACACAGCAGATGTTGGGTAAAATTCAATCCTAAAGTATTGAAGGACGTCACTAAGCTCATCATTCCTGGTTCATTTATTGTGTTCAGTGGCTGCTACAGAGTGAAATGAAAGCAAAATTGCAGCAAAATAAATATGGAAGACACCTATTGTACAATGCACAAATGCTTTTTTCCAACCTATACCACTGACAGCTCTGAAGCAGTTATTCAATTAATGTCAATCCATTTTTCTTTCCCGATAGCAGTTCAAATATGTTTGTTTTAAATGTATGTTTGAATGTTATTATTGAATCTGCAAGCACACTTCTGATAACACAGCATGCAATTATGAAAGAACCTCTCTTCATTCCACCTTCTGTTTCTTTTGCCAATTATCTTCAATCAGTGGCCTATGTTTCAGACCTTCCTGTGCATGGACGCTGTTTGTCCTTATCTATTCTGTTAAGCACCCTCCCACTTAATTTTGAGCTCCTTTCCACAACACTCGCAGCTCGAAGGACCACAATCTATGCTTCTGCAGTCTCTCCATTTAACTGAACTCCTTTGTCATTAAGTAGTTCCCTTATACATGAAATCAGAATTGTTTGGTTTATGGACCAAGGGCAGGCAGAAGGTATTAGTTTAGTTTGGCATCATGTTGAGCACAACATCACATGCTGAAGGGCCCATTCCTGTGCTGTACTGTTCTATGTTCTATGGTTAGTCTTTGCACTCAGACTGATCCAGAAGTTGTGCCATTGTTAAAGAGAAGGAAAGTGGGACATTTGCTGGAACACATTCTAAGGTGAATGAACTTCCTTGTCAGTGGGTGTGAAAGTCACTTGTGAAAATCCCAGAAAAAAAGCCTTTAAGAAGATGTGACTTGGGAAAACAGTAAAACATAATGCAGTCCAATGGTATCAATGTGGGCTTCACAAGCTTCAAAATCTCCCCTCCCCCTACCGCATTCCAAAACCAGCCCAGCTTGTCCCCGCCTCCCTAACCTGTCCTTCCTCCCACCTATCCCCTCCTCCCACCTCAAGCCCCACTCCCATCTCCTACCTACCAGCCTCATCCCGCCCCCTTGACCTGTCCGTCCTCTCTGGACTGACCTATCCCCTCCCTAACTCCCCACCTACACTCATCTTTACTGGCTCCATCCCCGCCTCTTTGACTTGTCTGTCTCCTCTCCACCTATCTTCTCCTCTATCCATTTTCTATCCGCCTCCCCCTCTCTCCCTATTTATTTCAGAATCCCCTTCCCCTCCCCATTTCTGAAGAAGGGTCTAGGCCCGAAACGTCAGCTTTCCTGCTCCTCTGATGCTGCTTGGCCTGCTGTGTTCATCCAGCTCTGCACCTTGTTATCTCAGATTCTCCAGCATCTGCAATTCCTACTATTTCTAAAACAGGTTCAGTTTGTTTAATGGAGAATTGCAGGCCTGGTTTTGCATTTTATTAGTTCTTTTTACACTGATGTGATAGACAACATTGGTGGCTAACATTTGTAAAGTATCTTTAAAGGAATGATGCTTTAATGCTTCACAACAGCACTATCAATCAGGATTTGGCTTAGAGAGAATTTGGGACTGGTGATCAAAGGCTTGGTCAAAGAAGTATGTTTTAAGGATTGTCTTAAAGGAGGAGGAGAGAGGTAGCGTGGCAGAGAGCGGTTTAGGGAAGGAATTCCAGAGCTCAGGCCTAGACTGCTGAAGATAAAGCTGATGAAGATAGAACAATTAAATTTCGGGACAGGGAGAATGCAATAATTGGAGGGGAGTAGTTATCTCGGAGTGTTGTAAGGAAGGAGGAGCTGGCAACAATGAGATGCAGCAATGCCACTTTGGTGTTTGAAAGTAAAGATTGGAATTTTATTCAAGGCCTTTCCAAACCTGGGGCCAATGTAGCTGAATGAGCTCAAGAGTGATAGGTGATTGAGGCTCTGGGTAAGTGAGGACATGGGAGGCAGAATAGCCAAATCTAATGGTAAGAGATTATGAATGAGGGTTTCAGCAACAGTTCAGCTGAGGTGCAGGGGAAGATGGAACTGAAAAAATGAATTCAAGGAGGAATAAATACTTTTCATTTACATTACACCTTTCACCACCTTGTACTATTTAATAATGCAAAGAGCTATGAAGTCACTTTATTAATTTTGTAATCAATGGGACATTCACACATTCAAAGAGCCCATTCTCATTTTAATTATCTCTAAATCAAGCAACTAAGGAACCCCGTACAGGCAGCTCTGTTTGCGTGATACAGTCTTCATATTAGCTCTCTTTAGAGAGGCATATCATCTACCTTAGTCCAGAAAATAGATTGATACCTGGAATGAGAAAGAGAAAACACTGGACTTGCTTTCACTGGAGTTTGGAAGTATGAGGGATGAGTGTAATGAAGTATATTAGATCTTGAATAGTCTTGACAAGATGGACATGGAAAGGATCTTTCTGCTTGTGGATGTGTCCAAGCTAGGGGGCCACTGATTTCAAGTTAGGAGTCACCTTTTTAGAACAGAGATGAGGAGATTTATTTTTTATTTATTTCTGCTTCAGAAGGTGGGAGAGGCAGTGTCATTTAATATGTTTAAGGTGGAGATAAATACATTTTTGTTAGGGAAGGGAACTTTAGTAATTGGAGGCAGATGGGAATGTGGAATTCAAACACTAACAGATTAGCCATGGTCTTTGAAATAATTCCACAGAGGCCTGTCACCAAGTCACCCTTCATTTATACATGAATGTCTTCGACACTAGTCCGGCTTCCTCAGAGCCAGCTGTTAGAGTGAACAGAGCCTCTGACACTCCTGTTTATTTCTGTCAGCCAGGGCTCCCTGATTGGACCAGATTAACAGTCCTATCAGGGAACTCATATTCTATGAGGTCCACCTGGCTGATCTCGTTACAATCACTACAGTGGCTGGCAGACTAGAGGAGCCAAAAGGCCCATGTCTGCTCCCAACTCCTGTGCTGAGGTGTTCATTAGGAAAACCAGAAGTCATCACTGTTAGGTTTTCCCCAGGATTAGAGATCCAGAGCACGGAATCCCACACCCTTGTGACCACGCAGTCAGAGGTGAATGGCTCTCCACTACATGGAGCACCACAGGGAGCCATGGAAACTGCTGAAAATGGGCACAACAGAAACCCAGCATCAATGAGATACCCTAGGCCAAGGATGAAGTGGAGCATGATGGGGTTGCAGAGTGAGGTCTTGTGAGAGATTTAGAACGGGGAATGTTTGGAGGCAAGGACAGATGAAGTGAATTTCAGATGCTTAGATTTTCCTGATGCCAATTCCCTTGGTCAGACGTGTAGCCCTTTTGAAGTAGGTGCCCTTTCCCCCCCTCCCACCCCTGATGACTGGAAGAAAAGAAGACTTAGCTCTTCCTTTTGGTGTTTGCTATATGTCATCTCACCCATAGTTGTTTCCTGTATGAATAGAATTTCATGTAAGATCCATCCTTATGTCATTGGGAATGTCTCAACATTATCATCACTGGCAGTCCCTCTCAAATGAGGATGACTCTCTTCCACTCTCAGTGTGAGTCCGTAGCTGTCCAGACCGATGTGGCTTCCGCAGGCTCTGTTACTCTTGGAGCAAAAGATAGTCATGGGAAGAGGTGAGTGGGTCATTGATGTGGCTGTGTGCTCTTTATGCTGGCTTCTGTTTTTTTCTGACAAGTCTCAAAGTGCTTGATGCCTTCCTGGATGCTCCAATGTCTAGTACCTTCCTGGTGTACATATGAGGCAGCATGAAAAGCTTGTGTAGGATCGGTTTGATAGGTGGAAAAAGACACGCATATGATTATGCAAAAACGGTACTGTATCTGCTAGCTGACTTAATTCTGACCTGAAGTAAACCTTTGTAAACAGTTTTGATGCACAATGAAGATAAATGGGCTTCAAATTGAAGTTGACATATCCTGTATATGTAAACACACTGTTTATATTAGGATGCTTGGTACTTTAATGAGTCAAACTGCAATAAATCAACCACTTCCAAAGCACTTGTTTTACAAGTCACAGCAGGGGAAAGGTTCTTTGTCTTCGTACATAGAATTTCCTATATTTTACACAACTAAAAAAAAATGTATTATGTATGGCAGTAAATGAGTTTCCATAATTAATGGGGATTTTGAATCTTTGCAACCACACAACGGAATGAAAATCATTGGGGTCTATAAAAAGAAAATGTTGCCAGATTGTAGCCCATGTGATTAAAGAGACACTTGTAGCACAGAATAAGGTCATTCGGCCCATCAGGTTTATACTAGCTCTCCATGGACCAATCCAATCAATCCCGTTTCCCCACATTATCACTGTAGCCCTGCAACTTAGTTTTTGTCAATGGCCCACCTAATTTCCTGTTGAAATCAACGATTATCTCTACATCTAACACTCTTATGGCAGCAAGTTCTAGATTTCGTTTCAATAAGAAAGGAAAATTTCAAGTGGAGGACTGATCCTTTGTGGTGAAATAAAAAGTGTTTAAAACAGTATCAAACTTAAAGAAAAATTACTCAAAGATTGGTTGCTGGTCAGAAGATTAGAAAGGTTAAAAAAAAGCAAAAGTTTAATAAGCAGGAAGAAAAGAGTACAAAAGGAAGTTAACTAGAAACCTAAAACAGGATAGTAAGATTTTCTTTAGATATTTCAAAACGAGTTTAAAAAGTGAGAGTTTTGTAGAAAGTCATCACAGGTTATAAAAAGAAAAAGCTGGTGAGATAGTTAAATATTGGTTTTAGTTTTTCAACCATCCCTAGATTCAGGGAAAGTTCCACTAAATTAGAAAATAGCAAGTGTAATTTCACTATTCCAAAAGTGAGACAGCTAGAAATCAGGAAACTGCAGACTAGCAACTATCTGTCTCCTGGAAATTGTAAACATTGAGGACAGTAAAATAGGTATAGATTCTCTCAGTGTCACCCTTGCTTATATATTACCCAGAAGCTGTAGTTCCAGATCTCCAAGTCACCTATACCAAGAACATTCGATTTCAGCATGGTATCAATCACCTTGAGGCTTTGGATCTGTCTTAGATTTGTCCACGACCACCTCATGTTTCTCACGTATGAAGTTAATCATGAAGATCCTGTCCAGTGTAAGGCTAAAAATCCTTCCAGGTGATAAATTGGCAAAGGTTTTAAGAAGCACCTTAATGGAGGAAAGAGATGGACAGTTTTAAGTCGTGATACTCAGGATTGAATACTAAGATCTAAGATCTTCAATGAATTAAAAAGTTGGAGGAGGTTGAAGAGATCTATGGTGAAGGGGTAGCAGAGCGGACCTAATAGGATGTTCTTGCAAAGGGCTGGCACAAACTTTACACACCAAGTGGCCTCCCTCTGTGTTGTACATTCCAGGAAGGAGCAAGGCCATGGATGGATTTAAAAGTATTTGCTATAGTGACAAAAACAATATAGCAATTAAAAACAATGTAGCGATTAAAAACGATGTAGTGACTAAAAACGATATAGCAATTAAAAACAATGTAGTGACTAAAAACAATGTAGCGATTAAAAACAATGTAGCGATTAAAAACAATGTAGCGATTAAAAACAATGTAGCGACTAAAAACAATATAACAATTAATAATGATGTAGCGATTAAAAACGATGTAGCGATTAAAAATGCTCTTCAAAATAGTTCAGTTGTGTCCTTTTCATCCAACTAATAGGGCAGAAAGGCTTGATTTAACATTCCATCTGAAAGGTTGACACCAACTGTGCAGCACTCCCTCAGTCCTGTAGTAGAGGATAGGCCCAGATTTTGCACTGAACTCTCTGGAGCCAACTCCAATTACATAACATCAACTCACAGTCAAGAACTCTGGTCATGAAGCCACAACTGATCGGATGGATAAAAGCAGCACATTGTTTATGGGTCTGAAAGAGTTAAAACTGAGAAGTGGCATTAACAACACCCACTATGATGATGCCACATGGACTTTTGGCAGAACAGTATAGGATCTCAGAGGAATGAGAGCTAATCTCTGGTCCTGCTCAAAGTCTCTGTTGCAGTGGATGGATCATATGGGGGCCTGGACAATACAAACTATGGAGGGATATGTGGCAGAATCCCACAAAAATTCAGTGAGGCCTATCCTGACACTGGGATCAATTCACTGCATATTTTATGCATCTGCCATGCAGTGAGGCGAGCTTCTTTCTGGGCAGCAGCAAGGTGCTAATTAAGGGAGACTATAGCCTGGTAAACACCTGATTAATGGCACAACATACCTGATTAATATTCAACTTTATGTTTTACCAAACACATCAAACAAATTAGATGTCGAGAATTCTAGACATGGGTACCTGATGACTTCAGTTCTCTGCTTGTTTCAAACGGCCTCCATGTGCACTCCAAGATCTAACATCTCAAGGTACACTCCATGAGCACTGGCTGTGGGAACCCCATGTAAATGGACTTTGGCATTCAATATACGTCAGCCCCTAAGAATCCTCATGGTACATGACCCGTCCACTTACAGGGCACTTCTGCACTGCAATGCAGTTTGTTTGCCCACAGCTGCAGCTCCCTGGAGCTTATATCTCTGGTTCAGTTTGCAGTTGTCATGCCTTGTTCTCCTCCTTCTTAACCTTAGGAATTCCACTACCTCTGTTGGGTTAACTTAGTCAAACATCTGGGATGGAAGTAATGATCTGTGAAGCAATATCAGAATGAGATGTTTCTTTTGCATTTGAGGTCTTGCCATAGCCAAACTATTCTGTCAGCTCTTAATACGCTGCTCACTTTTGGATGAGAGCTTGCTCAGCAGCTGCCTTTTACTTGATGAGGTGCATTCTCCACGAACCAGGATCAGTTTTCCCATTCCACAGTCTGCTTTGTGCAAAATTGTTGTAGCCTTGATCTTTATATTGCTTTCCATGCCTGTAGCGTTGAGCTCAATTTAGTTCTTGGTGCCCTACATTATCCCCATCACAGGCTTGCAACCTTAACATCTTTAGCCAACATAATGGGTTCGTCCCATGTCCCTAACATTCAGATACAGGAGCCTATGAGTGCTCCTGCATGGCTGCAAATGGAAAAACCTCCCCCAAACCCCACCAACTGCCTATGTCATCGTCCTTTTGGTGCATCTTAGGTGCCCTTCTTCTCAGAATTAAAGGCATCATGGGATACAGTTGTTATGTTGATGTTCTGAGTTGTTGGAGTTTATTTGTCTGTATTCTGCAGTGAGTTCTTCACCTCAGCACTTAACAAAGTAATTGCACAATAGTGTTTTTCAGATTGTGTTTCAGTTCCCTCCATTAGCTGTGTTTGCACCATGCAAGGCATTTCAATATCATATTTCCTGAGCAAGCTACGTCTGCCAGGACACGAGAGTCAACTGTGTGTATGATTATTGACTTGCTCATGTATGTTAGAACATCAGAGTCATAGAGGTATACGGCAAAACAGAGACCCTTTGGCCCATCGTATTCATGCGAGCCATTAAGCAGCTGTCCACTCGAGACTCATTTTCCAGCACTTCATAAAGAAATGGTACATTGGAAGAATATTTTGCCCTTAGTAGAAGAATCAATAATCAAGGGTCATTTAAGGGCAGAACATTTAGAGAGGAGTTAAGCATTTCAACTGCTCGTCCAAACACTTATTAAATGTTGATGATATTTTGTGTCCCTTTTACACAGTAAGTTTTAGATGGCTACCATTCTCAGGGCTGTGGGAAGAAACCGGAGCACTTGGATGAAACCCACACAGACTCAGGGAGAATGTGCAAACTCTACACTGACAGTCACCTGAGGTCAGAATCAAACCTGGGTCCCTGGCACTGTGAAGCAGTAGTGCTGGCCACTGAGTCACTGTGCCACCCATTAGGATGAACCTAATCCTGAACGTGATAATGCAAGTGAACTACAGACCTCAGACTGTCAGAGAAAAGAATCAAAGTCAACAGTTTTCCACCTGAAAAACTAACAGGCTAACAAATCCGAAGAGAATACAATCTGGGAAGACAGTGCAAACTTAAAGTCACCTGAATTTGTGAAGCCAGAAACTTTGGGAAATGTTTATAATTATCTGTACAAATGTGTCATAGTAATAATGAGAAGATTTGCCTGGCAGTAGTAGTAGTGTAGAGGTGCCTGAAAAGGTCTGAAAAGTTTAATAATGAGGAGTGCCATAAAAACCACCCACCACCATGATGTCACATGGTCTTGTGGGAAGAACAACTCAGGATCTCAGAGGAGTGAAGCCTAACATCAGGTCTTCCTCAAAGTCTCTGTAATAATGACTATGTTAGCAATGTAATGAATAAGTAATTGCAATAAATCATGTTGTCAACTACAAGAGGCTCTTCTAGTTAGACCAGGAAGTAGTTTGTCTCTACCACAGGAGACCAAACAGGGCCTGTTGTTTCCTACACTTAAAAAGCATGATTGTAGTTACCTTCCTTGTGAGTGACAGTATGGTGAACTGGCATGGTCACTCAATATTATATACGTTACTCACAGTGCAGCTTTGGTGGTAAAAGGTAGGTACAGAGTCCAGTGTCTTGAAAACCCACCAAGTGAATTGCTGTATCCTGAAGAACACCAAATTCTTGACTGCTGCAGTTATTTGTGTCCAGACAAGCAGTTAATATCCTTTCACAAACCTGTGATATCCCTTCACAAACCTGTGATATCCCTTCACAAACCTGTGGTATCCCTTCACAAACCTGATAGAAAAGGAGCTTTTTCACAACCAGTGTATAATAGTAGAGCATACTGTCAGAAGGCATGATTTCTACTGAGAATTTATACATTTATATTTATATAAAGAATTCTAAGAGTGTCTGTCACACTCAGTCATCAGATTCCATGTGTCACATTCCAGGCACTGTCCTTTGTATGAAACAATCACAAGTGAAAAATCTTTTTAAAATTAAGTATACAAAAGAAATGAAGGCCATTATTATCTGTCTTTCTATCCTGACCTTGGGATTTTTTTTATTCATTCACAGGATGAGGGAGTCGCTGGCCAGGCAGCATTTATTACCCATTCCTAATTGCCCAGAAGGCAGTTCAGAGTCAACCACATTTCTGTGGGTCTGGGGTCACATGTTGGCCAGACCAGGTATCGATGGCAGTTTCCTTCCCTACAGGACATTAGTGAATGAGTTGGGTTTTTCCCTGACAATCGGCAATGGATTCATAGTCATCATTAGATTCTTAATTACAGATATTTTATTGAATTCAAATTCCACCACCTGCCATGGCAGGATTCAAACCCAGATCTCCAGAACATTATCTGAGTCTCTGGATTAACAGTCCAGTAGGCCAATATCACTGGGCCATCACCTCCCCGATGGGATGGGATGATCTGTAAAGGTTGTGGAGATATCAAGTCACTGCCAATCAAGTGGACCATTCAAAAGTAGCAATAGTCAGCCTCTAACTAAACTCACAACATATTCAGACTTTTGAGCAGTAATGTTAAAGTGACAGGCTATGTTAGCAACTAAATATTAAATTATGCTTCAGGTCATAGAAAAACAGGGCTTAATAACTGGTATACAACACAACATCTCTATATTGAAAGCATTCTGGTGTCTGTCTGAAGGAATGGACCATCATCTGAATGCCCCTATAATGTTGCTGATTCGTCCATTTTAACCACTTGAGGGCGTAGTCATCATGGGTTAATCTCATCTCAAACATCAGCTCTGCAGTAGACACAAGACAGCCAATAATTTTGGTTTTCCTCTAATTCTGGCACTTGTGCATTTCTGATTGCTTTTGCTCACCAGTATCAAGCATGTCTTCAGCTGCCTAGTGCTGGAATTCCCTCCTGAAACCACTTGATTTTTTTCAGCAGCTCCATCTTTCATGTTGTTCTTAAACGCTACCTCTTTGATAAGCTTTAAGAGTTCTGTCTTTATATCTTGTGATGTGACTCAGTGTCATATTGTATGTGCAGAAACATCTTACTTTAACTGCTCCATTTGAATTTGTTTCGATTTCCTAGTGTGTTTTTAACGGGGCAGCTATTCACATTTAGTGCTGTGCATTATGATTTAATGCCAGGTGCAATGTCACGTTGTGTAATCTAATTGGCACTATTTTCGTGTGGTCTCTCCTATTCCTTCACTTAGTCAGCACCAACCCTTACATTAGCTGGTATTATCATTTTGTCCATTTTGTGTCTCACACCTACGATCCTCTAGTTTGAAGTGGTGCTCACTCAGTAAGTTGCTCCCTGCCTCTTGTCAGTCATCCTCCGAACCCTCATACACAGTGGTAATGTGGGAAAAGGAAGAGACGAGCAAGAGTGTTGGCCAGAGAGCACTTTGGACTGTGATAGGATTGGCAAGCGAGAGAGTCTGTGACAACCAGATAGGTTGGAGGGTACAGTCTGGTGAGCCAGACTGTTGGGATGATGAGAACCAATGAATGGAGATGCAGGAAAACAGAAAAGTTGGCAAGTGGGTGGGCAGTAAGAAGTTTTATATTATTTATATTGTATATTATTTATACCTACAAATATTATTTTTATATTTTTAAATTTATTCCATTTTAAATATAGTTTGTGCATATAATAATTTAACAATGTACAGTATTTAAACTTACAGGGTGAAATATTTCAATATTTAATCTATGGGAAATCCTGTAGAAACTAACTAAAGCTTTTACGTTAGCTGTAATGGGAAAATTTGAATCACTTCGTAATGTTTCATTTAAACACTTCAGGAACACAACTAAAATGATAAACAAAAAATTATTCTTTTCTCCAGTGTAGTATTTGGGAATGTTTTACTATGTTAAAGTCACAAAATAAATATAAACTTTTGTCATTGTTTATTCTAACCTGTTCTTCATATTTCTCTATGCTTTTCTGCTCTCCTGCTTTAAATATTTGTTTTGAGCTTGATTCTAGTCACCCTTTGTTTCTTAACACATGATATTAAATTATTTTGCTCTAACTCACTTGCTCTTTGCGCCCTGAAAGTCTCCTGAGCTCCAAACACCAGCCAGCCTTTGACCTGAACAGGAGCTCCACTAATTAAACAGTAATTAAAACAGGGTTTTGATTTCTTGGATAACTCATTCTCAGCATGAACTACTTCTCGCCTACATCTCTCTGTTACAGCTGCTGTGCTTTGAGATGTGACTGGTTTGTTCACGTTATTGCAAAGAGAGATACAAGTGAGAGGGACCACCCAGTCTATATAAGAACAGGTAAGCACCTCTTGAATAATTCCAAGTTACATAATCATTTACTTACAGTCAGAGATATACAGCATAGAAACAGACCCTTCAGTCCAACGCATCCATGCCAACTTGATATCCTATATAAATCTCGTCCCATTTGCCAGCATTTGGCCAATATCCCTTTAAACCCTTCCTGTTCATGTACACATCCAGATGCCTTTTAATTGTTGTCATTGTACCAGCCTCCACCACTTCCTCTGGCAGCTCATTCTCTGCACGCACCACTCTCTGCATGAAAAAGTTGCCCCTTAAGTTCCTTTTATATCTTCCCCTCTCACATTAAGCTTATGCCCTCTAGTTTTGGATTCCACACCCCAGGGAAAAAACCTTGTCTATTTAACCTTTCCATGCCCCTCATGATTTTATAAAACTCTAAAAGGTCATCCCTCAGCCTTGACGCTCCAGCCTATTCAGCATCTCCCTATAGCTCAAACACTCCAATCCTGGTCACATCCTCGTAAATCTTTTCTGAACCCTTTCTAGATTCATAACATCCTTCCTGTAGCAGGGAGACCAGAATTGCATGTCCTACTCCAAAAGTGGCTGAACTAATGTCCTGTACAGCTGCAACATGACCTCCCAACTCCTATACTCAATGCACTGACCAACAAAGACAAGGATACCAAATGCTTTCTTCACTATCTTTGTTCAGCAACACTCCCCAGGACCCTACCAGTAAGTGTACAAGTCCTGCCCTGATTTGCCTTTCCAAAATGCAGCACCTCAAATTTATCCAAATTAAACACAATCTGCCACTCCTCAGCCCATTGGCCCATCTGATCAAGATCCCATTGTATTCTGAGGTAAACTTCTTCACTGTCCACTACACCTCTAATTTTATTGTCATCTGCAACCTTACTAGCCATACCTCCTATGTTCACATTCAAATTATTTATATAAATGACAAAAAGCAGTGGACCCAGCACTGATCCTTTTGGCACACTGCAGGTCACAGGTCCCCAGTCTGAAAAACAATCCTCCACCAGCACCATCTGCTTTCTACCTTCAATCCAGTTCTGTGTCCAAGTGGCTAGTTCTCCCCATATTCCATGTGATCTAACCTTGCTAACCAGTCTACCATGAGGAACCTTCTTGAATGCGTTACTGAAATCCACTGCTCTGCCCTCATCAATTCGCTTTGTTACTCCTTCAAAAAACACTTAGATATTAATTTAATGTTGCATCTGTTTTTTCAGGTGGACACATTTTTGAAGAAGAGAAGGAGCATTCTCTCTGATGTCTTGGCCAATATTTATCCCTTAATCAACATCACAAAGGAGTGACGCTTTTGTCTGCCTCTTCTCTTGTTAGCTGTTGGGGCTTGTAATGTAAAAATTGTTGGCTATGGATCCTTCAACAGTGACTAAAACTCAGAAGTATTCAGTTGATTGCAAAGGCATGCGGAGATCATGAGAGGAACTATACAATTGGAAGGTGTTTCTTTTCTTTCATTCTTTACTGTACTAAAGCCAACCCACAAAACCGTTCCAAGTATTAATCATATTTTGAACGATGACATATTTATAAAAATTAGTCGTGAACTTCTGCAGGTCTGTAGATCCATGCTCTCCTGAAATAAGTAAATTTAACTTGAAATAATGCTCCATGTATCTTTTTCTGGCCTATTTGGTGTTGTATGTCTCCATGACGCCTCTAGCATTCATTTCACTGAAATTTCAGTTTTCTGAGATCCCCTCAAAACATTGGCCTCTGACATTAGAGATGAAGGATATTTTAAATTAATTTGTCCAGATGGGAAATAGAATTTGCTTTAAGCAATATTTTTAACAGAGTAAAGCATCCAAAAGTGCTTCACAGGCATAATTACCGAATCATAGAGCAGAATTATAAGGGGCTACAGCACAGAGGAGACATTCAGTCCATCAAAACTGAACCAGTTCTCTGCAGAAGCAATTAAACCAGTGTCACTCCTTTCACCATTACAATCAGATAAAATTTGACACTGAATCACAAAAGGAAATATTAGGACAAATGACCAACCACCTGAACGAAAATAATAAGTTTTAAGGAACATTTTAAAGGGGGAGAAAAAGGACAAATTGTTTAAGGATGGAATTAAAAAAAGGAAGTAAAAAAGGAAGTAGACAAAAAGCAGGTAACTATAGGCCAGTTAGCTTAACTTCGGTAGTGGAGAAAATGCTTGAATCTATCATTAAGGAAGAAATAGCAAGACATCTGGATATAAATTATCCCATTGGGAACACCCAGCATGGGTTCATGAAGGGTAGGTCATGTTTAACTAATTTGGTGGAATTCTTTGAGGACATTACTTGCATGGTGGACAGTGGGGAACCTGTGGATGTGGTGTACCTGGATTTCCGGAAGGCATTTGACAAGGTGCCACACCAAAGGCTGCTACATAAGATAAAGTTGCACGGTATTACAGGTAATGTATTGGCATGGATAGAGGATTGGTTGACTAGTAGAAAGCAAAGAGTAGGGGTAAATGGGTGTTTTTCTGGTTGGTGGTCAGTGGCTATTGGTGTGCCTCAGGGATCGGTGTTGGGACCACAATTGTTTACAATTTACATAGATGATTTGGAGTTGGGGACTAAGTGTGGTGTGTCAAAATTTGCAGATGACACTAAGATGAGTGGTAGAGCAAAGTGTGCAGAACACGCTGAAAGTCTGCAGAGGGATATAGATAGTCTAAGTGAGTGGGCAAAGGTCTGGCAGATGGAGTACAATGTTGATAAGTGTGAGGTCATCCATTTTGGTAGGAATAACAGCAAAATGGACTATGTTTTAAATGGTAAAAAATTGCAGCACGCTGCTGTACAAAGGGACTTGGGCATCCTTGTGCATGAATCGCTGAAGGTGGGATTGCAGGTGCAGCAGGTGATTAAAAAGGCAAATGGAATTTTGTCTACCATTGCGAGAGGGATGGAGTTTAAAAACAGGGAGGCTATGCTGCAGCTGTATAGGGTCCTGGTGAGGCCACACCTGGAGTACTGTGTGCAGTTTTGGTCTCCTTACTTGAGAAGAGATATACTAGCACTGGAGGGGGTGCAGAGGAGATTCACTCGGTTGATTCCAGAGTTGAGAGGGTTGGATTATGAGGAGAGACTGCGTAGACTGGGATTATACTCATTGGAATTCAGAAGAATGAGGGGAGATCTTATAGAAACATATAAGATTATGAAGGGAGTAGATAAGGTGGAGGCAGGGAGGTTGTTTCCACTAACAGGTGAAACTAGGACTAGGGGGCATAGCCTCAAAATAAAGGGAAGCAGATGTAGGACTGATGTCAGGAAGAACTTCTTCACCCAAAGTGTTGTGAATCTGTGGAATTCCCAGCCCAGTGAAGCAGTTGAAGCTACCTCGCTGAATGTGTTTAAGGAAAGTCTAGATAAATTTTTGAACAGTAAAGGAATTAAGGGTTTTGGTGTACGGGTGGGTAAGTGGAGCTGAGTCTCAAAGAGATCAGCCATGATCTTATTAAATGGCAGGGTAGGCTCGAGGGGCCAGATGGCCTACTCCTGCTCCTAGTCCTTATGTTCTTATGAATTATTGAGCTCAGGCAGCTGAAGGCTCTATTTGTGCAACTAAACAGAGTATGCATCTCACTTATTCGTCGGTTTGCTGTCACTATCCTCATTAATTGTTGGGAACTCCAAGGTCTGCTTTGATGAGGTTGAGAATGAACACTTCCTAGTCTTAACTAGAAGAAGTTCTTTTGTTGAATAAGAAGTAGTTTATTACATGTTTGCAACCAGTTACAGGTTACACAGAGGCTATGAGGAGGACCTGAACATTGGATTTTACTCCTTCCAGATCCTGAGCAATTCTGTCCCAAAGTCTATATGACATTATCATAATAGGTGGTGTTTAAGGCATTCCTGAGATTAACCCTTTTAGGCCCTTACCCAACAGAAGGCACAGCCATCACTTGTCGAATGGTGAAAATCCAGGATGCAAAAAAGGACTGAATTTGATGACTACAGAGATCTTGAAGGGTTGTATGGCAGAGGAAGGACACAGAATGATGAAGGAGTAAGAACACAAAGGAAGTTGACAAGAAGGGTGAGAATTTTAAAACTGAGTCATCGAAAAACCAGGAATCAAAATATTTTTCAATGTGCATAGGGATGCTCTGTGAAGGGGTGTAAGTTTTATGACCTGTCCATTAGTGCAAAATGAAAGATGTTGTGAGACTTGAAAGTGTTCAGAAAAGAGTTACAAGAATGTTGCCAGAGTTGGAGGGTTTGAGCTATAGGGAAAGACTGAATGGGCTGAGGCTATTTTCCCTGGAGCGTCGGACATTGACGGGTGATCTTATAGAGGTTTATAAAATCATGAGGGGCATGGATAGGGAGAATAGCCAAGGTCTTTTCCAAGGGTAGGGGAGTCCCAAACTAGAGGGCATGGGTTTAAGGTGAGAGGGGAAAGATTTAAAAGGGACCTATGGGGCAATGTTTTCATGCAGAGGATTGGCATGTATAGAAGAAGCTGCCAGAGGAGGTGATGGAGCCTGGTACAATGACAACATTTAAAAGGCATCTGGATGGGTATATGTTTAAGAAGAGTTCAGAGCGATATGGGCCAAATGCTGGCAAATGGAACTAGATTAATTTGGGATATCTGGTCTGCATGAACAAGTTGGACCCAAGGGTCTGTTTCCATGTTGTACACCTCTATGACTCTATGACTTCAAAACCAGTATTGCACTTCATTCAGTCAGCTTCCTGGCACATAGGTTGCGTTAATGTTATGCATCAGGCATCAGTTTTAAGGTCCTTTTCTACTGGTCTTCTAGTACCTGAATATTTTCTTTGTGCTTCAGTAGCCAGAACTGAATGCAACACTTCAGGCATAACTGAGGCAAGTTCAATGATACAGCTTCATGCTTAAACACTGCTTGGTTATTATAATTCAGCATTTTCCTGCCTTGTTGAAATACACTCAACAATGATTGAAAGAAGTGACTGCTATCATTCACAGCTGTTTGCCAGTCTCCTTTAACACCGATCAATCTCACTCACTCACCCAGAAGACATCCTTTGTTTTTTCATCCCTTGAAAGACGTTGATCTATCAATGTTGAAAAATCTGCTACAGTTCATTCTACTTGCAAAGAATTTCTGTTTCTTTCCTTGAGTCCCTAGGCTACTTCAACAGAATCAAAAGACCCTTAACCGGCTCAGTTTAGCATCATCAGTAATTTTTCTAGCATGGATTGCACTTTCCATCATTAGCTGTTTATGCTGATTAGATGATTCTGACACCAGAACAAACCTTTGGGATGCTCTGCTCAGCAGATAGCCCCAAGACAATAATACACCCTTGTATCGTTACAAACTATTTACAGCGCAGAATCATATCTTCCACATAACAAGTTCGTGCCAGCAATTGTGTTCAAATGAATCTCTTCCCATCCCTCCTTATCTCATCCTGTCAACATACCTTTCTATTTCTTTCTCCTGCATGTGATTCAAAATCAAAATACTGTGGATGCTGGAAATCTGAAATAAAACAGAAAGCACTGGAGGAAATCAGCAGGCCTGACAGCACATGTTTTTCTCTACAGATGTGTCCAGAGCTGTAGTACTCCTCCTTCACTTTCTGTTTTTATTTCTTATCTAGCTTTCTCTCAAAGATATCTATGCTATTCATCTCAATGATTCAATCCCTCCGAACATGTGTCTTCAGTCACCTGGAAGGAACTCTTTCCCTAATAGCACTGTGGGTGTATGTCTATCACATGGACTGCAGCAGTTTAAGAATGTGTCTCACCATCAGCTTCTAAAGACCAGTTAGGGATGGGAAATAAAAGCGTGACCTTCTGAATGCTGCTTAAATGAATAAATGAAAAATAGATACATTTTTCCTTGTGGTAGTGTGTTACACGCATTCCAGCTCCTGAATAGGTAAAGACATTTCTCCTGAACTCCATATTGGGTTTCGTTTGGACTTTATCTGCACCTTCCTCTGTCACTATCAATTACTTAACCAGCTCCAAATCTATATCTAAAACCTCCACATTTACTTTTCAGCTCAGTTATCAAAGGCTTTCTTGAAATTAAATGTTCTATTACAAGTGGGCTTCCTACATGCTTGCGGGATATGTTACTTCATCAAAGAAGTTGTCCAAGATTGATCTTCTGCAAAAGTTATTATTGTTATTTTCACATAAATGAAGCCCAGCAATTCTCTCAGCTGCTGAAGTAAGGCTGAATGGATCTTTGGTTAATCGGATAATAGTCAGAAAAGGTCAGCAGGCCAGGGAGCAATTTGTGGAGAGAGATGAAGTGTTGTTGGATTTTGTCTACCATTTTGTCTACCCCCTCAAACTAAAAATCCAGTCGTGAGCCCACACTCCCAAAAGCTGGCTACCCTGCAGTTGTATTTGGCTGGCGTCAGGGTTAATTGATTGAGGTTAGGACTTCTGCCCAAATCATCAGGAATTAGGAAATTACACTTTAGAAAGCTGCTAGCAATTCGATAGACCCTGTTGCATTTGGTTTGAGTGGTGGCCATTACTGGAAATACAGGCAAAGTGATGATGGATTCCAGACTGAAAAGTAAATTTGGGGCATTGGTGCGGGCTAGTTAGAGCCATAGAGGTTTACAGCACAGAAAAAGTCCCTTCAGACTATCAAGTCTATGCCAATTGAAAACAAGCTCCTAATTATCCTCATCCCATTTTCCAGCAGTTGGCCTTTTGTGCCTTAGCAGGTAACTATAAGCCAGTTAGCTTAACTTCGGTAGTGGGGAAAATGCTTGAATCTATCATTAAGGAAGAAATAGCAAGACATCTGGATATAAATTCTCCCATTGGGAACACCCAGCATGGGTTCATGAAGAGTAGGTCATGTTTAACTAATTTGGTGGAATTCTTTGGGGACATTACTTGCTTGGTGGACAATGGGGAACCTGTGGATAGGGTGTATCTAGATTTCCAGAAGGCATTTGACAAGGTGCCACACCAAAGGCTGCTACATAAGATAAAGTTGCACGGTATTACAGGTAATGTATTGGCATGGATAGAGGATTGGTTGACCAGTAGAAAGCAAAGAGTAGGGGTAAATGGATGTTTTTCTGGTTGGTGGTCAGTGGCTATTGGTGTGCCTCAGGGATCAGTGTTGGGACCACAATTGTTTACAATTTACATAGATGATTTGGAGTTGGGGACTAAGTGTGGTGTGTCAAAATTTGCAGATGACACTAAGGTGAGTGGTAGAGCAAAGTGTGCAGAACACACGGAAAGTCTGCAGAGGGATATAGATAGTCTAAGTGAGTGAGCAAAGGT
>NC_063348.1:39668533-39721073 GCF_021869965.1 Rhincodon typus
AAAATGGACTATGTTTTAAATGGTAAAAAATTGCAGCACGCTGCTGTGCAGAGGGACTTGGGTGTCCTTGTGCATGAATCGCTAAAAGTAGGATTGCAGGTACAGCAAATAATTAAAAAGGCAAATGGAATTTTGTCTGCCATTGCGAGAGGGATGGAGTTTAAAAACAGGGAGGCTATGCTGCAGCTGTATAGGGTCCTGGTGAGGCCACAGCTGGAGTACTGTGTGCAGTTTTGGTCTCCTTACTTGAGAAGGGCTATACTAGCACTGGAGGGGTTCAGAGGAGATTCACTCAGGTGATTCTAGAGTTGAGAGGGTTGGATTATGAGGAGAGACTGAGTAAGCTGGGATTAGACTCATAGGAATTCAGAAAAATGAGGGTAGATCTTATAGGAACATATGAGATTATGAAGGGAATAGATAAGGTGGAGGCAGAGAGGTTGTTTCCACTAGCAGGTGAAACTAGGACTAGGGGGCATAGCCTCAAAATAAAGGGAAGCAGATGTAGGACTGATGTCAGGAGGAACTTCTTCACCCAAAGGGTTGTGAATCTGTGGAATTCCCTGCCCAGTGAAGCGGTTGAAGCTACCTCGCTGAATGTGTTTAAGGCAAGGCTAGATAAATTTTTGAACAGTAAAGGAATTAAGGGTTATGGTGAGTGGGTGGGTAAGTGGAGCTGAGTCTCAAAGAGATCAGCCATGATCTTATTAAATGGCGGGGCAGGCTCGAGGGGCCAGATGGCCTACTCCTGCTCCTAGTTCTTATGTTCTTATGTTGTTATTGCAAGCGTACATCTAAATATTGTTACTGTAGACTTTGCCTATGCCCCTGATGATTTTTTATAACTCAACAATGTCCTGCCTCAGTCTCCTCTGTTCAAAGGAAAACAACCCCAGTCTATTCAACCTCTCTACATTTGTAAAACTCTCCAGCCCAGGCAACATTCTGATAAATCTCTTCTGCATCCTCTCAGGTGCAATCACATCCCTCCGATAATGTGGATTCCAGAACTGCACATAATATGACCTAACCAACATTTCATACAGTTCCAGCATAACATTTCTGCTCTTAAACTCCATGCCTTGGCTACTAAAGGAAAGAACCCCATTTGACTTCTTAACCATTTTATCTCCCTCTCCTACTACCTTAAGCAGGACTGGTGGACATACACACCAAGATCCCTCTGATCGTCAGTGATTCTTAGGTTCCTGTCATTCATCATGTATTCCCTCCCTTTGTTTACCTTGCCTAAATGCAACACTTCACATTTATGCAAAATTTATTTTGCCACTGATCATCTCATCTGACCAGCCTGTCTATCTTCTCCTGTAATCTTAGGCTATCCTTCTCAATATTTACCACCCCCACTAATTTTTGTATTGTCTGCAATCTTACTGACCAACCCTCCTACATTCAAGTCTTAACTGTTTATGTATACCACAAATAGCAATGGTCCCAACACTGATCCCTGCAGGGTCCAGCTGGACACACACTTCCAGTCACAAAAACTACCCCTCGGCCATCACCGTCTGTTTCCTGCCAGTCAGCTAACTCTGAATCTGATTAGTCAGACTTCCTTGGATCCCCATTGGTCACTATCAGTATTATAACACAGTAGTCGGCAGAACCTACCAAGAGGTTTGAAAATCTGAGGTTGTGAGTTTGGGGGATGTGGGGATGAGTGAGTATGACCTTGAGGGTGTGTCTCTGATGGGAACAAGAAATCCCCTGCCTCTTAATAAGGAGGATACCACCCTCATTTAAAGCTTTCAAGTTACCCATCAGACTTGGGCCTACACTAGCAACTGATAAAATAGGCACAAACCAATAGGCCCAAAGCCTAGCATCCCCCACCCCCACCTACCATAAATATCCAGCCCAACGTAAGGTTAATTTCCTGTTTCTATATCTTCACAGCTACCGTAAGATCTGCTGAGAATTTTCAACGTTTTCTGCTTCTATTTCAGACTTCCGACATCCAGAATATTTTGATTTTTCGTTGTGTGTTGGTTTTCTTTCCATTTTTGAAAGTAGTCCCCATTCTGGCTCATTTCCAGTCTCCTGAATTGAGAGGAAAAAAGCCATAAGCCATAAGGACCTAACAGTTTCTATAAATGCAGCAATTTTGGTACAGAGCAAAATATTTCTAACTGAAACAATTTTTATTACATTTAGCCCGTCAAGGTAATAGTAACACTTTTGTACATTTTGTACATTTTGTACAATTTTGTACATCCCTTGCACAATTCTATTTTGCCGCTTCCTACACAGACCAAGAAATATTTCTGATACGCGAGCAATTATTTCATTCCCTTTATAAAGCATTGAGGCTGTTGGTTTAAGTCAAAGAACACTAACCTCTATGTGAAGCATTATTCAGGGTATATTGGTATGCAAGTTATGGCACTAAACTGTTGGTTTAGTGGTTGTAAGTTCAAATCCCACCTTGGCAAGTTGTGAAATTAAATTCAATAAGTCTGATCGTTTGTGAGCTGTCACAGGGAAAATTGAACTTGAAAGCTGCCAAATTGTCGTAAAAACTCAAATGGGTCTTTAGTGCCCTTCAGGGAGGAACCTGTCACCTCTATATGGGCTAGTCAAAATGTGACTCCTGTTTCATGCTATCCAGTTGACCCTCTTGCCCTCAGAGCAATGAGAGATGGGAAACAAATCAGGATTGTCACTATTGCTTTATCTTATGCTTTAAGCCAATACTGCTATCTGCACATTGAAATACTAGCCTGCAGTATCTCAGCCTTTGGATGTCTGCACATACACTATCACTGAGGTGGCTTGCTCCTTATCACTTAAACCCTTTTGTACAGGAGCACTCCTTTATTTATGTCTGTACACAGTATCTTATCAAAAACAGCTCTCCGGTCATGTCTAAGACCTCAGTCTGCCCACATGCCCATTCTAGACTGATGGCATCTTCTCTCATGCTGATGTCATAGTTATAGAGATCTACAGCACAGAAAAAGGGGCCTTTAGCCCATCGAATCCTCACTGGTCAAAAACAACCACCTAACTATTCTAATCCCGTTTTTCGGTACATAGCCTTATATGCCTTGGCATCACAAGTGCACTTCTAAATACACCTTAAATAATATGAGGGCTTCTGTCTTTACCTACAGGCAGTGAGTTCCTGATTCCCACCATCTTCTGAGTGAAATAAATTTTCCCTGAAATCTCCTCTTAACTTTCTGCCAAATAACTTAAATCCATGTCCCCCACCCCCACCCCCTTCCCCCAACACCCCCTCCACCCCTGTCATTGATCTCTCCTTCAAGGGGAGGAGTCTCATTATGCCCCTCATAATTTTATACTTGTTTTTACACAGTAATGAGTCACTGGTGTTAGAGAAGTGTGATCGGTTACATCATTATGATTTACATGAATCTCGTTACATCACAACTATTACCGTAGATGTGTTGGAAAAATATACATCTCCCTGACACAATTTTGGAGTGAGATAATGGTCTGGATGTTCTAATGGTCAGATAGTCATTGGAGCAGCATAGACTGGGGTTATGCATCAGCACCCCCGTGGGATTCCAGACGCAGCAGACTCTATTGGAATTACCCAGGAAATTGAAGATTCTGATGTGCAATTCCCCCACGTATGGAACCCTCTGATTGAATCCATTAAAGACTGAGAATTCAGAGGGTTCCACTTTCACTAAATTAATCTTTACCCAGGAAAATTTAGATGAGTAAAATACTTTGTCCAATTCTGGTGTAAGTAATAAACTATACTTCCCCTATCCCAGCAAGATTCTATTTGCCCTCTGAGCTGCCACACTCTCAGCCTGAAACCCAGCAGGATTTAACACACTGTTCACCTATCAGCGCCAACATCTCTCTTGGCCATCCCCAGGACTAATGTCACCCCCATCTTTGGCTGCAACATTCCCTTCCCATATTCCGCCCTTTTCTGATGCTGGCACCAATATCTCTCCTCCCTCACCGCATCCCTCTCCCTTTGCCAAATCCTGATATTCCACCTCCCTGCAAGGCCTGTAACCTCATCCTTGGCTGCAGCTAGCCCTGATACCCACACTCCACTGCCCAAGCATTCACCCGCCCCAGCCCACCAGTCCTGCAAATCCTTCAGTTCCACACACAGATTGTGCCCTTTGTTCCTCATGGGGCCTACTCTTACAGTGTTTATCCTCTTCCTCTTAATAAATTTAACCCAGTATTTTGGGATTCTCCCTAATTTTACCTGCCAGTGTTTTGTCATGTCCTCTTTCCTAATTGCTTTCCTGAACTCCCCAGCCTACATTTTCCACAGTCCACTAGAACCTTCATTGATTTGCTCCTTTTCTTTTAATTCGCTTGTGGGATGTAGGTATCACTGCCTGGTCGGCATTTATTGCCCATCCCAGCTGTTTTTGAACTGAGTGGCTTCCTAGGAAATTTCAGAGGGCAATTGAGAATCAACCACATTGCTGTGGGCCTGGAGTCACATGTTGGCCAGACCACATGAGGATGGCAGATTTCCTTTCCTGAAGGACAATAGTAAGCCCGATGAATTTTTCCTGACATTCGGCAATGATTTCAAAGTCATCAGTAGGTTCTTAATTCCAGATTGAATTCCATTATCTTTCATAGTGGGATTTGAACCCAGGTCCCGCAGGCCCGACCAGTCCCCCTTCACTGACACCCTCATCCGCTTAGCCGAACTTGTCCTCACCCTCAACAACTTCTTTTTCAATTCCTCCCACTACCTACAGACAAATGGGGTGGCCATGGGTACCCGCATGGGCCCAAGCTATGCCTGCCTCTTTGTAGGTTATGTGGAACAATCCCTCTTCCGCACCTACAGTGGCCCTAAACCCCACCTCTTCCTCCGTTACATTGATGACTGTATCGGCGCCGCCTCGTGCTCCCATGAGGAGCTCGAACAGTTCATCCACTTCACCAACACCTTCCACCCCAACCTTAAGTTTACCTGGACCATCTCTAATACCTCTCTCTCCTTCCTGGACCTCTCTGTCTCCATCTCGGGCAACCACCTAGAAACCGATATTCATTTCAAGCCCACCGACTCCCACAGCTACCTAGAATACTCCTCCTCCCACCCACCTTCCTGCAAAAATGCCATCCCCTATTCCCAATTCCTTTGCCTCCGCCGCATCTGCTCCCAGGATGAGGCATTCCACTCCCGTACATCTCAGTTGTCCTCGTTTTTCAAGGACCGTAACTTTCCCCCCTCAGTGGTCAAGAACGCCCTCAACCATGTCTCCCACATCTCCCGCAACTCATCCCGTCCACGCAATAAGAACCAAAAAAGAATCCCCCTCGTCCTCACGTACCACCCCACCTACCTCCGCATCCAACGCATCATACTCCGACACTTCCGCCATCTGCAATCCGACCCCACCACCAAAGACATCTTTCCCTCCCCACCCTTATCTGCTTTCCGGAGGGACCACTCTCTCCGTGAATCCCTTGACCGCTCCACACTCCCCTCCAGCCCCACCACACCCGGCACTTTTCCCTGCAACCGCAGGAAGTGCTACACCTGCCCCCTTACCTCCTCCCTCACCCCCATCCCAGGCCCCAAGAAGACTTTCCACATCAAGCAGATGTTCACCTGCACATCTGCCAATGTGGTATACTGCATCCGCTGTACCCGTTGTGGCCTCCTCTACATCGGGGAAACCAAGCGGAGGCTCGGGGACCGTTTTGCAGAACACCTACGCTCGGTTCGCAATAAACAACTGCACCTCCCAGTCGCGAACCATTTCAACTCCCCCTCCCATTCCTCAGACGACATGTCCATCCTGGGCCTCCTGCAGTGCCACAACGATGCCACCCGAAGGTTGCAGGAACAGCAACTCATATTCCGCTTGGGAACCCTGCAGCCCAATGGTAATAATGTGGATTTCACAAGCTTCAAAATCTCCCCTCCCCCTACCGCATCCCAAAACCAGTCCAGCTCGTCCCCGCCTCCCTAACCTGTTCTTCCTCCCACCTATCCCCTCCTCCCACCTCAAGCCGCATCTCCATCTCCTACCTACTAACCTCATCCCGCCCCCTTGACCTGTCCGTCCTCCCCGGACTGACCTATCCCCTCCCTAACTCCCCACCTACACTCACCTTTACTGGCTCCATCCCCGCCTCTTCGACCTGTCTGTTTCCTCTCCACGTATCCTCTCCTCTATCCATCTTCTATCTGCCTCCCCTCTCTCCCTATTTATTTCAGAACCCCCTTCCCCTCCCCCTTTTCTGATGAAGGGTCTCGGCCCGAAACGTCAGCCTTTCTGCTCCTATGATGCTGCTTGGCCTGCTGTGTTCATCCAGCTCTGCACCTTGTTGTCTTGGATTCTCCAGCATCTGCAGTTCCTACTATCCCCAGAACATTAGTTGAGTTTCTGGATTAACAGTTTAGTGATAATACCATGAGGCTATCACTTCCCTGCACAAATATTTGCTCCCATTGTACCTGCTAAAAGCCTCTCTTCTCTTTCTTAATCCAGTCCTGAAAATGGCTAGACATTCAGGGTTCTCTAGTATTTTGCTCTTACAGTTCGGTCTAAAGGAAATGCACCTCATGGTCATCCATTCCCTCTTCTTGCAGCTCCTTAGACTGCGGGGTGACCACTTCAGAAAACATGCTGTTCACGCAGCCTTCAGCCTCACGGATGCACCCCTGTGTCTCCAGCCAACACTCAAGTTCCAAGACTTGGCATTCAAGCTGTTTGAACCAGCAGCACTTGTTAGCGATATGGTCACCCAGACTGCCAGAAGCATCTCGAAATTCCCACATGTTGTAAACTGTACAAGGGTATCCTTCTTAAAGGTACATTGCATGCTAGCTGTGAAGCATAGCATAACAATAACTCAGGATTTCTAGCCTTGTCGCACAGCTATTGCATTACCACTACAATTAGATTCCTTTCAAATTATCCTTAAAGACACCTTTATCAAATATAATGAGAATTGAAGTGAATAAATCCACCTTCACCATAAATGCATTATAATTTATCCTTCATTATTAGATAGTCATTAAACTTGATTTCAAATTGCTACATTTAGTTTTCTTTCTTTAATGCTGTAAGCCTGCTCACCATTTCGAAAGAAGGCAATTTGTATGTTGTGGTATAATGTGCTTGTGTCCAGAGATTTCAGATCCTGCACCTGCACATCTGCCACTCTATACCCAACATGGTCCTCGTTTCCCGGTTCCAAGGATGAGGATTTTTCAGCTACATGGACAGACATGAGAAGCTTGAAGTTGTTTTTTTCAGAAGGGGGGCAAAATTGCATTTTTGTACACTTTGTAATGTGGAAACATATGGTGAAGAATGTTGTTTCCTCCCCTCATGGGGGGTATGGTGGTGAGAAAGGGAGTTGGATGGGGATGCCCCCTACCTTCCTGTTGCCACTGCGATTAAGTCTGTGGTGGCAGGTTCTGAGAATGGCCTCCCTGCTTTGCTACTAAATGAAGCCCTTGCAGGATTGCCCTGTGGGGAACACTTTAAGCAAAGATTGGCCTGCTCACTTCCATACTTTCAGGATACAGTCCTTCAATCAGAGGACATCAGAATCTGATAAACAGCACTGGGAAACGTGAGATACCCACTAACAGCCAACTTCCAGCCTTTGCTGGAGACAACACTCCTGTGAGCCCCAACCCATTACTTCCATCCTGCCATTACTGAGCCATGGTCTGGAATCCAGGGTGAATCCTCAGCTTTGGATGGATGTCATACAGGCAACAGCAGCTGCTCCCTGGTGGCACAGCCAATCAATAGAACTGCTGGTCTTTAATTGTCTGGCAGATCATTGTCAGTGGGGTATCTGCCCCCTGGGTTCTTGTTCTCAGGGATGACATACTGTCTGCCACATGTTGTAGTGTGGCTTCACAAAAAGGTAATGCAGGCGTCTCACCATCTCTCCCACCCATGACTGACACCGCTATATTTTCCAAAAAATTCTGCTCATGTAAAACAACACAATTTACAGCAGAGAAGGCATTTGAAAGAGGCGATCAGAATCATAAACCACTTTGAGTACATGGGGAGAAATTATTTCTATTGTTAGTAGCATCAGTAATCAGATTCGAGAGTCAGGCAAGTGCATGAGAGCTGAGATGAGAATTGTTTTTTAGTGTAGCAACCTACAACGATCTGGAATACATTGTCTAAAAAGGGTGCAGGGCATGTTGGATGCAGATCCAATGAAGACTTTCAAAAATAATTCAACAAGTACTCGAAGAGAAATGTCAATCCGGGTTGTGGAAAAAGAGCAGGGGAATTAGATTAAGTAGACAGCTTCTTCAAAGAACTACTGCAGGCACAATGGTCCTTCTGTATGGGATAATTCTTTGATTCTCTCTGTTATCCCGGATGTAGATGTGTGAAATCTCCTTCAGCAGAAGTGACACATTTAGGTATATTAATCTAAAAATGTCTTTGATATTATTGGAAGTTTCTGTACGAATACAACAGTCAATTTAGATGGTAGCAAGAGATTGGAGGCTGATAGCTGAGGCTCAGGTGCCAGTCAGTCGGAACCATGTTTACATTGACTGTCTAGAGCCATAATCATTATTCCCAGGGGAAAGTTATGCCCTGGCACAGATTTACACATGTTCAGAGCTTCCTCCCAAAGATTGGAATTTTAAATGTTTAGAAAATTAGAAGTGGAGACTCCTTTGCTCTGCAAAGTAAATTGTGGCCAGATAGGGTTACAAAGTGTTGAGAGATCCAGCAAGCTCCTGCTTTAAATCAGATTGATTCTATACTGAATATTCTCTCCATTTGGTGTCAAATTTAAGTAGCATGAGACTCCATCAGTTGATGGTCTTTGCTTCAGTCTGGATCCTGCAATTATAAAAAGGACCAGATAAAATGTTTCAGTACTACTATTCAAGACAGAGCTGCTAGTTGGGAGTTCCTCTGTTCTTCTTCCAAATAGTGCCACGAAAAGAACAGATGGGTTGGTTTTGTTTTCTTAGTGCGTAAATTTGACTGTGTAATATGTTAATCAGATACAATATACCTCATCATGGGAAGTAATGTGATCTCGCTCTCTTTAGTTGCCGTGTCGCAAGATCAAGCCACAGTTAAATGTTCCTAAATAAAGTTAATATGTTTTTCTAACCTCAGCAGACTCTGTAAGTATCCTTTAACAATACAATGAGAACAAAACTACTATAGGTTTAACAGCTTGCCTACAAAGCAGTAAATCTAACATTGCTGCCCTTCTTTACTGCATAGCAAAGGCAGATTTTATGTGCCCTATCACCAGAAACAGACTGGGAGATAGCAGGAGACAAGTGTTTATAAAGGTGTGGAGACCCTGTTGCCTTCCCAACTTCCTCCAATTAATCAGGGAGGGGGAATCTCAAGGTTGGCCTTCTCACCCAGGGGCTGATTTTATGCACCCCCCCCACCACTTTTATGGTATTAATTGCTGTAGAAATGGTAAGTAAAGAGTTTACCTATCCCAAAGACCCTTTGAAAGGCTATGGAGAGGACATATGTGATTGAGGTAATTGGGCAATGGCCTATGGTGGTAAGTGGATAAGGTGCTAGGTGGGTATGTTGGGTAGTGTAGCAGGTTTGTTGGGTAGAAAGTGGATCAGGTAAGTAGAGTGGCAGATTTGTACGAAGTCAGGTGGTTCAGGTGCTTGTTGACAGATGAATAAGGTATGTGAGAAAGAAAGTTGCAGGTAGGTTTGATGGCAGGTTGGTGAAGTGGACAGAGTTGCAGATGCATGGGTTGGCGATGTGGCAAGTGGAAAGTGTGACAGTTGGGTGAGGTGGGTAGCTGGGCCGGGGGTAGTGGGTCAAGGAGGAGGCTGGATGGGGGGTCAAGTGGTGAGGTCTGGTCTGGAGAAATTTGAGAGGTTGGGGAGTCTGTGAGGTCAAGTCAGGTTGCTGAGAACATGGGCCTTGGGGAAAAGTTGGGAGTTGGAAGGTGTCATCGCTGAGGACGTGTCAGGTTGCAGTTCAGGGCAATTAGTGAGCAATAGTGCAATCGGTCAGGTCAAGTCTATCCCCGTAACTCTGCATTTCCCATCACTAATCCACTCAGCCTGCACATTCCTGGTCACAATGAGCAATTTTGCACGGCCAAACCTCTTAATCTGTACATCATTAGACTGTGGGAGGAAAGCAGCGCACCCAGAAGAAACCCATGCAGAGGGAGAATGTGCAACCTTCACACAGACAGTCACCCAAGACTGGAATCAAACCCAGGTCCCTGGCATTATGAGGCAGCAGTGCTAACCACTGAGCCACCATGCTTCCCAGATTGAGTACTACCATAATGCACAGCTAGCAGAGTGTGAAAGTTAGAATTATAAATATATACATGTGGATATTGGCAAAGGTTTCGACAATTTACAGCCAAACCAGATCATAACAAGTCATTACTGAACATGGAGCCACATTGTGAAGCTATTGAAGCCAGTTACGTAGAGAGACAACAAATGGCAGAAAACAACCAAATTATCAAATAAGTACAGAGAACACTGTGCAACTGTCCACATCGGTATAAGATCACCAAATCAGGGCAAGTTATTAAACCTTCAAAGCGTTACATTGGAGTTTGAATTGCTAATCTCGTAAACTCTGTTTTACCTGTTCTATAATTATCAGCTTAACAACAATAATTATGCAAATAGACAAACCAGACTTTACACGATTAGCAATTCAAACTCCAATGTAACACTTTAAAGTTTATAACTGGTCTGCTTGACAACACATACTTATGTGCTTGTATGTGTGCTTGTCTTCGTTTATTTATTTGTTTATCAGTTTATCTTTGGAAAAATGGGATGTTGTACTCTGAATCAATTAGTATGTCAATATACCTTCAAGAGTCATGCTCATGATATTATCACTGTATTGTAGCATGGAACATGATGGTATAAAGTTTACAGACTCCATCTTAACGCAGGTGACTTGAAGCATGACATACTGGTGGAAGGATGCTAAACTTTGTAATTGCATAGATTAGTGAAAGCCCAGACAAGGATGTGTCTGTGAATGTAATATTTATTTATTTATTTACCACAGTGAGCTGTAATAAATTTCTGTTGAATCTTTCTGTACCACATCTAGTTCTTATGTTATGGATAACGTAAGCATTTTTGCGTCAGGTAAAGAAATGTTGCTAGAGACAGACCACACATCAGCTGCCAAAATAGTTTTTTTCTGTATGAAATACTTTCAACTGTGCTTGAGCTACATAACATCAATGCGTAGCATACACACAACACACTTAATTCGGATGGTTGTGGGTTCAAAACCCACTTCAAATTCTGAAAAGTAGGGAGAGGTAGCTAGGCTTTTGGAGATGCTGTTATTTTGGATCAAACTTTAAGGTGAAGTCCTGTCTCCCTTTACATGTGGGTGTCAAACCCCCATGATATTATTTTAAGTAAAAGTTGAGGGCTTGGCCCTGATGTCCCAACACAATATTTATTCCTCAATTTAAATCTACAATCTGAAACACATATCTAACTTGAAGGGGGTTAGAAGGAAACCAAACACATCAGACATAGCCAGAAACCTTTAGAGATAGGTTTTAAATAATATACAATGAACTACTGACATCATTAAGTTTATGCAACTGTGATATTAGTAGTCACATGGTAGAGATTTAGCTGGAAGATTGGAAAAAGCCTGCTGAAATGTCATCATGAATATATTGTGCATAAATACCTTGTGAAGAAATGAGGTTTGGCCAAAGCTTATCAGAGCAGATGAACCCATACTTAAACAAAATCTTAGATTTATAATATACATTTAGGAATAACATCAAGGGGACTTCCTGTTCATTATCACATTACCACATTTTCTATATTACAACAGTGACACTATTTCAAAAGTATTATTTGACTGGAAATTGCTTTGGAATTTCTGTATTTGTGAAAGAATTATGTAAGTGCAAGCCACTATGTCCACCAGTACAGTGCCATGTCTGCTCCTGTACCAATGTGAGATGCATTGCAGCCACACATCGAGGCAGCTTCAACAGCACCTTCCAAACCAATGACCACCAGCATCCAGAAATTGAAGCATAACAGGCATATCAGAGTGGCACATGCAAAATCCCCTCCAAGGCACACACACCCTTCTGACTTGGAACTATGACATCATTGCTTTACTGTCAAAATCCTCAACAAGGTTGTTGGCTTACCTACACCAACTGGACAGCATCAGTTCAAGAAGGCAGCTGACCACCACCTTCTCAAGGACAATTCAGGACGGCCAGCAAGGCTAGCATGAATAATAAAAAAAATCATTGTTTTCCTTATAATAATGTTCTATTTATAAATGCTATCTTTTTCTAAGACCATCATTGTGTCTTTAACATGATCTCAATTAAAGATACCTTCAGCTGAACACATTTCAGTTCTGAAAAATAAATGAAGGATTGCTGGTAACAAATATTTATAAACTGTTTATTTCAATACCAGCTGTAAGACACTCATAGTGATGAACAAAATAAAAGATTAGATTCACAGATTCAGTCTCAGGCTCCCTTTGGTGAGCAAGATTCAATTTCAGAATGAAAAATTCCCATCTCACCCACTGTAATTAGTTGAATTACCGTTCTACAAATTAATACAGGTGGGACAAGGCCAGGTTGCACCTTGACTGACCTAAAAAATGAATACCACAGAACATGTTAAGTGATGTCAAAGAGCAGGCACATGTTACATTACCATAATCTAGGAATATTTTATTTAATAAGTTGCTACATTTTCTGCACCCAGCTCATATTTAGGCCTAAGGGGTTTTAACACAAGATGGATTTATTTTTCAGTCTTGCACTCAATTAAATGTACCCAGCGGAAATGCTTGGCAAATCAGCACAAAACATTCCCACAAACAATGAGCTTTAAAAAATGTAGAAGGCTAATTGCTGTCAGCAATGTCACTGTACAAATATAGCGAAACCCTCTCTGCTATTTTAATGCCGATGTCAAACCTTTTAAAATATGAATTATGCAGACTGTATTCAACATTAGAAAGAGAAATGAAGTGTAACAAGAGCTGAAACTGAACAGAATGGGAGTTCATAATCCAACAGCTAGACTTCACACTCTGCTTCTGCCCTGTAGCTATATGACTGGAGCATAGTTACAATTAAATTATTTGCTAACATTTATCGCAGTCATGTAAAGTAATGCTATCTCCAGGTGTAGGAAATTACCCCATTGTCCCACATTGTCGCAGAATGGCCAGGAATAGTATCACCATCATATTCAGTCTTGCTGTATGTCCACTCCATGTACCCACCACTGTGCCTGTTGATGAGTTGAAAATGAGATGGGAATTACTTCAAAATTCATAGTAGATGATCACACAGAGAACAGAGTTCGTTTATAAAATATCTCTTCCGATTGCAAACAGAGTTATGACTGAAATTGAAATGACCACTCTGGAAAGTAAATTGAGTGGAAGCTAGTTAGATACAAGAGAGTCCTTAAGATTAATTAGCGCACACTGATGGAACAAATCTTCAACTAGATGCATGTGTCCCTATACATAACCATATTGAAACCATTGACTGAGGTATCCTTTTAACATGGGCACATGGCCTCATGAAATTGATATAATAGAAACTGACAGGAAGTTCTGAAATTCTGAAAGTTGTGACCTAATTACTACCTTGTTCCAAATGTGGAGAAAGGACCTGAGTTCCAGAGGTGAGGTGAGAGTGACTACCCTTTGAGATCAAGCCAGCAGTTGACAAAGTGTGACATCAAATGGCCCTAGCAAAATTAAAGTCAATGAGAATCAAAAGGAAAGCTGGAATCATGTCTAGCACAAAGGAAGATGGTAATGATTGTTGGAGGCCAATCATATCAGATCCAGGACATCTCTGCAGGAATTTCTCAGGGCACTGCCCTCAGCTCAACCATCTTCAGCTGCTTCTTCAATGACCTTCCCTCCATGATGAGATCAGAATTGGGGATGTCCATCGATGATTACATAATGTTAAGTGTTACAATCTCCATGTGGAAAATGAAATTTAAATGACTGAAATTACTGAATTATCCTCCAAATGAATAAATTACAGCAAGATTCCATTTTTGTGGCTTTTCCTTCAACATGAATCAGATTACATGTAAATTATATTTGAATTAGTTAGAAAATAATTGTTAGTAGACACTATAAATTGCACATGAAATGGCGAATTAAAAAAAGATTACCTCATGAGATAGCAAGTGTTCATAGCACTTTGTGTTCAAATGCAGCACCATATGCTATCTTACAGGCTTTCCAACTTTGCCTGAAAACATAGCATCACATACTTACTCACACAATGGTTGTTTTGGTCTTCAAGTCGCTTATAAAATTAGTTACACTCTATCAAATGCCCCAGATTTTGATCCAGTTACTACAAAGGAATGAAGATATAATCCCAAGTTTGGATGGTGTGTTCCTTGCAAGGGAACTTGTAGGTGGAGGTGTTCCTGTGCATCTGCTACCCTTGTCCTTCTAGCTGATGAGGGTTTAAAAGGTATAGTTGAAATGACTTGATGAGTTGCCCAAGGGCATCATGTACACACTGCTGCTACTGAATGCCGGTGGTGAATATAGTGAATGAGGAAGATCGTGAATAGGGTCCAAACCAAATGGGCTGCTTGATTCTGGATAGTGCCAAGCTTCTTGAGAATTGTCAGAGCTGCTTCTTCAAGTAGTTTTTTGATATTATTACAATCCACTTGGGAAAGAGCACTAATTCTCAAGCACAATTACTCATGGGGTTGCCACAAGAAAACACTGCACGATGGCTCAGTGATTAGCACTGCTGCTTCACAGCACCAGGGACTCAGATTTGAATCCACCCCTGGATGACTGTGTGTGTGGAGTTTGCACATTCTCCCCGTATCACTTATGTTTCCTCTGGGTGTTCCGGTTTCCTTCTATTGGCCAAAGATGTGCAGGTTAACTGGATTGGTCATGGAAAATTCAGGGTTACAGGGGTAGGGTGGGGTGGGGGGGGGTTGTGGGGCGTGGTGGGTGTGGTGAGACTGAGTGGGATGCTCTTCAGAGGGTCAGTATGGTTTTGATGGACTGAGTGGCTTGCTTCCACACTGTAGGGATTCTACGAATGATTTAATCAAAGCTCGCAAAGTCCATGATTTAATTGCATGATGGAATCAAGCTAACAGAAAACAATGACTATGATCCTGTACTTAACAGGGTCTACTGTTTGTAACAAAAAAGTATATTCTAATCATAAGTAAACAGTTATGAACTATCAACATATGACTCTTCTAGATAAAACTCTAACCGCCTTTTAAAACTCCTACACAGATACACAGACGGACAGTTAATTACTGGTTAAAGGCAATAGTTTACAGCAACTAGTGGGGGAAAAAGGCTTTCATTTATTTTACTGCAAAAAGAGAGAGAAACAGATAGACACTTACAACAGTCTGAATGTTTCTACCTGTATCCTTCACACCCACAAGAATCTGATCCTTTGGCATCCTCACTCATCATAATTGCATAAACCAATCAGCTAGTTGCTGCCTGCTGAATCTCACTCTGTATATCCCGTCTCCCTTTCCTGCCCCATGTGCTGTGCCATTGACAAATGTTTTGCTCTACTACTTCAACAAAGCAGCAGTGTAACTACCACACATGATGAGTTTTAGTGATTGTAGTCCACAATCAAAAATATGGAAAATAAAATGATACAGTCTTTTCAATATCACCTGGAGTCAATCAATTAGCTTGAAGACTGGCACCTGTGATAATGGAGATCTCCTTAGAAAGCCAAAGTCATGCACTCAGTACTCCTGGCTAACAATGGATGTCAATTCTTCATCATTGTCTTTTGAACTGATGCCCTGGACTGCCCCATGATTGAAAAGAGGATGTTTGATGAGCTTTGTCCTCCCATTTATTGTTTGATTGTCTTCTGCCATTCATTTCCAGCACTACAGTGCTCAGATCTGATCTGTTGCTTGAGGGATTGCTGTTGATTACATGCTGCTTTTGATGTCTGGTAAATAAGTAGTTCTGTGTTGTGGTTTCATCAGGTTGACCTATTTATACATATGCCTGGTGTTGCTCCTGCCATGCCCTTCTACACTCTTCAGTTAACAAAGGTGGATCTCCCAGCTTGTTACTAATGATGAAGTAGGGAATGTTATGTGTCATGGGGTTAAATATTGTTGTTGAATATAATTCTGCCATTGCTGATGACCCACAGCATCTCATGGATGCCCAGTTTTGTGTTGCTAAGTCAGTTCAATGTATGTTCCATTTATCTTTTAGCCACACATCACAATGGAGGGTGTCCTTAATATGGAGATGTAACTTGCTGTCCACACTTGGTTCTGAAAGGCATTACATTACTGTATCAGCAGACAAAGCTAATAGTGAGGTAAATGCTTTAAAAATGGCAACATTCTGCAACTCTGCAACATTGGCTTTCAACATGGGCCAAAATATTTATACTTTTACTTTTAGTCACCTCAAAAGTATTTTATGCACTACATTGTTTTTTGAATCATTATATCTTGGAGTTAAACATAAATACATTTCCTCAGGTCATAGCAAGACTTTAAAGTTGGTATTGTAAGACTGTTAAAAGTGCCAAAGTACAACAATCTTTGGTTTTAATTTGTGGCCAGCATAACCAATGCTCATTCACCCATATTTAGAAAGTGAGCTTTTACATTTCTAGCAACACCACTTCTCTGTCCTGCTCAGATTTATTGGTGGTGTTCATTAAGCCCAAAGCTAATATTCATAAGTGTAAAGAAGTCATTGACAAATCCAATTTATGGGAGACCTGTTTTTCACCCAGAGTGGTGGTAGATTGTATAACTTGTTACCACATGAGTAGCTGAGGAAAAAGAAATGATGCTTTTAAAGGGAAGCTCAGAAAACACATGAAAGAAAATCAAATAGAAAAGCATGTTGGCACAATGAGACAAAGAGGGCTGGGTGAAGGCTTGTTTGGAGCACAAACAGTTGGTCACACCAGCTGGACTGATGCCCTTTCTTGTGCTGGAAATTCTATCTAATTTCATGCCAATCAGTAACTTGCTTTAAAATATTTTCCACTTTGTCAGTGTTTCAACATCACTTTAATTGCTTTCTCGTAACAACTTCGAGGCCCTCAGGACATCTTTGGCTTCAGGCATTTTGGTTCAAACTTTTTTCTCCTGTTAATAAATTGGAGAATCATAGAATTATTACTGTGCAGAAGGAGGCCATCTGGTCCATCGTGACTGCACCTATCATCTATTTCACTCTATTATCTAGTGCCAATCTTCTGCCTTTTTCTCATAACTCTGCACACTGTTACTATCCAAAAAAGCCATCCAATGCCCATTTCCACCATTGAACCCGCTTCCACCATATTTTCAGGCAATGAATTCCACACATTATAGTTGTATATCATGAAACCCCATCTGAGATACAAAGGACTGTGTATAGATTTCCCCTTGAGCTGATGTCAGAGGAGGTGAAAGGACCACTACACATTCCCACATTCTTTTTTCTGAAGAAGGGTCTAGGCCCAAAACGTCAGCCTTCCTGCTCCTCTGATGCTGCTTGGCCTGCTGTGTTCATCCAGCTCTACACCTTGTTATCCCTTTTCTAGACTGCCTGATTAACCTTAACAAATGTAGAATTCTGTCGAGTTTCTTAACTACTGTGAGAAGAACTTGGAAAAAAATAATTATCAAGGCATGGAAAGCTCCTTTAAAAGAAAGTTCAAATTTAATGGTTTTCATATCCAGCTAAAAATCTAATTCAGCCACCAAGGTACGTCCAAATGATTAACCAAGGGTTACCAAGAACAAAAAGCCAAAAATAAATAATGAAACCACTTTTTGTAAATCCAAGACATGGGTTTATAAATAAATCCAATAAGGAATTCAGGAAAAACCAGAGAGATGTGAGAATGTGGAACTTGTTACCAGAGTAGTAGTTGAGGTGATTAGTATGGGTGCATTTAAGGGGGAACTAGATAAACACATGAGCAGAATAGAATTAGATGAAGGGGAAAAGCCTCTGTGCAGCAAAAACACTAATATGGATCTGTTGGACTGAATTGCCTGTTCCTGTACTTATTCTGTAATTTTAAGGTTTAACTCCTTTCCATTCACCAATCATATGCAGTTCTGTCCTTGATTGTGTTTCATTTATTCTGTACAATCCTGTATTTCTTGAAACTCTTGTCAATGAGAACATAGTGAATTTGTCATTTCTCTTGAATAGCCCATGCATTGGTAAAATGATCCTTCATTACCTCTGTATGTTTGCTCATCATTGTAACCAGTTCTCAATCTGCTCCTGTGTTTGTACATATCTTGGTGTCTGAATTAGATTTTGGCTAGATATGAAAAACATTTCAAATTTGAATCTCCTTTAAAAGGAGCTTTTAATGACCTTGGTGGATACTACCACTGCACCATAAGAAGGTCTTATTGTGATTTTTTCCTTCTTTGTTTTCTAAAAAATCTGTTCAGGGACCTTAGTATGTACCTTGGGAGCAGGTGGGACTTGAACCTGGGCCTCCAGGTCCTGGGGTAAAGACCACTACCACTGCACCACAAGAGGGCCCTTTTAGGTCTGCTTTTCATAAAAAGTATGCTTCTTTCCCCCCAGTCACCCATGGCTAATTCAATTTTTTTTTGCAGTGTCTCAGAATGTGAAGGCACCGTTGAGAATAGAATTTACAATTGCATATTTTTTTTCCACTACCAAGAAAATACCCAGGCAGCCAAACGAATATTTGAAAGCCCGATTTGACTGTTTCAAGTGGTATTTTACAATTATCAGCTGTGGCTCATTTGTTGACATTCTCACCATTTAGTCAGAAGGCTAAGTGGGTCTAATTTTGTGCAAGATCTAGGCTGACACATCAGTGCTGCACTATGGGAGTGCTGCCTATTTGAGGGGAATTAAAATGAACTCCTGCTTGCACTCTCAGGCGGACATAAAAGCTCCCACTGTCACTACTTGAAGAAGAAAAGTTGAGTTTTTTTTGTGTGCTGGCCAATATTTACCCATCAACCACATTGACTTAAACAAACAGTGATCATCTAGTCATCAGATTGCTATTAATTTTATCTTGCTGTGTAGAAATTGGTTGCCATTCTTCATACTACAGTAACTATACCTCAAAAATATTTTGTTTGTTCTAAAGTACTTTGGGATTTAAGGATGTGAAAGGTGCTATAACAGTCAAAGTTATTTATTCATTCAAATTGACTGTTCCTGTTTCATTTAAAACAAACATTTCTTTGACACACTTTCATATTTTTTTAAATCATGCAGCAATTCTGGATCAATAGATCACTAAGCTGTAGATCATCCTTTAGGATTTTCTGAAAGTAGCTCTCCTGCCTTCAATTCATGTCAACATTTTGACTTCCTCCCTTGGCTTCACTGAGTATTTGTCATCTTGGTATCTCATATCTCTACCACACTGTTCCTGAATGTGTAAGAAACTTATCAATTGATTTCCGTTTGCCAGCAAACTGTTGCTCAATAAAGAATCAGCCCTCCACATCAGCAAAAGTAAATACATGAATAGAAACGCAGTCTGAGGACTTTGCAGGTAAAGGTATTCCATTTCAATAGCTTAATATATGTTCTGGCTCTAATTTCCTATCACACCATGAGTCCTAACATCAGTATCCTTTGGAAAAAAATCCGCTATTCAATGGGAGTTATTGTTAAAATTAACACCAAATTCTTTTATTCTGTTCATTGATCTTGAACTGTTTAAACAATTTTCAAAAGTGGTCTTGTTCTGAAAATGTTATTGATCTTTGTGGTATGAAGACATTGAATGTAAGTGTTCTTAATGATTAATGTAATATCATCCCTATACTTATGGTAAGAACAACAAAATGCATATGTGTAGTGAATTTAATACAGCAAAGGGACAGCACAAGAGCATTATTAAACAAAATCAGATAGTGAGTCACATTGGAAGTTATGGGTGGTATCTTATAGAAGCCTTAACATTGTGGGCTATGTTTAGAAACGTGGCAGAATCATGTAAAAATTCCAGTGACGTCTATTTTGATATCAGGAGCAAGTCACTGGATCTTTTAATTAAGTTCCAGATATCGGGGCAAGATTCTCACTCAGCAGCAATGAGTTTCCTAATAGGATATTTGTTGATTGTTAGTGATCTTATTAACTGCACGTCTCGAATCACTAATATGTAGCTTCTTGTCCTATGTCTGTTCTAGATTAGAATATGGCAACTTCAGCTTAAAGAGCCACCATGTTGCTCATCATTCCACAACATCTCAGGATATGAACCATAGGCACCAGTTGCATGCACACCTTTTCTATGGACATTGGAATCCTAATAATTGCCAACATCTCGGGATTCTCATGGCACCTCTCTGATCTCCTTCCAGGGCATTTAGGAGGCATAAATCTGCATGGCAGTGTGCACTAGCAACAAGCTGCAAGGACACTTTATGTGCAGGGATAGGCACTCAGATTGGTCCAGGCTGTATCTCAGAGCTGCTCACTCACTCTCTTTGTGATCATTCACTTGGTGCCTACCTGGATGCTCCCCACCTTGTCCTGCCTGCTACTGTAGTCACACCAGCAGGCATGTTGCTTACATGGTCAGCAATCCTCAGTCAATGGGCTATACATCTTGCAGCACAGCAGTGTGTAACATCAATCTCTGAACTGCACCATGAACTAGCCTCTTACACAGCAAACACATTCCATGTGCAGCAAGTGAGCAACCATGTCTCAAAGTCTTGGGGAGTAGTCTTCACTGAAACCTACAGAGGTACCTGTTAGTTGGGGATCCCAGTACATTAAGACAAGGGCCACAGTCAGGCATCTGCCTGTCTGTTCTCAGTCAGGGGATCCATGCCTCTCTAATTTGGGCATTGGGGAACAGTAAATCTGGAGGCTCTAGGGTTTAGTGCCAGGAGAGTGGAGGGAGATGTACAGCCAACAGTCAGGGGATAGGGCACTTAGAGAGTCATGCAGCATGAAAACAGACCCTTTAAGTCCAATCAGTCCATACTAACTATAATCCCAAACTGACATCTGCCTGTGCTTGGCCCATATCCTTCCAAACATTTCTTGTTCATGGACTTATCTAAATGTCTTTTCAACGTTATAACTGCATCCATATCCACCACTTCCTCTGGAAGTTCATTCCACACACAAGCCACACTCCGTGTAAAAAAAAATGCCTCTCATGTCTTTATTAAATCATTCTCCTCTCACCTAAAAAATATGCCTCCTGGTCTTGAAGTCCCCCTCACTAGGGAAAAGACACCTGCCATTCACGTTATCTATATCCTACATGACCTTATAAACTTTTATAAGGTCATCTCTCAACATCCTATGCTCCAGTGAAAAAAGTCCCAGTCTAACCAGCATATCCCTATAAACCAAATCTTCCATTTCCAGCAACATCCTGGTAAATCTCTTCTGAACCCTCTCCAGCTTAATAATATACTTTCTATAACAGGGCAACCAGAACATGGATAAAAGAGCTGACTTCCACAGGTGAGGTGAAAGTGACTGCCCTTGACATCAAGGCTGCATTCGATTGAGTGTTATGTCAAGTAGTCCTAGCAAAACTGGAATCAATGTGTATTGGGGCAAACTCTCCACTGGTTGGAGTTATACCAGGCACGTAGGAAGATGGTCGTGGTTGTTGGACGTCAGTCGCCTCAGTTCCAAGGCATCACTGGAAGAGTTTCTCAAGGTAGTGTCCTGTGCCTAACCATCTTCAGCTGATTCATTAAATGTCTTCCCTCCATCATAAGGTCAGAAGTGAGGATGTTCATTGGTAAATGTACAATATTCAGCATCATTTAGAATTCTGCAAATACTGAAGCAGTCCATGTTCAAATGCATCAAGATCTGGACAATATTCAGGTTTGGGCTAACGAGTGGCAAATAACATTTGTGCCACATAAATGCCAGTCAATGACCATCTCCAATGAGAAACAATCTACCCACCGCCCCTTGATATTCACTGGAGTTACCATCACTGAATCCCCTATTGCCAACATCCTGGGGATTTCCATTGACCAGAAAGTCAACTGGTCTTGCCACATAAACATAGAGTAGGTCAGAGGCTAGGAATACTGTGGCGAGTAACTCACTTCCTGGCTCCCCAAAGCCTGTCCACTGTGTACAAGACACAAGATACTGCCTGTTATAGTGCAGCACCAACAACACTCAAGAAGCTTGTCTCTATTCGGGATAAAGCAGCCCGCTTGATTGGCACCACATCCACAAACATTCATGGCCTCCACCATCAGCACTCAGTAGTGGCAGTGTGTGCTATCTACAAGATGCATTGCAGAAATTCTGCAGAAATTCACCAAAAATCCTCAGATAGCACCTTCCAAACCCATGACCACTTCCATCTAGAAGAGCAAGAACAGCAGATACATGAGAACACCACCACCTTCAAGTTCCTCTCCAAGCCACTCACCATCATGTCTTGGGAAATATATCACCGTTCCTTCACTGTCGCTGGGTCAAAATGTTGTACTTCCCTCCCTGACAGCAGCAGGTGGACTGCAGCAGTTAGAAGCTTACCACCACCTTCTCAAGGGCATCTGGGGGCAGGAAATAAATGCTGGCCCAGCCTGCAATGCCCACATCCCATGAATGAATAAAATAAAATAAAATTTAAAGAGTCCACTCGTCTTATATCCACATATTAGCTAGAAGGCTGAATGCTATAGACTCACTTTGGAATCCCTAATACAAATAATAACAAGAGATTTCCTTTTTCTCAATCCTGGGGAGTGTCTTAAGTGAAGACTTCTGAGAGGCCAATGTGATTTCTCCTCTGGCTGGGTTCCTCTTGGCTTTGCCCTGTCTCCTTGTGAGGACTCCTAGATTGAGCACAAGCATCCCTGCCCTCTGTTGCCATATCTTCAGCAATGAGGACTAATAGCTGTGCTGATGAAGTGCAGATCCATGTTCAGAAGACCATCAGGGCGCTGCGCCTATCTCCACTTGGTTCCTTGCTTCCGAACCCGGAGAGTTCAATTCAGAATTTGTAGATTGTTAAAACTGAGAAAGCTTAGGCTAGAGATAACAAGGTGTAGATCTGGATGCACACAGCAGGCCAAGCAGCATCAGAGGAGCAGGAAAGCTGATGTTTTGGGCCTAGACCCTTCTTCAGAAATGGGGGAGGGGATGGGGATTCTGAAATAAATAGGGAGAGAGGGGGAGGCGGATAGAAGATGGATAAAGGAGAAGATAGGTGAAGAGGAGACAGACGGGTCAAAGAGGCGGGAGTGGAGCCAGTAAAGGTGAGTGTTCTCTCAGATTTGCGGAACAACTCATGTCAACAGATTTGGAAAGGACTCATTGAAGTGGATCCACAAGCAAGGAAACTGTCAGCAGTCAGTTAAGTTGAACATAAAAGAGCTGAGTTAAGGGAATAATTTCTCTAGATTTGAGTCTCTCTCACTGCCAATTTCAGAAAAGGGATTGTAACTTTGTTTTGCTGTGTGTTTCAAGTCTTGCACCTGTCCTCTACGTTTAGATAGCTTGATTTGTTTTGGTTTCATTCTTCTTTGAGTGATAGACTTCTGTTCTTTTGATAAAGAATGTCTGCTGCCTCGTGTGAATGTGTTTGAGCGATGAACTACCATGTTAACTAATTGAACAAATGAATAGAAAGCATATGATCTATCAAAATAGGTTTCATTCTGGGATTTGACCTGTCCAAAAGTACCATCAACTGTTATCACATCAAGTGGGGCACTTGCCCAGAATTTGAATTTGTTGAATTTAAGACATTTATATCTCTTTTAAAGGAAATATTATGTAGAAGTTCTGTACTTCACACTGGAGTGCTGGGGTGATGTTTATTCCATAGACTGAAATGCGAAAATGGCTTTGAGTACACCTAACAGTTTTCTGGAAGTAGAAGGCACAACAATGGATTATTTGACTGGGGAAAAATTAAGAGAATTAGAAGGTAATTAGAAGGATGAAATAAAAATAGAATCCTGTAAGGATGAGTTGCTTAAAGTGATTACGCAGCACTTAGAATTAGAAGGAGGAAAGCCTGAAATTGAAATGTCACAGCTAGAATTAGGTAGAATTCAGTTAGAAATAAAACAAGAGAATTTGAGTTGGAGTGACAAAGAGAAACAAGCCAATGGAAAGACAGAAGATAGGAAAAAAAGTATTTTAAAAGCTCAAACGTCAGAGAGTCAAATAAGAAAACATGACTTGGAGAGAGAAAAGTGTAGAGTAAGAAAGAGAATGTAATAACATGAAGATTATTTCTGATTGAGGTTGTTTACTTGCTCACTGAGCTGGCTTGTTTTCGTTCAGATGTTTCATCACCATGCCAGGAAACATCATCAATGAGGCTTCCAATGAAGCAATGTTGTTCTACCCTGCTTGGAATTCATACTGTCAGGTCCGTAATGGTGAGTAGTGTCATTTCCGGTTTTATTCTGTATGGGTTTAATATCAGTACACTCGGACAGTGAAGGCCATCAGTTTAACTGGGATAACATAACTATAGTAATTCAAGCCAAACAAAGACACGCATGGGAATTCCTAGAGGCATGGTTCTGAACCCACAGTGTAATCAACAAACATATAGAATTGGACCCCATATACCAACCCAAATGGGCTGCTTTCTCCTGCATGGTTTCAGATTTCTTGAGTTTTGTTGGAGCTGCACCCATCCAGGCAAGTCCTTCTGCTCCTATCTGTTTGTCTTATGGAAACCTTTTCAGTTGATGAAGTCAGCATGCTGTTCTAATTTGGAGAGAACGGTACCGGTGATATTCCAGATGGATTTATGAGTCAAGAATTTAGAGGTGGCACACAAGGCTCTAGTTGCTCCTTGGAACTCAGATGCATGAGCCCAAACTCTGAGCAGAATGTTCGAAATTGAACAGCATGTCAGTAATGATATTCCTGAGCTCTCACTTTGACCACTATGAAGTATCATTATGTCCTGACCCAGTGTGCTGTAGAGACATCATTAGCTGGCCAGTGTCATGTCTTCTTAAGGAACCCTTAGCTACGTAATCTTGTCCAGATATATATCACACACTGCCAATAAAAAAGCTGCCTATGAATATCACAAATCATATTCTTACATACACACAGTTAGATGTGTGAATGTAGCAGCTTCAAATCATTATCTCCCAGGATCAAGCAAGAGAGACGTTGCTGAAATGGCAAACCCAGGTGGGACTTTCAAGTTCATGCCTGCAAGGATTTTCTTATATATCAAGACAAGGCAGCAACTGAGATCATATTTTTAATATTCATTCTTGCAAAAGTACGAGCTGCCAATGAATTGTAATTTGATTCCAAATGAATGGCAATACTGAATCAATGGATGCACTTCACATGGCCTCACATTCAAAGAATTATTCTTCATCCCTGAAGAAACAAACAGTAACTTACTCTGCACAATGTGTCAGCCATTTTGTCTCCTTCTGGTGATACTGAGTTTGGTGTGAAGATGGCAAGGTTTCAGCTTCATGCCCTTGCAAGAGCCTCACAGAGTCTACCTTAGATGAACAATGACCCCTCTATCTTTCATGTTCTTTTTTATGTTGTTGCCCCTGCATCCACGATGATTGTTCTGTCTCCCCGCTCCTCCCACCACCCCCACCATTCCTATTCAATCCCTTTAAATAATTATTGATGTTTCCAATTTACCCTCTGAGTCCAAGGCTTTGAGAATCACAATGTCCTCGGTGGTCATAGTCTCTCCTCATGGTGAGGTCAGGATATCTCTGGGACAGTTTGGTTAGAAATCAGCAGGTTATTAGAAATGAGGACATTTAAGCTCTGCAGTTTGTGGAAACGTTCATATTGACAGACTTGGAAAGCACTCATTGAACTGTAAACTGTAAGTTCCCCATTCACCATCTTGACCTGAAATATATCTCTGTTCCTTCACAGTCACTGGGACAAAATCCTGGAATTCCTTCCCTAATGGCATTGAGGATCAACCTACAACAAGTGGACTGCAGAAGTTCAAGAAGGCAGCTCACCAACACCTTCTCAAGGCTAACTAAGGATGGGCAATAAATGCTGGCTAGCCAGCAACACCCATGTTCCACAAGTGAATTAAGAAATATCGGTTTTTCAACTTGTTGAGCTATAGTCAAAAGCCAAGAAACTGTCAGGAGTCAGGTACGTGAAACACTGAAGAGATAAGATATGAGGTGTAATTCTCTGGACTTGAAACTCTATAATAGATAGTGTCAGGAAACAGGTTGAAACTTCGCTTCACTGTGCGTTTTAGATCTTGCTCGTAGTTTTCTACATTTAGGTAGCTTCTTTTTTTTTAATCATTCTTTTGTGTGAGAAACTTCTACTTTGAAAGATCTACACCTTCATGTGAGTATGTTTCAAAGACTAAACTCCACATTAACTATCAAAACAAAACAAAACTGTCTAGTCAGTTTTCATTCTGGAATCTGACTTCCCCAGTAGTACCATCAGCTGAGATTGTAACAATTTCTTACAAAGGTTGTGATGGTGTGAAAAAGCTATATCTTATTTCAGTTTGTATGTTTGTTTAAATCTACAGCTCAAACATCATTGAGGGATTTTAAAATCTTTTTCCATTGGACTATCATGTGATGCTTTGTCCTTTCTGTATGTTGGAGTATTACTGAAATATATTGATATTCTTCAGTATGTAGGCTTTCTGTTGGCATCATTTTCTTGTGCTGCTTTCAATTTTTCAATTTATACCACCATCTGGATAGGTCTTTCTAATGCAAGAGCCTTATTTGATTTTAACATATCTAAAAGAAAATTATGAGAAATTCTGATTGCAATTTTGCCTTGAATTAATCCTGGCTGTAAATCACCATAATCACAATATTCAGACAATGTACGCAGACAACAACTCCTCCTGCAAGCTATACTCCCCCTATTAAATTTTGCTCCCTCTTTTATACATGTTGTATTTAAAGTAATTGTCAAGTGCTGTGATAATATTGTCACAGATATTCATCTCTTACATTATGCCATTTTAAAACATGTTCTACTACTGGACCTATAGAATAAAACAATGTGTTCACTTGGTCTTTCATGGGTTTCTTTTGTAGACCTGAAACAATTCTGTTTCTTGTGTATTGTCTTTTTTAGACAGACCAGTTAATGAAGTATCTGTGACCTTAATTCTGTTTGAAGGTGTAACATCTTTCTCTACTGTTACTGTATTTAACTGTTGTTTCTTCTGTTATTTAAATGATTTACTTGAAAACTATTGAAATAACTTTGAATTCTTTGTAAATGTAGCTGATTTTAGTTGTTCAGTTTTTAATTGTATATCTAACTCAATTGTAGTAAATATTGTGTCTTCTTTGGCATGCTTTATTTAATTTTTTTTTTAATGAAGGTGAATTGCTAATGAAGTTTTACAAATAAGAAGCTTTATTGTTTCAATGAAAACTGTTTTACTTCTACTTTCTTAATTTCCTTTTCAGACATGTTGTTTAATTACTGCTAATTAAAGTTGAAAATCTTCTGAATAGTCCAGAAATATTCTCCAGGTATGCTGAAAAGGATCATTTTCAAGTGTTTAATGATTGTTGGAATTCATTAAATTGAAAAATTCTGCACTTCTACCTTTTCCAAGACAAAAGAAAAGGCAATGAATTCATGCCAATTTTCTTATGTTAGTGTGTTTTATGCCTTTTTTTTAATGGTGTGGTGATTCATACTCTTTCTACTTCATCTAAATGAAATTCCCACCTTTTAAAATGTGAAATATAACAATTAACATTGTGTACACATTATCATTAACTTCAAGAAATTTAGCATTAGAACAACTCAAACTATTAGCTGGAACAAACACTGGCTAGCTCCTCCCTGGAACAATTGTTTGTTTTCAATAAAACCAGAATATCGCAGACATTGGATGTCTGAAATAAAATACAATGTGCTGGAGAAACTCAGCAGGCCTGGCAGCATCTGTAGCAGGAAAAACAGGTATTGTTACAACTCCAATGTAACTCTGAATCTGCACATGAAGGATGTTATTAAATTGGAAAGGCTGCAGAAAAGATTTACAAGGATGTTACTGGGACGAGAGGGTTTGAGAATTGGATAGGCTGGGGCTTATAGAGGGGTGATCTTATAGAGGTTTATAATATCTTGAGAGGCATAGATAGGTTGAATAGCAAAGGTCTTTTCCCCAGGATAGGGAAACTCAAAACTAGAGGGCATAGGTACAACTAGAGGGGAACGAATTAGAAGGGACATGAGGCAACGTATTCACGCAGATGGTGGTGCGTGTATGGATTGAACTGCCAGAGGAAATGGTAAATGCAGGCACAGTTACAACATTTAAAAGACATTTGGACAGGTACATGATTAAGAAAGGTTTGGAGAGATGTGGGCCAAGTGAAGGCAGATGGGACTAGTTTAGTTTGGGAAACCTGGTTGGCATGGATGAGTTGGACCAAAGGGTCTGTTTCCTTGCTGCATGGCTCTGTAATTGTTTTTCTCTCTTCTGCGATGCTGCCAGACCAACTGAGTTTCTCCAGCACTTTGTGACTTTCACATCCTGATGGGTAGAGCTTATTATGTGAAGTCAATTAATCCTTTAAGATATGAACTGCCTTATACAACAGTTCAATGATGAGTGTAGGAGGGCAGGTCAGCAGCAGCACCAGACATACCTAAAACCGAGGTGTCAACCTAGTGAAGATACCAAACAAGACTACTTAAGTGTCAAACAGCAAGTGATAGGCTGTGCCAAGCAATCCCACAACTAACACATCAGATCTGTAGGCCAGTCACATCTAGTCAATAGTGGTGGGCAATTAAACAACTCACTAGAGGAGGATGCTCTACAAATATTCCCATTTTCAATGATGGAAGGGCCCAACATATCAGTGCAAAAAGTAAGGCTGAAGCATTTGCAACAATCTTTAGCCAGAAGTGCCAAGTAGATGATCCATGCCAGCCTACACTGAAGATTCCCAACATCACAGATGCCAATCTTTAGCCAATTCAATCCACTCCATATCATAGCAAAAAATGGCTAAAGGCACAGAACGTTGAAAAGGCTGTGAACTCAGGAATATTCCGGCAATTTAAAAGGGAGCTTGTGCTCCTGAACTTGCTGCTGCCCCTAGCCAAGCTGTTCCAGCATAGTTACAACACAGGAATTTATATATGAGTGAAAATTGCTAAGGTATATCTGTGCACAAAAGGCAGGACAAATCCAACCCAGCTAATTACCACCCCATCAATCTACTCTTATCATAGTAATGGAAGTTGTCATCAACAGTGCCATCAAGCACCTGCTCAGCAATAACCTACTCAGTGATGCCCAGTTTGAGTTACGCCAATGCCACTCAGCTCCTGACCTCATTACAGCCTTGGTCCAAACATTGACAAAAGAGTTGAATTCCAGAGGCGTGGTGAGCGTGACAGCCCTTGACATCAAGGCCACACTTCACAGATTTGATATCAAAGAGTTCTAGCTGAAAATCCAGCTGGAAACTGGAGTCAATAGCAACCAGGGATAAGCTCTCCATTGGTTGGACGCATGCCGGGCAGAAAGAAAGATGGTGTGGTCTTTGGTGTCAATCATCTAAGCTCCAGAACATCTTTGCAGGAGTTCCTCAGGGTAAGTTCTGAACCACCTTCAGCTAATTCATCAATGACCTTCTCGCCACCATGTTGTCAGAAATAGGAATGTTCACTGATGATTGCACAATGTTCACAAAACACCCAGTCCATGCTGAAATGAAGCAAGATCTGGATAATATCCAGGTTTGGGAGGACAAGCAGCAAGTAATACTCAAGCCACATAAATGCCAGGAAATTACTATCTCCAAAAAGACAGAACCTAACTGCTTGTCAAAATCCTGGTACTCCTTCCCTGATGGCATTGTGGGTGTTCCTACACCAAATGGACTACAGCAATTCAAGAAAGCCCTTGACTATCACCTTCTCAAGGGCAACTAGGAATGGGCAATAATACTGGCACTGCCAATGGCATCCACATCCCGTGAATGAATTTTTAAAAACTTCATAAGAACATAAGAACATAAGAAGTAGGAGCAGGAGTAGGCCATCTGGCCCGTCGAGCCTGCCCCGCCATTTAATAAGATCCTGACTGATCTTTTTGAGACTCAGCTCCACTCACCCACCCACTCACCATAACCCTTAATTCCTTTATTGTTCAAAAAGTTGTCTAGCCTTGCCTTAAAAACATTCAGCGAGGTAGCTTCAACTGCTTCACTGGGCTGGGAATTCCACAGATTCACAACCCTTTGGGTGAAGAAGTTCCTCCTGACATCAGTCCTACATCTGCTTCGCTTTGTTTTGAGGTGATGCCCTCTATTCCTAGTTTCACCTGCTAGTGGAAACAACCTCCCTGACTCCACCTTATCTATTCCCTTCGTAATCTTATATGTTTGTATAAGATCTCCCCTCATTCTTCCAAATTCCAATGAGTATAATCCCAGCCTACTCAGTCTCTCCTCATAATCCAACCCTCTCAACTCAGGAATCAACCAAGTGAATCTCCTCTGCACCCCCTCCAGTGCTAGTATATCCCTTTTCAAGTAAGGAGACCAAAATTGCACACAGTACTCCAGGTGTGGTCTCACCAGGACTCCATACAGCTGCAGCATAGCCTCCCTGTTTTTAAACTCCATCCCTCTCGCAATGGCAGACAAAATTCCATTTATCTTTTTAATTACCTGCTGCACCTGCAATCCTACTTTTAGCGATTCATGCACAAGGACACCCAAGTCCCTCTGCACAGCAGCGTGCTGCAATTTTTTACCATTTTGCTGTTATTTCTACCAAAATGGATGACCTCACACTTATCAACATTGTACTCCATCTGCCAGACCTTTGCTCACTCACTTAGACTATCTATATCCCTCTGCAGACTTTCAGTGTGTTCTGCACACTTTGCTCTACCACTCATCTTAGTGTCATCTGCAAATTTTGACACACCACACTTAGTCCCCAATTCCAAATCATCTATGTAAATTGTAAACAATTGTGGTCCCAACACTGATCCCTGAGGTACACCACTAGCCACTGGCCAACCAGAAAAACACCCATTTACCGCTACTCTTTGCTTTCTACTGGTCAACCAATCCTCTATTCATGCCAATACATTACCTGTAATACCATGGAACTTTATCTTATGTAGCAGCCTTTGGTGTGGCACCTTGTCAAATGCTTTCTGGAAATCTAGATACACCCTATCCACAGGTTCCCCATTGTCCACCATGCAAGTAATGTCCTCAAAGAATTCCACCAAATTAGTTAAACATGACCTACCCTTCATGAACGCATGCTGGGTGTTCCCAATGTGACAATTTATATCAGATGTCTTGCTATTTCTTCCTTAATGATAGATTCAAGCATTTTCCCCACTAACAAAGTTAAGCTAACTGGCCTATAGTTACCTGCTTTTTGTCTACTTCCTTTTTTAAACAGTGGCATCACATTGGCTGTTTTCCAATCTGCGGGAACCACCCCAGAGTCCAGTGAATTTTGGTAAGTAATTACTAGTGCATTTGCTATTTCCCCCATCATCTCTTTTAGTACCCTAGGATGCATTTCATCAGGGCCAGGAGCCTTGTCTACCTTTAGCCCCATTAGCTTGCCCAGCACTGCGTCCTTAGTGATAATGATAGTTTCTAGGTCCTCGCCTGCGATAACATTCTTGCTATCAGTTTTCGACATGTTATTTGTGTCTTCCACTGTGAAGACCGACACGAAATAACTGTTTAATGTCTTGGCTATTTCCTCATTCCCAGTTATTGAATTGGCCTTCTCATCCTCTAAAGGACCAATGTTTACCTTCGCCACTCTTTTATGATTTACATATTTATGGAAACTTTTGCTGCCTGTTTTTATATTCTGAGCTAGTTTACCTTCATAATCTATCTTACTTTTCTTTATAACGTTTTTTGTGACTTTCTGTTGGCCTTTAAAGATTTCCCAGTCTACTAGTTTCCCACTACTCTTTGCTTTTTTGTATGTGTTTTTTTTCAATCTGATACTTTCCTTTATTTCCTTAGACATCCATGGCTGGCTCCCTCTTTTCCTACAGTTCTTCCTTATCACTGGAATATACTTCTGCTGAGCACTGTGAAAAATCATTTTGAAAGTCCTCCACTGTTCCTCAATTGACCCACCATAAAGTTTTTGCTCCCATTCTACCTTAGCTAACTCCTCCCTCATTCCTTCATAGTCTCCTCTGTTTAAGCACAGGACATAGGTACTGGATTTAACCTTCTCACGCTCCATCTGTATTTTAAATTCGATCATACTGTGATCGCTCCTTCCGAGAGGATCCCTAACTGTGAGATCATTAGTTATTGCTGTCTCATTACACAGGACTAGATCTAGGATAGCTTGCTCCCTCGTAGGTTCCATTACATATTGTTCAAGGAAATTATTGCGGATGCATTCTATGAACCTCTCCTCAAGGCTGCTGTGACCGACCTGGTTTGACCAATCGATATGTAGATTAAAATCCCCCATGATAATTGCTGTACCATTTTTACATGCATTAGCTATTTCTATGTTTATTGCCCGCCCCACCACGATGTCATTATTTGGTGGCCTATGGACCACACCTATCAGTGACTTCTTCTCCCTGCTATTCCTAATTTCCACCCAAATGTATTCAACGTTTTGTTCAGTAGAACCTATATCATCTCTCACTACCGCCCTGATATCATCCTTAAAAATCAGAGCAACACCACCTCCCTTACCATCCTGTCTGTCCTTCCAAACAGTTTGATACCCCTGGATATTTAACTCCCAGTCATGACCATCCTGTAACTATGTCTCTGTAATGGCCACTAAATCATACCCATTTGCCATGATTTGAGCCGTCAACTCATCCATCTTGTTTCAAATGCACCGAGCATTCAGATAAAGTGCCCTTATGCCAGTTTTTGCACCTTCTTTTTGGGTCCTATTATCTCCATTACTAACAGCTCTTGAGTTTTCCTTCCCTTTAACTTTTTTCCTAATTTTCAATGGAGTTGAAGCTTCCTCGTCACCTGCTAACCTGCTGTTTTGCCTTACATTAATTGTTATTCTCCCTCTATGCTCACTTCTCGCTTCCCCCCTACTTACTAGTTTAAAGTCCTATTAACCACCCTATTTACCCTTTTCGCCAGAACACTGGACCCGGCCCTGTTCAGGTGGAGTCCATCCCAGCGGTATAGATCCCTCCTGTCCCAGAACTGATGCCAGTGTCCCATGAAAAAGAAACCCTCTTTCCCACACCACTCTTTTAGCCACATGTTTACTTCCCTGCTCCTCGCCTCCCTGTGCCAATTTGCCTGTGGCTCGGGCAGCAATCCGGAGATTATGACCCTTGAAGACCTGTTTTTTAATTTTGTTCCTAGCTTTTCATAATCCCGAAACAGGTCTTTTTTCCTAGTCCTGCCTATGTTGTTGGTACCTACATGGACCACAACAACTGGATCCTCCCCCTCCCTCTCTAGTATCCTCTCAAGCTGGGCAGAGATGTCTCGCACCCTGGCACTGGGCAGGCAACACACCATGCGGGATTCTCTATCCTGCTCGCAAAAGATAATTTTTAAGAACTTCGACATCTATCTGACAAAAATCATACCTAATAACAGCTCTATATGGCCAGTTGCCCCTGTAAAACGTATACCTCTGAAGATTGATATAACCCCATTCTTCTTAGCACCTTGTGACCCGGATTTGAGGATGGGACTTCTGAATTCAGGCCTCCCATTTTATTTTCTTTACAATAGAGAGACTCTTCATCTGTGCAAACATCTAGGTCAGGTTGTTCAAATGAAAACTTTTTTAGACATAGATCTGTATCTCATTCACATTTAATAATCCATCACTGGGGAGGCCTAAAGGGAGTTTTACATCCTCTGCAACAAAAAAAACTTATTTATATTTCACAATCCCTGGTCTAAGTAGATCTCAGAGCAGCTGTCTTTTAGATTTTCTATGTAAATAGATAGTTATTAATATGTATAAAATGAAATAGTGATGGAGTTCAATATAGTAGAATGCATTTTGATTGGTAAACATGGTATGGTGTAAGATATGATTTGATTACTTAGTTTAAGAAGGTCGTTTAGATTGAATGGAATTGGATTAGTCCATTGAGAACTTGGTGGAAAATAATCAATAGAATACTAAATGAATGTAGTAGTTAGCCTTTGGATATTGCAAGAGCAACCCTGAGGCTGCCAGTCCAAGGCCAAGATAAATTGTGAAGCTGAGTTCAATAATTCAATAATAATAATTTCTGTAACAGAAATATAACCATAGGAGTTTCTAGATTTCTATGTAGGTGCGGTAGGTTTGCTAATGTTCTTTGGGATTAGCAATAAAAGCCCTAAATCAATCTACCTTGAAACTCCAGCCCTGCGCTATGAGAATTCTAATCACAGCTTGACAATTCTTTTGTGTTTCGTTTGCCATAGATATGGTATTTGGATATTTATTTGAAAAATATAATTACTACTTGGCTAGTATTTTCAACATTATGCACCATTGTAGAGTTAATCTTCCAAGCCAGAAAGCAGAGCTTAAAATCATTCCATGCTCTCAAGAGAATATGAAAGACTGTGACCATGATTTATAACCTGTTAACTACACAGTAAAAAAGGTTAAGGATTCCAATTTTCCTGGTCTCCATTGTGACTCATAGAAAATCACATCAACACAGGCCCATTGGTTGTTCAACCCACTGTGCCTGTGACTGCACATTGAAAGAGCTTTCCAACACTGCCCCAAAATTTTCCCCAAAGTTTACAAACTTCCATTTCTGATTATTTGGTAAACTGCTTTTTGGAAGTTACTATTGAATCCAATGCCACCAACCTTTTACACTGTGCACTCTGAATCGTAACAATCTACAACATTAAATCAGCTCTCTATATCTACCTCTTTGTTTCTTTTGCAAATAGTTATTTCATAATTGTCATAATATTATTTTGTTGAAGGCTAAGAAGGAGACTTAGCAGGATCATTCCTTCAAGGAAACCTATGAATGGAATCTGCGTGTTATCTGTGGAAGAAGCAAGTTCTGTTTCAATCTTTCTCCATCCCTCCTCAGATCTTCAGTGTTTTTACTTTATTTGACATGTTTGGACATTTTCTGCACAATGATGGAGTTTACTCTTTGGATTATTTGACCATGAGCTATCTGGTCTTGAGCTGACCGTCTGACCATGTAGTCTCTCCATCACAAAGATTGCCTACTGTCTGTACCATCAGTCAACTCCAAACCAGGCTCCTGTGATGATACTGTGGCTTTAAGAGGTGTACTTTGTACTTTTTTTTGTTTTTAGGAGAAGTTGAGACAGAGGTGTAGAGTGATCTCTTCCAAGCCAATAAAGTAAATAGCTTGTGAGACCTTGGGGTTCCTTTTGGCATTTGACTGATTCTTCTCTTAGAGGAAGAACATTTGAGATGTAGGTACAGTGAAGTCAACTTGCAACTGAGATAAATCAGATATAACTTATTTGAAACATATAAGATCCTGACCAAGTGGATGTTGAAAAGATGCTTGTCTTGTGGGAGAATCTAGAACCAGGGGTCATAGTTTAAAAATAAGGTGGCACTCATTTAAAACAGAAATTCAGAATCATTTTTTTCCTCTCCGAGGTTATGAGTCATTGGAGTTCCTTTCACAAAGATGTGAAAGAACCTTTAAATATTTTTAGGTAGAGGTGATAGATTCTTGATTACCAAGGTAGTGAAAGATAATCGGGGATATGCAAAAATGTAGAATTGAGGTTAAAATTGAATCAGCCGTGATCTTATAGAATGGAGGAGCAGGCTCAATGGGCCGAGTGGCCTACACTTGTTCCTTGTTCAGATGTTGTGCTTCAGATGCTTCGTAATCAAGAAATAAAATTGAAAACCCTGCCAGGCTATACTATACCCATCTGATGCTGAAGGCACCTTATTTTTGACATGAGATTTGCTTTTAATATACTTTAATGTTTTCAGCTCTGGAAGCTCTGTTTTTACTTGTAATATGAAAAAAGAAGCTTCTGTTGAGGATTGATGTAGGAGTGCGTGGTCAGTGCAAGGAGACTTCACCTGAGTGAGCAGGCCAGGCATGATCAGAGGAGCACGGAAGCTGAAGTTTCGGGTCGGGACCCTTCTTCAGAAATTCAGACCATTTCGAAAGAAGGGTCCCGTCCCAAAACGTCAACCTTCCTGCTCCTCTGATGCTGCCTGGCCTGTTGTGTTCCTCCAGCTCCACATTGTGTTGTCTCTGATTCCAGCATCGGCAGTTCTTACTATCTCTTCACCTGAATGAGATAGAGGCTGAATGAGTATATCTGGGAATTTGGTTCGAAGTGGAATTTTGGTGCATATGGATAAGATGTGCATTTAGCAAAGTTTAATGCAAGAAGTGAAGTTCGATAAGTGGGGAATTTTGTGAAAGGTTGTGAGGATGTGTATTTTTCTTCTACTGTTTTCTATTAGTTTGTAAGAAACTGTTATTCAGGTCTGCCTTTAAATTGTTGTAAATTAGAATTAGAATTTGGTTTAATTGTCACGTGTACTAAAGTAAAGGGATACAGGAGTTCAATGAAAAGTAGACAAAATCACCATTCCCCAGTGTCATCTTAAGTACAAAGGTACCTCGATACAAAATCTTAGGTATAAAGTAGAAAAATAAAGAAATAAAGTTAAACGTTCAACATTACAGTCTTTCTTAAGTGCTCGCCCATGGACCTGGATCCGGGCACTTCCACCCAGACACTGAGACCATCACCAGCAGGAAGCAATCAACCAGCCTCGAGTCCCTTCGTCATTGCCACCGCAGAACCATGTCACCATTCTTCAGCGCCATCTTGTCTCTACCGACCACACCGCCGCCATGAATCTACGCTGGGCCGATCTCGGCACTGCAGCCACCACTGAAGCTGTGGGTCCTGCACCAGGCACGAGGATCAAACCCGCCTCTCTTTGCCACTGTCGGGAACACAATCTCGCCTCCATCTGCCATCGCCGCCAGGAACACAAACGCGACTTTGTCCGCTGCCACCGTGGGGAACAAGCCTTGTCTCTTACACGCTAGACACCTTCACGCCATCTGACCTCTCCACAGAAGGTAAGTAAAGTTAAAAGTTCAAAAAAAATCTGGGAAAGAAGGGAATAAAAGTAAAAGCGGACGGAGCAGACGAGCTCTGGGCTCAGGAGCTCACACGATGTGCTGCTACTCTATTTGCCAACATGACTGGAAATTAGAAAAGAGTATTAAATTTAAATAAGTAACTATACTTGGGTTTAACTGTGAAATACCAGGAATAAAAGAAAGTCAGCACCAATGTAACAAAATGATATGGTAATCCCAAGCAGAATAAAATTAACATGAAAGGAGTCAAGTTAAAACATGGCAGCAGAGGTCTCTTAAGGTGAATGTGTGGCCTGTAAGATGTGGTTCCTCGTCCAACCCTTACACAGGAAATGCTGCTAGCTCTGGGTTGTAGAGCTCAAGTGGAATCACTGTGGAACATTTGTGATGCTGAGAGTTATGAGGATAGCACTTTCAAAGAGGTTGTCAAACTGCAGCTGAGGGGCTTGGAGGTAGAAAGGGAAAGGGTGATCACCAGGCTGTCCAAGAGAAATGGACACCTAATGCAGGGGGTCCCCTGGGCTCCCACTCAGAAACCAGTTTTCTGTTTTGCAATCTGGTGAGGTCAGTGGTTCCTTAAGGGCGTGAAATCAGAGCCATGTTGTGTCAAATGGATGGTGCAACTGTACAAGAAGGGAGGAAGAGCAATAATTATTGGGCATTTGATAGGGATAACAGACAGGCATTTCTGTGGCTGTAGACATGACTCCAGCATGGTATATTACCTCCCTGGTATGGTCAAGGATGTCACAGAAAACTTCAAGAAATTCTTCTTGGGTGGGGTGAAAAATCATAGGTCGTTGTCCATTTTAGTACCAGGAAGGCAGATTTCGCTCTGCAATCAGAATTTAGGGAGCTAGGTGGAAAATTAGCAAGCAGGGCTTTAAATGTAGTAATCTACAGATTACTACCATGCCAGAAATTGGAGGATAAGACAGGTGAATGTGTAGCTGAAGATGTGCAGGAGAGAGGGCTTTAGATTCCTGGGACACTAGGACTGGCTCTGATGGAGACGGCACCTGTACAATCTGGATGGGCTGCTCACGAATGGAACTGGGATACAAGTCAATTGAGAGTGTTCTGTTAATGTTGTTAGAAGAGTTTTAAAGTAACTTGGCAGGAGTGTGGGAACCAAGAGAAAATATTAGACAAGTGTTCCAGGGTTCAAAAATACTTGGAGTCACAGATTGCACTGGATAGAGAATAGAAAGTTAATAGCATTTATTGCCCATCCCTAGCTGTCCTTGAGAAGTTGATGGTCAACTGCTTTCTTGAATCGCTGCAATTCACATGCTGTAGGTTGACCCACAATGCCCTTAGGGAGAGAATTCCAGGATTTTCACCCAGCGACAGTGAAGGAACAGTGATATATGTCCAAATTAGAATGGTGAGTGGCTTGGAGGGGTGTTTGAAGGTGGTTGTATTTCCATGTATCTGCTGCTCTTTTCCAACAATCAACAATGTGTTCATGGTCATCAGTAGATTCTTCATTTCAGATATTTTTTATTGAATTCAAATTCGAACATCTGCTATGGACTCAAACCCAGGTTGAGATTGTTGACTTGCTCGCCAAGCTGGCTGGTTTTCGTTCAGGCGTTTCATCACCATTCTGGGTGACATCATCAGTGGAGCCTCCGATGAAGCGATGTTGTTTCACTCTGCTTGGAATTTATACTGTCAGGTCCGTTATGGTGAGTGGTGTCATTTCTGCAAGTGATACCACTCACCATAACTGACCTGACAGTATAAATTCCAAGCAGAGTGAAACAACATCGCTTCATCGGAGGCTCCATTGATGATGTCACCCAGCATGGTGACGAAACGCCTGAACGAAAACAAGCCAGCTTGTCGAGCAAGTCAACAACTTCACCCATAACCTGAGCTACAGATCTTTGCTAAAACATCAAACCCAGGTTCCCACAAAATTAGCTGAGTTTCTGGATTAATCATCCAGTGATGATTCTACAAGGCTATCGGAATTAACGAGAAAGTAATGAAGTCTACATCAGGATTACTGTGCATGTACATGAATGCATGTAGTATAATAAATAAGATTGGGGAGTTGCATGCACAGATCGCCATGTAGAAATGTGATGTTGTAGCAATAACAAAGACCTGGCTTAAGAAAAGGGAGGGGTGGATATTAAATATTCCTGGGCACAAGATGTTCAGAAAACATAGAAAAGTAAAGAGTAGAGACGGAGTGGCAGTATCAGCTAAGGAGAGTGTTACAGTGCTGGAGAAAGAGGATCTCCTATAGGGCTCAAAGATAGAATACATTTGGCTAGATTTAAGGTACAAAAAGAGCTTGGTTCACATTGTTTGGTGTAGTTAGTAAGAACATAAGAACATAAGAACTAGGAGCAGGCGTAGGCCATCTGGCCCCTCGAGCCTGCCACGCCATTTAATAAGATCATGGCTGATCTTTTTGAGACTCAGCTCCACTTACCTGCCCACTCACCATAACACTTAATTCCTTTACTGTTCAAAAATTTATCTAGCTTTGCCTTAAAAACATTCAGCAAGGTAGCTTCAACCGCTTCACTGGGCAGGGAATTCCACAGATTCACAACACTTTGGGTGAAGAAGTTCCTCCTGACCTCAGTCCTACATCAGCTTCCCTTTATTTTGAGGCTATGCCCCCTAGTCCTAGTTTCACCTGCTAGTGGAAACAACCTCCCTGCTTCCACCTTATCTATTCCCTTCGTAATCTTATATGTTTCTGTAAGATCTCCCCTCATTCTTCCGAATTCCAATGAGTATAATTCCAGGCTACTCAGTCTGTCCTCAATCTTGTAGAATCATCACTGGATGATTAATCCAGAAACTCAGTCTCTCCTGTAAAACACCAATTAGTAGGAAGGATGTAGAGGAACAAGTCTGCAGTGAAATTTGTAAGGACCGTGTCTTTTTTATCTTTGACTTTTTAAGAAATTTGGATTGAAATGAACAAAAACTGTTTTAAAAAGCAATGTTTTAAAAGGATGCTATATGTTTTGAAAAGCAAATAACCTAATAGCCATTGCAGGCACAGTGTACACAGCAGTTTTAATAAGCAGTGTTAACATTTGAGTTGTAAATGAAAGGGTTCTGCATTCAGGTGTACTGGATGGCGACAAGATGTTAATTGGTCTATGGACTAGTGACCAGATATCAATGACAGTGATCTTGCCAACAACTATGTGAGCCAATCACATAGCTGTTAGCAGGCAGGGGTCTTTGTAAACATTGCTTGGCTCCAGTTCATCTGCAAACGAGGCTTGCACTCCTGCTTGAATAAGCAGCTATATAAAGAGTACTTACAATGCGTGTCAGGTAACTTGCTGTTGAATAGTGCGGAAACACTTCAACAATCCTTGCTTTAAATTAAAACAAATCTTTCCCATTTCACTCCAGAAAAATCAAAAATACCAAAAGCAAAAGATCTGGTCCTAACACTCATAGGCGGATTAAGAATGAGAGGCCATAGATTTAAAGTGATTTGGAAAAGGAAAGAACACAATGATGGGAAAAAAGCTTTTTCACGCAGTTAATTGTTTGGGTCTAGGCAGCACTGCCTGGAAGTGTAGTGGAGGAAAGTTGAACTAATACATTCAAGAGGACATTAAATGATTATTTGAATAGAAACAATGTGCGTGGATATGGAGAAAAGGCAAGAGAATAGCGCTAAGTCATGATGCTCAGTTGGAGATCTGATGCAGAAACAATAGGCCGAATAGCCTCCTTCTACACCATAACAGTTCAACAATTATGTGATATGGTCATGACATTGAAAGATTGTGTGGGATATTATATATTTCATACAACAGCAAAAAAAGAAATATGGTGGAAGATTGTTGCAGGTTTATATTTGTATGTGATTTATTGAATCCAATCGATTTGTGTGCATAGTATTCTTAACTATTTGCATTATGCAATGAAATAAGAGACTTAAAATTTGACATATATACTTCACCCTTCATGGAAATTCTATAACTTGTGTAACATGTACACTTGGCTCAGTTCATAAATATCATGACAATCAATAATGCAATTGGAATTATGAAATCTTATAAAGGTACTAGCTAATTGAAAACAGTCTATATGCATATTTAAAGATCAGTTTGTGCTTGGCAGATTTCATTAATTCTTATTTGAGGAAAGCAGTCATAATTTTAAAAGAAATAAACTGAATGTGGTATTCTGAGACTTTTAGAATACACTTCATAGGCATCATAAACGAGAATGCTTATTATAAAGATTAAGATATTTGAGGGAGGATTATTATGATTCAGGAAAGTTAAAGGATTACCTATTTAACAACCCATCAAATTTCAACAAAACTGAATGCAGCTGAATTTCTGGTTACCTTGCACTATCATCTCATTATTTTTATCCACTGTCTGAGCCCCAGATATTGCTACAGTAGTTCCTTATGTTCAATAGCTTCTAATCAACTTGTTCAGAGATGTTATTACCCTTCTTTGGAGAAGTTGGGACTTGAATCCAAGCCTCATAACTCAGGAGTAGGAACACTACCACTGCACTACAAGAAGCCTCAGGGTCTTTAGGGCAGTATCCTGTACCAAATCATCTCTAGCCACTTCATCAATAACCATCCTTCCAACATAAGGTCAGAAGTGGAACTGTTTGATTCAGCTTTCCCTCAGATCCTAAAGCAGTTGTCAAGCCTTGGACAACATTCAGGCTTAGTCTGATAAGTTGCAAGTAACATCTGTACCATTTAAGTGCAAAACAATGCCCATCTCCAATAAGAAAGAATTTAACCAGGTGCCCTTCACATTAAATGACACTGAATCACCAGACTTGGGGTTACAGTTGACCAGAATCATAAGACTTATTAAAATACTGCAAGAACAGGCTTGGGCCTGGGAATTCTCTCTTTCTGTCATCCCAATGCGTGGTTCACCATTGGTATAATTCAAAAGCGGGATGGGTTAGTCACCACTTGCCTGGATGAATGTAGCTTCAACAAGTTTCAAGAAGCACAACACTGTTGTATTTTGTGCCCCGGGGAAATGATACACAAGTTTCAATGTGTCTGCTGTTTCACTTTTGCAACAACTTATCTTAGTTTAGTCCTTTTTTCCAATGTGACCACACCCAGGTTGAACTAGTTGGGCACAGGGAAACACCATCAAACACTGAATAATTGAACAAATGAACACCACAGGCACCAACCAACATAAAGCAGTCCTGTTCTTCAGCGCCCGGTTCACACATTAATTAGTTGCTCCCTCCACCACAGGCCCACCTTGGCAGCATTGTGTACCACCCAGATGCAGCAACTCGCCAGTTAAAGCACCTTCCAAATTGGCAAACTCCTACCACTCAGAAGAAATGGGTAGCAATCACTTATCCATCTCGCTTTAATGCTCATGCTGCTTAGAAATATATCACTGCTCCTTCCTTGTCACCGAGAAAACATTGCTTAATCATATCCCGAAGAGTACTTTGGGTGTACCTGCGGGGCTGCAGCTCACCACCAACTATTCAAGGAAATGCAGAGACCAGCAACAATACTGGGCTTTTGAAATACATACATTTCATAAATGAGAACAAAAAATGTTATCACTCCTGTTCTTCATCCCATCACAAATATTGCCTTTTGTTCTTTCTCTTCCCTCTTTTACCCTATGTCAGTATTTAGAAACATAAGACCACAAGGTGTAGAAGCAGAATTGGACCATTCAACCTATTGAATCTGTTCCACCATTTCCTGAAAATTGAATAATCATCAACAGAAATATTCCATTATTGAGAAGGAGACCTTGAGTTTGGTGTTAGCATCACAACATTTCAACATTGCCAATATTGTGTCTGAGACAATTTATATTCTTTTTAAAATTTTGGTTTTGCATTAATTTGGTGCTGGAGAATGGTAAATTTGTACAATTTTCACTATACTCCTGTATTTGTGTACTTGAGCACATGTGACTGTAAAATCTAATTCCAATTCTAGGGCAGGATTCAATGATGGTAACAGCATTGATTGTCAAGTGGCAGTAGTCACACTGACTCTTATTGGAGAAGGTCATTGCCTGGTGTTTGTGAGGCACAAATGTTACTTGCCACTTGTCAGCCCAAACCTGGATATTTTTCATAACTTGTTGCACTCGAACATGAATTGCTTTAGTGTCTGAGGAGTCATGAATGGTGCTGAATATTGTGCAATCATCAGCAAACATCCCCACTTCTGACCTTATGATGGAGGAAAGATAGTTGGGCCTAGAACACTACCCTGAAGAGCTCCTGCAGAGATGTCCTGATCTGAGATGACTGACCTCCAACAACGACAACCATCTTCCTATGTGCCAGATATGACTCCAACAAGCGGAGAATTTGCTCTCTGTTAGACATTGCTTTCAGTTTTGCTCAGGGTCCTTGATGCCACACTCGGCCAAATGTGGCCTTGATGTTACTCTCACCTCACCTCTGGAATTCAGCTCTTTTGCCCATTAAACTCCCAATTCCAGATATTTACTGAATCCTAATTCTACCTAATGCCTTGGCAGATTCGAACCCATGACCCCAGAACATTACCAGGATCTCTGGATTAATAATCTAGATATAAAACAACCAGGCCATCACCTCCCCAAGTGTATCTGCAGCCCAGCAGATTGGTAAGGATGAGATTAAGTATGTTTTTCCCTCTTGTTGGTTCCCTTAACACCTACCGCTGACCCAGTTTAGCAGCTATGTCCCTTAGGACCCGACCAGCTCGATCAGTAGCACTGCTGCTGAGCCACTCTAGGTGGCAGACATTGAAATCCCCCACTCAGGATACATTTTGCGCCCTTGCCACCCTCAGTGTCTCCTCCATGTGTTGCTCAACATGCAGGAGCACTGATTCATCAGCTGAGGGAGGATGGTACATGATATCAGCAGGAGGTTTCCTTGCTCTTGTTTAACCTGATGCCCTGAGACTTTATGGGAGTCTTGGGATTCAATGTTGAGGACTCCCAGGGCACTTCCCTCCTGACTGTATACCATTGTGCACCACCTCTGCTGGGTCTGTCATGCCAACGGGGACAGGACATCTCCAGGGATGGTGATGGTGCTGTCTGGGACATTGACGGTGAGGTATGATTTCATGAGTATGTTTTGAGTAGTGTGTGAGACAGCTCTCCTAATTTTGGCACTAGTCCCCACATGTCAGTAAGGAGGACTTTGCAGGGTCGACAGAACTGTTTCTGTCATTGTTGTTTCCAGTGCCTAAGTCGATGCGAGGTGGTCCATATGGTTTCATTTCTTTGTCGAGACATTATAGTACTGCTACAACTGAATGGCTTGCTAGGCCATTTCAGAGAGCAGTTGAGAGTCAACCACATTGCTGTGGACCTGGAGTCACATGTAGGCCAGACCAGGTGAGGATGGCGGACCTCCTTCTCTGACAGGCATTAGTGACCCAGATGCATTTTTCCAACAATCAACAACAGTTCTTAATTCCAGACTTTTTAAAATTGAATTCAAATTCCACCATTTGCTGTGGAAGAATATTAGCTGAGTTTCTAAATTAATAAAACAAAAGCAGCTTAATAGCCTAGCTATAATACCACTGGGCAATTGCCTCCTATTAATCAGAGAATGTTAAAATCTCCAAGAGCCTTAGCTCAGACATGTTGATTGTGAGCATACACTAATCTGGCATTTTTATTGTCAAGACAAAGGAGAAAGATCCTTAAATAAATAAAATGTTGACCTTTATTACAAGAAGATTTGCGTAAAGGAGTAAAGGTGTCCAACTGCAAATATTTGTAGCCTTGGTGTGACTACATTTGGAGTATTATCTGCCGTTTCATCTCCATTGTTTAAAAAAAAATATTGCAATAAAAGGAGTGCAACAGAGGTTCATCAAACTAAATGCTGCGAAGGAGAGATTGTCCCATAAAGATGGAGCCTTCATTCTCTGGAGTTTAGAAGAATGAGAAGTGATTTCATTCAAACATACTTGTTGGCCCCAGCTGGGGGATCTAAAATTAAGAGACACAATCTCAGAATAAGATCATAGAACCCCCACAGTGTGGAAGCAGGCCATTCAGCCCATTGAGAGCGCACTGCTTCACTCAGGCTGACACTTCTATTCCTGCGTTTCCCATGGCTAATGCTAGCCTGCACATTCCTGGATACTATGGACAATTTAACATGGCCAATCCCCACCTAACATGCACATCTTTAGACTATGGGAGGAAACTGACGCAAACAGGGGAAGAACATGCAAACTCCAAACAGACAGTCGCTCAAGGCTGGACCCCTGGCACTTGGAGATAACAGTGCTGACCACTAAGCCACCTTGCCACCCCAAATAACAGAGGCTGGTTTTGATCCATCGACCTCTGGGTTATGGGCCTAGCACGCTCCCAGCCGAAAGAAGGAGAACTTGGATGATGGTGAATCATCAAAATACTCTTCACCAGAGAGATAGGGAGGTTCAATTACTGAGTATGTTTAAGACTCAGATTGATATAGTTCTACATATTAATAACATCTAAGGATACAAGGATAATGCAGGAAAGTGGAGTTCAAGTAGAAGATTAGTCCTGAACTTTTTGAAGAGTGGAGTGGACTCAACAAGCTGAATGGCCCATTCTTTTTTCTTATGGAATGGAGTATTGCTCCACAGATATTTCAGACAGGGAGAGCTACCCAAAGTACAATATCCCATTCAAATCCAATCAATGGGTATCCTTCTCCCTTTTAATTGATCATTGTCATCCCTTGTTAAATATTCAGCATGTCTTCATCCAAGCTTCCTCTAACTAACAGGTTAAAAGTATAAAATCCAGTAATAAAGGGTGGCTGATGGATTCCAGTAAGTGTACAGATCCCGCTGCATAATATTTAGGAATATTCATATGCGGTTATCCAGCTGTACCCATTTATTAAAATTCCAGTAATAGTCAATAAATTGCTTAGGCATCATAATTTAAGTCGAAGGATAGGAAGATAACATTAGAAAATCAAACATTTAAAAAATTATTACAGAGTTCTCAATACTACCGTGCAGGAACCTGGAAAAGGAAGAATAATGTCAAATAAAGTAGGTATATTGTTAACCCTAGTTCAATGGTGCAATTGCTCAAGAGTTGACTGCAAAAGTGAGACGAATGGATGTAACATCCTAAGATCTATAGCTTCCTCAATGGAGGGTGGTTTTAATGGGACTGTCTGAAAAGATTTACAATCATCACACATGGAGAAACATTTTGAGTGGAATTGAGTATGGCAGATGATGCCAATGGGTGTGACACATTGTCATATTCACTTGTAATTTCATGTTCTATTTATCACCATATTTACCCACTCTCACCTGCATGCATTACTCAGCTTATACATTATTGAAACTGTCTTCTGTTCCTTGGCTAACTGTGGACTCAATTATTCCAAAGTCTTCCTTACTAACCTCCCATCTTCCACCTATTCCTAGATTTGAACTCATATATAAAATTCTTCAGTTGTAACCCACCTTGAACCAATTCCTGCTCACCAATTAGGCCTGTCCTTAATTGATGCATTGTCTGTCAATCAGCAGCATCTCAAATTTTACATTCTTATTTTGTTCAAACTCATCGATGGTTCTCTCTTTCTCTAGCCTCTCGTCATACAATCCTTGGAGAATATCTGTTTCCTCTAGTTCTGGCCTTTTGTATGTTTCCAACTTCCTGTGCTCAATTTTGGTGGTTGTGTCTTCAGTTGTGTGGGTGCCAAGCTCTGAAATTCCATCTCAAAACAGTTCTGAATGTTTATCTCTTCAGGATGCCTCTGTCACATCACTTTTTGTGTCAATATGGTTTTGTTGATTACATTTGCATATTCACAATTATTATGTTCAGGCTGCTAAGTAATTGCAAGTTGGTGTTTGTAGCACCATTAAATAACCTTTAGGTCCTTGACCAATGATTTACCATGGCAAACAAGCAGCCCACATACCATAGGTAGCTTGAGAGCACAACTACAGATGGTTTAGGAACAAAGAACTGAACAAAGAGCAAAGATGTTAGAAACCAGCATACTATGCAGAAATCACAATTAGGGAATAAGTAGAGTTCTGAAACATGAAGCATCAAAAGGTGTTGACTGACTATGATTTCAAAGCAAGATATTCCAGCATTCTAATATACTACCAGTGAACCAGTATAGGGACAAGGGGCTGAATGGCTTACATTTGTGCTAAATGATTGTAATAACTCAATGCAATGCAAAGTGGCAAGATAACCTAATTCATCACCTAAATCCAGATCCCTAGACTAGCATCATATTGTGTTTGTACAATTTATAATGTTGGTGATTAATAAAAATCCAATTTACTTATCCTTTAAAAAAACACTTTAGTGAATCATTTACTCATGAGTTATTCAGTAACTGATTATAAGCAAATTATTTTGTTTAATTATTCTGTTTGATAGAACACATTTTATCAGCTATAGCCCTCTGCTGCAGTGACAGAAGATTTACTGATTCTTCAAATTGTCATCCACTGTAGTCAAGGCTTTCCTAACTGAGGTGCCTGGAGTGAATACACTCAATTTGTCCGTCAGGCTCATGTTACTGCTGCTTCTCTGGAGGTTATTAAAATAGCTATGGTACAGAGCGTGAGAGACATATCATGCTTTAGCTGGCACAGGATTGTGTCAATCCCTCTATGAAAGACTAGCAGAATATGCCATACTGCTCATGTGCCCTGGAGCGCTCTCAGGCTGACAAAGAAAAGCACTCCAAACTATCCTTCAATCAACTTCAAAATTCTTTTGTGCTTTTGTTTAGCAGAAAAAGTTTACCCTTAAAAGAAAAATATCCACTCCAATCATAAGTCACCAAAAGAAAATGAAGTATTAATTATATCTTGAAACAAAGGGAGAATAGATTTATTATACAGCACTTTTCACGGCATCTAACACCTTTTACAGCCAACGAATTATGTTTGAGGTTTTGTCAATATCATAATGTAGGAAACATGGCTGCAATGGCTACAAACAACAATGTGATCATGGCTAAATAGTCATTTGTTTTCTATTGAGGGATGGTCCTTGCTGAACACATCCAGACTAAGTCGTGGCCCTTTTGCTGTTCCATTGATGGTATAAACTCCTTATGCACTTGCTGAGAGACGTATACAATGCTGCACATTACTGAGAATTGTGCTTTCCACAGACTGGGTGGCTGAACAATCACCTAAGACACAGCAAACGAAGTTTGCTTTTAGGAATTTGTATTCACTAAATAAATAATAGTGAGGGATGAATTTTGTTCAGGACTCCAGAGAAAACTCCAAAACTGTTTAAGAAAAGAGTGCTTTGGGATCTTTTACATTCAATGAAAGGGTAGTTAAGGCTCTAATTTAAGATTTTGTCTTCTCGATATCATTTAAAGACAGTACAGCGCTTACCCAGTATTGTGCTGGAAGCTTCAACATTGGTTCTGTACTCGAGTTTCCAGAGTGGGACTTGAACCCATAGTCATCTGTCACCAGGCGAACAACAGTCAACTCTCCAGAGAATAAAGTCATTTTGTTAATGAATATTAGTCAGTACAGCACATTGCTACATGCATTTAGTATATATTCGAAATATAATGTACAGTAGAGCAATTTAGAGATTGGATTCCAAGGATTGCTTGGAAAGCTTGTCTATTGCTTGAAGGAATGGTAATGTTTCTTAACACAGACCATTTCTCTTAAGGAATAAGTCACTAGCAATCCTTATTTGGTCGAGGAGAGGAAATGGATGCTGGGATGGTGTAAAGAACAGCGATCCATCATTTGCACTGAATGTTTGTCATTTGTTAATTGATTTTCAGATTAAATTAAATGCTTGAGGCAGGAAGTTCTGCATGTAACAGCAATCAGTTATAAACAAACATGCAATTGGGTACCATGGCAGCATTTTCCTCAAAGTGCTTTTATTTTAACTTAATGGTTAACTCATTCTGTTCTGACTGAGGACTGGTGATTAGATAGTGCTGAAATGAAACTATTTGCAACTCCTCCTCTCTTTATGCTAGCGTCGCTGCAATTCTGTTCAATGATGATCTTCTAACAGTTGTCATCCAACCAACACCACCAAAAGCAGATTATATTGATGTATAATGAAAGTTCATTCCATTATACGGGTGACTACAGTGATTGTATGGCTTGACTTTTTAAAAGTTGTTTCACAAAGGAATGTGTTTAATTCACATAATCAGAAGGTTGTTATTAATAATAATGACTCCACATTGGAGTCAGTGACAGGTTCATTGTTCCTCATCTCTTTATCAATGTTTTGGGTGAAAGTAGAAAGGAAAGTACTTGCGTTCCCCTTGTACCTTTACGACCACTGAAAGCAGTCATAGCCAATGAGATATTTTTGAACTATAGTCACTATTGTGGTATAGGGAGACATGGCAGACAATTTGCAAACAGCAAGCTTCCACAAACAGCAATTTGGTATTGGTCAAATAATTAGTGTCACTAAGATTGATTGAGGCGTGAGTATTACTAGGTCACCAGGGACAGTATCTAGCTCTTCTTCAGAGCAGTGTACCTAAAAGAGTAGGTATGACTTTGGTTTAACATCAAATCAAAAAGATAACACCACTGAAAGGAACTTAAGTTTTCTGCTGAAGCCTTGACAGAGCAATGAACAGATAGCTTCCGTCTCAGTGGCTAGCTGTGCTATGAACTGAGCCATACTCATACAATGGTCTGACTTTTCATGCAGATACAGGGGCTTTCCATTTGATCAAAAATGCTGGCGGAGGCCTGAATCTGGAAGTTTCTCCCCTGAGCTCAGCCTCTGCCAGTTTTACATGGGTGTGGTGTGAGGAGGAATTGAGGCAGTTTCTAATTTGTACGTACGTGGATCCTGGAGACAGCTCCCATATAACTCATAACTTGCCACTACTTATGTGTGATTTTGCTGATGTAAGTCCCTGAAACACGAACACAGATTAGACCTGGCAGGAGCAGAACATTGTAGATTTGTTGGATAGTCAGGTTACACTTTTCGATGTCCTGGGACGCCTTTGGGAGAGAATGGTTAAATTGCAAATGAATATTTGTACAAAGTGCATAAACACATTGGCGCTGTAAACATGACAATGAACAATGAAGTTGTTAAAGAATTGTCAAGGTGTCAAAGAACTATGAAAATTGTTCAGAAGTTTTGAAGTTGCCAAGGGATTTGGCTCTGCCAGGATTTAAGTTTAAAAATAAAAGTGTCAAGTTAAAAATATCAGTGCTTGCTATTCAAATCTGTCTGTTGACATGAGCCTGAAGACTACTATTATAGGATTGTTACTACAGGACTTACTTTACAGAATAACATTATTTCAGTGGGGAGTCAGTTAAGTGAACATTTTGACAACTCCATATTGCTGTTGATTAGAATTCTTTGTTTTTTTAAGAGATAGTACTTAAATGAAGTGTTTATTTTAAACAGATATCAGTTCAAAATACCAAATGCTTGTCATTGATAGACAAACAACTTTGTTTGATATCAGCAGATATCTTGAGCCTTTCCATGGTGGATACTGGAGGGGTTGGACTGGAGGGGTAAGATTAAAAGTGCTGGGTGGAAGCATGATTGGCATTGGTTCGTTCAAGTTGATATAGAAGCTATAAACATATATGGGAGAAAGAGTTGGGGCCAGGGTCTGGCATGGAACATAGGTAAGAGCTGAATCAAACTGCCTGAATGTTAGTATTTGCAGAAATAAAGGCCTTATGTAAAAAGAAATAAACCTCATGATGAAATGCATTTTGCTTTGCAGAAGTCTTCCATCATGGATAAATGTAGACAGCGCACTCAGATTGTGATAGCTTTAAGTAGGTGTAATCATGCTATGTTGCATGTTCACTGCTACTGAGAACAAATAGTGTGCAAGCTAAAGGAGGTCCATGAAGATATACAGGATATTTTTTCTGGAAAATTGGAATATTAAATAAGCACGAATAAACAAACATTAGTCAGGCCTGATTTTATAACGAAACATAAAAAGCAAGAAATATGAGCAGGAATAAGCAATAGAGACACTCAAGACTGCTCTGTCATCCAATAAATTTTGGCTTCAACAACAATTTCTCGTACTTCTGTCATCTTTATATTCTTTAATTTCTTTATCATCCAGAAATCTATCCATCTCAGTCCTGAATATAATCATTAGTTGAGCATCCATAAAACTCTGGGGATGAAAATAAAAGATATAAATCTTTTATGGAAGACATTTCTCCTTATCTCAGTCCGAAATGACCAATTATCATTCTGAAACTATGACACCCCTGGATCTAGCCTCTCCATCCAGGAAAAAACAATAATGGAAATGTTTCTTACCTCAGAAATGGACATCCAACCAGAAGCAACCTCAGACAAAAAACAAAATTGCTGGTGATGCTCAGCAGATCTGGCAGCAGCAGTGGGAAGAAAGCAGAGTTAATGTTTCAATTTCAGTGACGCTTCATCAGAACTGAAGGAGTAATCTCAGTGTTGGCTGCTTAAGACCCAATTAGCGTAATTTTCAGTTGGTTGTGTAAATCGGTCCACAGAATACTTGAGTGAAACACAGAGGATTTACAGCTAGATATTAGAGTCTTACCTCTGATTGGGAATAGCCTCCAGTAATTACAATTTCCAGGTACAATAGGACAAGTGTACATCACAGTATTCATGTGGTGGTGCAGTCTCAGTTGCAAGCTGTGCATCACAAATGCCCCTGCATTCTGGACCCCTTTCATCCCTTCATAAGTAAACCAAGGATGATAACAGCTCTCGTATCATTCACTACAGTCATGGTTCTAAATGTTCGTTTCCTTTAATACATGGTCTGACATGGAATGAAATATTTAACTTTTTGCTAATCTACAATTTTCTGCAACTGATTTGTAACAAGACTGTAACAAGCACAGATAATTTTTTTTTCTAAATGGGCTGCAGGAGGTTACAGACGTTAATACAGATTACCACGCATCATGTCCCTACTCATACCTGATTTGTCACCAACAGTAGCAAACAGATCATAACATAATCTTGCTTTCACTCCTTGGTTGTCACAACATCACCTGCTTTTTGCCACTTGCTCATTAAATTGCGACTTACCAAACAAGAAACCACGGAGACAACAAGGTGCAGGGCTGGATGAACGCAGCAGGCCAAGCAGCATCATAGGAGCAGAAAGGCTGACGTTTCGGGCCGAGACCCTTCATCAGAAAAGGGGGAGGGGAAGGGGTTTCTGAAATAAATAGGGAGAGAGTGGGAGGCGGATAGAAGATGGATAGAGGAGAGGATAGGTGGAGAGGAAACAAACAGGTCGAAGAGGCGGGGATGGAGCCAGTAAAGGTGAGTGTAGGTGGGGAGTTAGGGAGGGATTAGGTCAGTCCATGGAGGACGGACAGGTCAAGGGGGCTGATGAAGGGTCTAGGCCCGAAACGTCAGCCTCTCTGCTCCTATGA
>NC_063348.1:39726073-39787317 GCF_021869965.1 Rhincodon typus
TGCTGTGTTCATCCAGCTCTACACCTCATTATCTCAGTATCTCTAAGCAGATATTTTTACAAGTGCAGCATTCTCCTAGTGTGTATTGAGAGGATCAAGATAGATTTTTATGTTCAAATCTTTAGAGACACTTGAACCCACACCTTCTGCCTCAGAAACAGGAGTGTTACCCAGGTTGAACAGGTTGACACTAATACGCAATTCTGTTGAAATGCGTCTGAGCCTTGTGAACAAACAAGCATTAGAACAATGTACATACAAGCATTACATATCAGTAACCAATCAGACACCATTGAATCAGATATTTAACAGTCCAATTGGTACATTCAAGCACAATTAATAAATAGGAGAATTTTTTTGCTGTGAATATTCTTTTGGCAAGAGGATTTGTTTTTTCAAAAAATTAATGCTCAACAAATTGCATAAGGAGCCTTCTAATATCAGATATTTCATTCAGATATCGATACCTATGTCTGCTTCACACTACATGTTATCAGCACGTTAAGTTTTATATAAATGGTTTACAAATTCAGATTAATTGCAAAAATGGTGTAAAGTGTCAGTGTAATAAAGACCCTTGATCAGAAATGGTTGTACTTCAGGACTTACTGTGGTATGTTGCAAAAATAAGCCCACAGGGAAATGAATAGCATCGAACCTATCAGAGGTGGAACTTGTAAACATTTCTTCACACTCAGGGTGGTGAAGTTTGGCCCGGTCTTTTTGCAGCCTTGGTGGCATAGGATGAGTTTTAAACTGTGTATCTACTCATTCGTTAAAGTGACCTATTCCCCTCTTAGCAGCATCACCAATCTCTGCCCCACCAGATGTTGAAAGCTTTGTCATGCTTTTACTATTTCCAGGCTTGACCATTCTAATACACTGATAGCTGGCATCCTGCACTCTTCCTTCTGTAACCTTGAGTTCATCCAAAACTCTCCCTTCAGTTCTTAACTTGTATCAAATGCCATTTATCCATCACCCTTGTGTCTGCTGACCTACACTGGTTCTGGTAACTAAGGTCTCAATTTTAAAATTCTTGTTCTTGCTTTCAAATTCCTCCATGCCCTTGCCCCTCCCTACTCTTGTAATCTCTTCCAGCTCCACAATACTGTGAAATATCTCTGTTTAGTTGTGTTTTCTTAAGCATCTAGATTTTAATCACTGCACCATCGTGCTCAGAAATTCCTTCCTTAATCCTCTTCAATGCTCTACCTTACCTTCATTGTTGAAGACTTTCCTTCAAACCTTCATCTTTGGTCAAGCTTCTGGGTATCTGATCTAATGTCCTATCATTGGTCTTGGTGTCTAATTGTGTTTTATAATGCCTCTATGAAGATCCTTTGGGATGTTTTATCACATTAAAAGCACTATGTAAATCCATGTTATCATTGATACTGTTGTTGTCAACATTTAGAACTTTCTTCTGAAAATGACAAATTGAAGCCAGCTAAATCATCGAACTTAAAACAGAGGGTGATAGTTAATTTAGTTAACCAAAGCAAATGTGGGTGTATGGAGTTCAGTAAAGGAGCACTCTTGAACATATTGACTGGTTGAGTATCTTTGAGGGGCTAAATGTTCTCCTCCTTTATTTAAATTTGTGTAATGTATTGATAGACCGTATTGATGGAATATCTAATGTGAATAAATTTGTTTTGGAGTAACAGCCGTGAATAGCCTGATTTTTGCTTCAATGGTGTGGGAGCATCAATGGTGCTGGAGTTGGGCTTGCTGTTGGAACAGCCTGAGGGCATGTTCAGTGTTGAGTAAGCCTGTCTGAAAGGCTCTGGTGCTCTGGGAGTTTTGTCCCAGTAGTATTCAAAGCAGATAAGCTATCCTGCCTCACCCCTCACAGACTCACTCAGGTTGCCATTCCAAGCTGGATTTATTCCAGGAGTTGTGAAGGAAGTGACATCACAGAAACTTAGCACAGTGATGTGAGTGGTTTTTGAGTGAAGCATGGTGATTCATCAAAGATGGTAGGTCACCCATCACGCAGTATTGTGAAGCAAATTTGACATCCGGAAACTATTCACTCAAAAAAATGAATTTTCAACTTGTTCGATTCAAGTAGAGAGAAAAATGGCTATTAACCACATTATTTTATTCATTCCCAGGATGTGGGCTAGGCTAGCATTCATTGCCCATCTGTAATTGCCCAGAGGACAGTTGAGAGTCAGCCACACTGTAGTGGGTCCAAAGTCACATGTATGCTAGAGCAGGTAAGAACAGTGTCTTCTTTCCGTAAAGGGCATTAATGAACCAAATGGGTTTTTGTTGACAATCGACAATGGTTTCATGGTCATTGTCACACTTTTAATTCCAGATTTTTATTGAATTCAAATTTCACCATCTGCCATGGCAGGATTCGAACACTGGTCTCCAGAACTTACTTGGGTCTCCGGATAAATGGTCTAGTTGTACTACTACCTGCTATCGCCAAGGAGCTGTAAATCTTAATTACTCAACTCCCAAAACCTGACTCTCTTTTCCAGATTGTTATTATGTTGACATCATACATTATTCCAGCTAGTTTTAATTTGGTTTTTACATGATTCCTTTTTTTTTAACTCTCTCTTGAAAGCCTAACAAAGCTGCATACAAATTAACTTTGCTGAAGTCAAAGCATTTAAAATGAAACCTGACTCATGGACAACAGACATTTAGTTGTTGAAAGTATATCTAAATAGTCACAACTAAAACCTATTTGTTTTGTAATATCGACAGAACTCATCAATGCAGAGAAGAATATGTAAACCCATAACCAAGACTCAGTGAACATTCAATGAGTGATTCTATGACCTAACTTATGTAATCATTGATTTCTGGTCAAGTCCTACTTGGAAGGGAACGATGCATATTTGCTGCGCACAAATAGCATTCCAATTCTTCGGAATGCTTTCTTTTACATCTAGGATACAGGTAGTTCTGCTAAATTGTAAGTTTCGTTAACGCAAATCGACTGTAACGCGATTGATGAATAGTGGACGCTGTTTGGATAACAAAAACTTTCTGTTGTACAGGTTTTTCTATAGCGATTTTCTATGGCAATTTCCCCATAACGTGATTTTCTATGGTGATTTTCTACAGCGTGATTTTCTATAGCATGAGATCATGCAAGAACGCAATTATCAAGTTAAAGGAAAAGTACCTGTATTAATGCTGATTCCAGTAGATCTTCAGCAATTCTGATAGAGTTGGCAACCTAAACAACCCATACTGAACCTTTCAAAACACCTTCAATTTATCTTATAAATCTATACTAATTTATATCAATTAATCTCCCTTACCTACCAAACCTTGCTCTTATATCATTTCAACCTATGGGCAGTTCCTAAGAGCCATGTTAAAATTAAAAGTAATAAAGTTTTAAGCATCTATTACAGACCATACTATATAAAAACACTCATTTATTAAAGGCATTCAATACAGTTAAGACCCTTCCTGTACTAAATCCCTTGTAAAAGAAAATATTTGTATTAATAATCCCACCTCAGTTAATCTGTTAACAACTTCTGGAACTATCAGCTAATTGTATTTTTGTCTGTCTGACCATGCAAGCTCTAGGTACCAATGTGAGGGCCTTCAAGGAGCAACTGCAGTAATCAGACATTTACACAGTGCAGCTTAAAGACATCTCGAATCATCAAATCCTGCAAGTGAACACATGCAATGACCAACAGCGTGGGGTACAAATTCTGGGTACAAACTATCTTGACCACGTCACTGGTCACTACAAATTGATCACGGCCGTCTCTGTGAAGCAGAAGTAATCATGGGTGATCTTAAAATTGTCATCTGTCAGTCACAATTCACAAAGATGATCCAAGGCCTCACAAGTTGCATAGGGGCATGGAGCTGATTCCCTCACCTTGAGATGCAAACATTATCTAATGTGCTCTTATATGCAATGCTGCCTTCCTTGGGCAATGTGGGGGTTTGGGCGTGGGCTGGGTGTTTGTGGTGATAAGTTTTCAGTAATCCTACTGCCGGGGAGGTGATGTCCTAGCGGTATTATTGCTGGACTGTTAATCCAGCGACCCAGATAATGTTCTGGGGACCCAGGTTTGAGTCCTGCCATGGTAGATGGTGGAATTTGAATTCAATAAATATCTAGAATTAAGAATCTCATAATGACCATGAATCCATTCCATGTCAGGAAAACTCCATTTGGTTCACTAATGTCCTTTAGGGAAGGAAACTGCCACCCTTACCTGGTCTGGCCTACATGTGACTCCAGACCCACAGCAAATGTGGTTGACTCTTAACTGGCCTCTGGGTAATTAAGGATGGACAATAAATGCTGCTTGGTCAGTGACATCCTCATTCTGTGAATGAAAAAAAAAATTAGAATCTTCTACCATATTTGTGCTGTATATAGCAGGATAAGATCCATTACGACAAACGGCCATTTCCAGTCATGCTATGGCCCTCTTTGTCAGAGTCCTCAATGTCCCACTGTGTCTGATGCAAATGGTGTCTCCTCACATTATTGAGGACCGGCTCTCTTTCTCATGTTCCCCACAATATGACCATGACCAGTGGATCTAGTCACAGCAAGGGATACTGTTGCTATGGCCACAGAGTGCAACAAATGTGCAGACAAATTGAAGAGGAACAATGTGTCAGCAAGTCCAGCACCAGGGGCAACGTCCAGTGGCTGCCAAACAGCCTCAACATGAAGAAGGTACAGCAGAAGACCCCCTCAGGATGCTCGTGAGGTATAGGACACTTACTTCTATCTGCTGTGATACCATTCTCTCCAATTGAGTAAGATTCATTGTCACCACAGATGTCCTACTGGAGTGGGACTTACAGCCTGAATGGGTGGGTGCCCCATCCTATACCGATGTCCATTAAAGTGATAGCTGTGCTAATTTTTTATGCAAACGGCTGCCTCCAAGGATACATTGCTTATCTGTATGGGATATCTCAATCCTCAACCCACAAACATATCAAAACCGTTACCGATGCAATTTGACAGATCACATCACTTCATCTCATTTCATTTGATGAGACCTGTGCTGTATCCTGGGCATTAGACTTCACCAACATAGCTGGCTTCCCTCTAGCCTAGTACCTTGGAAGCTGCTATGATTCCATATCCTTGAAAATTCTTATGTTCCTGCTTCAATTCAAGGATACGTCTCAGGGATAGTTACTGGGAGACAAGGGCTACCCTCTACAACCAGACTGAGGACTTCTTTATGTAAATTTCAGACTGAGGTCTAGCATAGACATGATGCAGCCCATTCTTCCACCATGGAGAAGATGAAAGGTCTCCTGAACATTAGGTTATGATTCTTGGCTCAGTCTGGGGTGTGCCTTGCAGTTCTGTCTAGGAAGAATGTCCTGCATAATCTTAGCATGCTGTACCCCACACAACTGGAGCAGGTAAAAAGGGAATGTGCTAATGTGGAGGGTGGCAGTGATCTTCTGAGGAAGAAGGTGGAGATATTGAGCAATAAAAACAATGCATTCAACATCAGGTGTAACAAGTCATTTCGGACTAGATTGATACTTCGTTCCTATAGGTTTGAATTTGGTAAAGTGACTTTTCGTTGACTGTAAATTTGTTATTCCTTGAAAGGTGAGCAGCTTCTGTTTGTTCCCAGAAGCAAATGCAGTTTTCTTTTGCTTGTTTTTCTTTGTCATTTTTTTCTGCTATATAACAAAAGTCTATGTTTTCAACTGTGTGAAGGTTTTCCAACGTGATGTTCCCACATCAAAAAATCACAAGATTTTTATGCTTCCCTGAGCATTAAGGAAAAAGTATACTGAGTTTTATTGTGGCATTGTACTAAGGACAAGTAATCTGTGTAGCATCATTCTTAAAGACTGCATTTATAATTACAGTCGGGCAGATGATGTAAAGTAACAACACATTTATGAGTGTAAGCTTCTTCCATTTACAAAAAAGTGTCAATTGTGCCACTTACGTGCCCTTAGAAGCTGCTCTTTTCCACTTCCTTCCCACTGTGAAGGGCTATTTGTGACAATTAATCTGGTACATTACTGGGTTTTTGGTATGTGGCAGGAAGCCCGGATGGCCTTGACAGTGGTGAGTATGATTCTGTTGGGTTTCCAGGGATACACAGTTTAGGGTACGACTTAGGGATGTCACAGCGGGATTTCTGGCCTTCAAGACCGCCTGTCGCTTGCACGACATTTCTTGCAGAATGTTGCTAGCAACACCTGAGATTTTGGAAGATTTTACTTATTAGTTATAAAAGGCATTGGAGATGGGAGAGAGAGGGCTGTTGTAGTGAGTGGAATGGAAGACCAAAGAGGAATTCTCCAGGAATGGATAACCCAACAGATTTGGAGACAGTAAGGACTACAGATGCTGGCAGAATTATTCATTATTATTTCATTGTGAATTATGGGAACTTAGTCATCAGCTGTTAAAACAGTTGTCACAACACTGTGTGTGTACCCGAGTGACAGTGATATCTTTGACACCAATCAATGAATAATCCTCTAGACACCACTTGGTTGCTTCAAAAGAACAACAGTTTTATCGATTACACAACAGTAATGAAAACAACGTTGGAATTCTGAACCTGTGCGTTGTGACATCTGTAAAGACGCTTCCTATTTCTTTCCCTGGCATAGCCTAGAAATTGCCATTAGGGAATAAATGATTAAAGCATTGATGCAGTACGAAGCCCATTGTTTTAATGGATTTACAATGTGGAAAGTGTACCTTTACCACAATGGGTTCATATTATTCAAACTCCATGTTAGCAGCAACACAATCAGCATGTGATCACCCTGTTTCACTCTGTTTAACTGTTTGTCTGATCCATTGTAGAATCCTAGAACCATATAGCACAGAAGCAGGCCATTTGGCCCATCATGCCTACCCCAACATTTTGAAATAGCTCTTTAGTTTATAGAAATAGTAAATAGATGTTCAATTAGACCCACCATCCCCGCTTTTGCCCCACTGTCCTGCAAACTTTGAATCTTCTAGTATTTAGCCAGTTCCTATTAAATCTGCTTCCATGACTGTTTCAGGCTGTGGGTTCTCGATTACAACAACTTGTGACACAAAAGAAGGTTCCTAACTCCTCACGGTTCTTTTGCGAATCATCTTTATTCCTCCGGCACACTAGACCAAGCAAGCCTTGTCATTTCCTACCTCTAAAGAGGATGATGGCAGGAGCCTTCATCACAAGCAGTAGCATAGAGACCTGGCATGTCCATATACCAATAATCAAACACTGAATAAATCAATAGTTGGATACTATATTATTCTAGGCTAACTGGAGATTTTTAAACGGTGACCTGGTAAGTAACTGGAATATTTTGGCAGCCGCTGTAACTCAGTTAGTATCTCTTTCCTGTTTGCATCTGAAGGATCAGCTCAAAAACTTAAGTACAAAATTTAGATTGACCTTCCCAGAGCACTACTAAAGTGCTCACTCTCAGGGATGCCATGTCTCAGAGTAATGTTTTTTTTAATTGAAGCCCTGTCTGCCTTCTTAGATGGGTGTACACCATTATTTCAAAGAAGAGGAGGGGACATATCCCTATTTTCCTGCAAAAACATTTCTCTCTCAACCAAACAGCCCCAATAAATACAGAGCATCTTGTTGGCGGGAGTTTGCTGTGCTCACATTGACTGCCACATTTCATACATTTGATTCATTCCATGTGATATCAAGAAATGGCTGGAAATGCTATTGAAAAGGTATGGGCCCTGACAGCATTCAACAAAATGACTGAAGACGTATGTTCCATAACTTTCCGCTACTGTAGCCAAGCTGTTCCAGTACAGCTAAAACACTGGCATCAGCCCATCAATGTGGAACATTGTGCAGGCATGTCCTGCCCATAAAAAGCAGGAAAAATCCAACATGATCAAGCTCATCAGTCTACTGTCGATCATTAATAAAGTGATGGAAGATGCTATCAACAGCGCTTTCAAACAGTGCTGAGCAATAACCTGAACACTGACACTCAGTTTGGATTCTGCCAGTGCCACAGCTCCTGACCTTACTAAAACCTGGGTACAATCACAGTAAAAGAGATGAAAGAGGTGAGGTGAAAGTGACTGTTCTTTATATCTAGGTTGCATTTGACTGAGTGTGATATTAAAGAGCCCTAGCAAAACTGGAGTCAATGATAATCAGGGGAAAGACTCTCTGCCAGTTGGAGTCATACCTAGCACAAGGAAGATGGTTGTGGTTATTGGAGGTTAGTCATCTCAGTTCCAGGACATCTCTGCAGGAGTTCCTTAGGTAGCATCCTAGCCACAAGCTACTTCATCAATCAGCAACTTCCCTCCAATACAAGATCAGAAGTGGGAATGTTTGCTGATTATTGAACAATATTCTTCATCATTTGCAACTCCACAGATACAGAAGCAGTCCATGTCCAGGCAAATACTACATAAATGGTGATATTTTGGGAAATGTGGATGTACAAAGAGATGAGTGTCCTTTGTACGCCAGTCAATGGGAGTAGACAGGGAGGTGTAGCAAACAATTAGGAAGACAAATGGTATATTGGCCATCAGTGCAACAGGATTTGAGGTCAGAAGTAGCAATGTCTTACTGCAGTAATACAGGGCCTCGATGAGACCAAATCCAGAGTATTCCATGCAGTTTTTTATCTCCCCACCTATGAAAGGATACGCTCGCCATAGAGAGGGTGAAGTGGAGGTTTTTTGGCTGATACTGGGAATGGCAGGACTATCCCATGAGAAGAGATTAGTTTGACTGTGCCTGTTATCACGAGAGTTTAGATGGATGAGAGAAGATCTGACTGAAACATTTAACATTCTAATAGGGCTAGACAGACTAGATGCAGGGGGTATGTTTTCCTTGGCTGGGGAGTCCAGTACCAGGGATTGTAGCCTCAGGATATGGGGTTGGCCATTTTGAACTGAGATGAGGAAACATTTCTTCACTCAAAGGGTAGTGAACTTGTCAACTTCTCGACCACAGAAGGATGAGAAGGTTGTCATGTCACTGAATACCTTCAAGAAAAGATAAACATTTACAGTTTAAAGGCAGCAAGAGGTATGAGGAGAACGCGGGAATATGGCATTGAGATAAAGGATCAGCCGTATCATGTTGAATTGTGAAGCAGGCTTAAGGGATGAATAGCCTTTTTCTGCTCTTAGTTTCCATGTTTCTACATCCAAGTGCAGCAAGACCTGGCTAATATCCAGGTTTAGGCTGACAAGTGGCAAGCAACATTCATGCCACACAAGTGACAAGCAATGAATATCTCTAACAAGAGACAATCTAACCATCACCCCTTGACATGCAATGGCATTACCTTTGCTGAATACCCCACTACCAACATCCTGGGAGTTCTCATTGGCCAGAAACTGACTGCACCAGCCACAAAAGTATTGTGGCTACAAGAGCAGGCCCAAAACGAGGAATCTTGCAGCAAGTAATTCACCTCCTGATTCCTCAAATCCTGCCAACCATCTACAAGGCGCAAGTCAGGAGTGTGATGGAATACAACTCATTTGCCTAGATAAGTGCAATGCCAACAGCACTCAAAAAGCTCAACACTATCTAAGACAAAGTAACCCACTTGGTTGGCATCACATCCATTACCATTCACTTCCTTCATCACTGGCATACCGTATACCATGTTCAGATGCACTACAGAAATTCGCCAAGGCTCGTTAGACAACACCTTCCAAACACAAGACTACTTCTATCTATAAGGACAAGGGCAGCAGATATGTAGGAACACTGCTGGCAAGTTACCCCGACATGTCACTCACCATGCTAGCTTGGAAATATATCGCCATTCCTTCAGTGTCACTGGATCAAAATCCTGACAGTCCCTCCTTGATAGCTTTGTGGGTCTATCTAACGCACTGCAGCAATTCAAGGAGACAGTTTCCCACCCTCTTGTCAAGGGCAACTAGGGATGGGCAGTAAGTGATGGCCCTGCCAGTGATGCTGACTTCCCATGAATGAATAAAAAAAAGTAACAGTGACCACATTTCCCAAAAGATATTTACTTGACTGTAAAGTACTTTGTGAAATTGTTAAAGACATCATATAAATGGAAAGTATTTCTTTTAATCGATTTTAATTAAAACAAGAGCCTCATCTTTATGTTTAAACTGCAAGTGTCGATGAGCCCATTGATGTGTTCATTGGCTAATGATACTCACTGCCAATGTAATTTCATGTATTACTTCCTAGAGAAACCTGTCTAAATTTGATCAGTCTTTGTTTTATATTTACAATGGCAGTGATGTTTAAGTTGGATGAGTTTATAGTCTTCCAAGGAGTCTTTGCACACAAGGCCATTACAATTCATGAAGGCAAGCTCTTTCATTCAATTGAAGAAAGGGTTTGAACTTTAATATGCCCTCATTCTTCTTTCTAGTACCACTTTGTTCTACAGCCACTCTGTGCACTTACATATGGAGCCTTCCAGCTATGTCACCATGCCTGCTTCACCAGACAGGCTGCTGGCTTAATGCAGCAGAACTGGGTTTTTGAGCTTAAATTTAATGATCACTTTCTCATCCTTACTTAATAATTATTATTATTCTGATCTCTTACCACTCTCTCTAAGGATGCTGTGGAAATCCATCATTTCTTCATTACTCTGGATGGTAAACAATGCCAAGGTGTACAGTAACACATTGTCCTAGAAGATCACAGCATTCACAATTTTCATATACAAACCGACAAACTTTCTTCTCTCGCAGTTTCGGCACTTAGGAGAAAACAGAAAAATGAAACACATCTTCTGTTTGGCATGCAACCTATACTGTAGTATCTTTGAAAACCATTGCTTATTGCTAAGGGAGAGGAATGAACACAAAAGCAAAGACAGAAAGTGCTGGAGAAACTCAGCAGATCTGGCAGCATCTATGGAGAAGGAAACAGAGTTAATTTTTCGACACAATTAACTCTTCGCCAGAACTGAAAATAGCTGGGAAATTATGGTATTTATGCTAATGGAGGGTATGGGGTTGTGGGGAAGAAAAGGAGTGAGAATAATAGATGGTACCCAGAGAGAGAGAGAGAGAGATAGAGAAAAGGAGAACGTGACAAAGGAAATGTTGATAATAATAACGAATAGACGATAACGGAAATTGTGAATTGTTGAAAATTGGGTCACTGTGCAGAGAACAATCCATACAGAACAGGTCCTGGCATTGTGGGTGTGAGTAACAAACATGAGAGAGAGGTGTTCACACTCTGTTAAACTCAATGTTGAGTCCTGAGAGCTTTCCTGACAAAGGGTCACTGCTCTCAAAAGTTTAACTCCGTATTTCTCTTCACAGATGCTGCCAGACCTGCTGACTTTCTCCAGCATTTACTATTTTGTTTCATTTGTAGTCTTTATTAATTGTAATTAGTTCATAGTTTCTCACTCCTCCTGTTCTCCCATTGCCCTGAAAAGTTTCTCCCCTTCGAGTAATTATTCAGTGGCTTTTTGAAGTTTGCTATTGTCTGTGCTTCCAACAAACTTTCAGGCACTAAATTAGTTTTTAAAAAATGAAAGGAAACTTCCAAGTAGTTAGATAAAAGCTTGCTGATTCATGATTGAATTGTTTGAAATAAAGATTAGTTACACACTCAGTTGAAGTGGCTGGTATGGGAATGGGTGGAGGGAGTGCGTGGGGATTGTGAGGTTAGACTTTTTTGAAGTGAAATTAAGATGTCTGCCTAAAGGGAGTGTGCCTCATGGTAGAAGTCACATCACTATGGCAGACTAAAACAGACATTTGTACATGATTCCATTTGAATCCAAACAGAGGATAGGGCCAACTTTGAACCAAGGGAGGCAGTAATTCTAGAGCTTACAGTGAGGGGAGCAGAGAAGTAGTTAGGTTGAACACAAGCATTTTTCTGTGGCACAGACTGAGGAACTGGAGGCAGAAAACAATGATACTACAGCATTGTTACTGGCTGTAGGTGGTAATTACAATATGACATGTTTATATAGTCATTTTTCATTGTAAAGATGGCAATTTATAATGGAAATAAGTTGATACAGAGGAGAATAGGAGGTAAGAAGTTGTAGAGGAGTAATAAGTGCATTTGAAAATTTTTGAATATAAAGATATTAATGGAAACAGGCACATTATGGATGTCATGGTGGCTCAGTGGTTAGCATTGCTGTCTCACACTGACAGTAACCTAGGTTCAATTTCAGACTTGGGCAACTGTCTGTGTGAAGTTTGTGTGTTCTCCCTGTAGCTGTGAGGGTTTTCGCCAGATGCTTCTGTTTCCCCAGGGTAGGGGAGATCAAAACTGGAGGGCATAGGTTTAAGTTGAGAGGGGAAAGATTTAAAAGAGACCCAAGGAGCAACTTTTTCAGGCAGAGGGTGGTACGTGTGTGGACTGAGTTGCCAGAGGAAATGGTGGTGGCTGGTACAATTACAAGATTTAAAAGGCATCTGGATAACTATATGAATAAGAAGGATTTAGAGGGATACGATTCAAATGCTGGCAAATGGGATTACATTAATTTAGGATATCTGGTCATAGAGTCATAGAAATTTACAGCAGGGAAACAGACCCTTCGGTCCAACTTATTTATGCTGACCAGATATCCTACATAAATCAAGTCCCATTTGCTAGCATTTGGCCTACATCCCTCTAAACCCTTCCTATTCATATACTCATGCCTTTTTACTCATGCCAGATGCCTTTTCACTTCCCCACTTGTGGTCACTGTCTTTGTCTCCCTTCCTCCTTTTGTCAAAGTGCCACTGTTTTGATCTTTTTTATCCCAAAGTTCTAAAAAAATGCAACTGCTTATAGAACAGTAATTATTGCTTGTAGAATTTGAGGAAATCAGCTCTGATACTGAAAATACCTCAAAAAAGAAGCTCCTCTTACAGCTACAATTTTTTCCCATCCTCCAACTTGGATTACCCAGAATCTAGTTGGCATGGACAAGTTGGACCAAAGGGTCTGTTTCCATGCTGGATATCTTTATGACTCTCTGAGCAGGATTGGCCATGGTAAATGTCGGATAAGGAGCTGGGTCTGGGAGGGACGCATTTCAGAGGGGTCAGTATGGACTCGATGGGCTGAATTGCCTGATTCTGCACCGTAGGGATTCTATGATTATTAAACTGTAATGCTCTGTTGCAGAAAAAAGTCTTAAAATCTCATAAAATACAACTAAACAATTGTGAATGCTCTGATTTTGGGGAATTAACAGTGATTGCTTTTATCCTTATTGTGATAAAATGTTATTTACCTGAAACATTAGCTCAGTTTCACTGCTTACAGTTGCTGCCTTACCCATTTGAGTATTTGCAGCATTTGCTGGTTCCATTTCAGCTTTCCAGCATCTATGTTTTGATGCTTTTGGACTATTTTAAACTTACTTTAATGGTACTGAAAATATGGTTCCATTCACAGTCATTGTAAAGGAAAGCATTGTCCATTCTTAAAGAAATATATTGGGGCCTTAAAGCTAGATTCGATATTTTGAATGGACTTATTAAAAGAAAAACTAAGGTCAATCTGAAAAGTAAACTTAATGCCGCGGGGAGATAGGATCTAAAATGATTACATTTGAGAAAGAAGAAAGAAAGACATACATTTATAAAGTGCCTTCACAACATCAAAGCATCTTATGGTGCTTTTCAGCTAATGAAGTACTGTTGAAGTATTCTGCATAAACAAAAGTATGGTGATGACAAGATAATTGGTTCTTCAGATATTGATTGAGATACAAATTTTGGCCAAGACTAGAGGGAGCACCCTTTTCTTTTTCAAAATAATGCCATAAGATATTGAACATCCATGTAAAGGAACCTAAATAGGAGTCTTGGTTTATTGTCTCCTTCAAAGACCTCTTATGATTTCTTTTTGGTTTGATGCTTGAGGTATGCTTCACCCAGTTGCTACAGCAACAGAACAGATCTTACTCTACAGGTCTCCCAGGGAAGTGCAGGTAAAATATTCCAGCAACAGATCAGCAGCTCGTTAAGAGAAATTGTGGCAGTCAGTGAGGGTGGGAAGACAACGGAAAGTTTCCGTTTCTTTGAAATACAGCTCAATTGTGCAAATAAATTGCACTCCCTTCGAGAAAATCAAATCTTAATCCTAATCTTCACTAACAATGGATTGGTGGCAGTGACAAAGCCTGGAGCTTCATGGAATTTGTATGGAATGTTATAAACTGCGCAGTATTGAACAAGTGCGATGAGGAACATGAAAAGATTCACTGGGAAGAAAACCCTGGCCCAGATTTTTGAATCAAGAGCAAAGACCCTACTTCCAATCCTGATCAGACAAAAAGGCCTACTTATTTAAGTGAGTTCTCCATGCAGGTTTCCAGACCTGGAACCTTCTCTTCCAAAGCAGTGGGAATAAATCCAGGAATACATGAAAACAGGAGAAGATCAGCATGGAAACCACAAATCCATTGTCAGCAGCGAGTGCCACATTCTGAGACTTTGAAAGCCACTGAGAGAAGTGTGCAGTCAGTAAGGTAAATGCAGTGACAGGTTGCTTGGTGGGAAGGGTGCCATTTGGGCAAATAAATACCTCTGGTAAGTCAAGGGCATCAAGGTGGTGGGCTCGGGCCCAGCTGGGTCAGGTCAGATTGAGTGGAGATTGGGGTGCCAGTCTGGTGGGTTTGGGTTAGGTTGTGTTGATGTTGATGTTGATGTTGAGTCTGATGGCATCAGATCTGGGGAATGTTGGATCAGGGGTGTGTTGGGTTTCAAGGGCTGAGGGCCAGGGGCTGTTGTGCTTCACCACTTTCTAAGGCAGAGAGTGCTAAAGTCACACAACTCTCTGAGATTAAAAAAAGAATTTTCCGTTTGTCTGCCCTGAAAAGGTAACGACTAATTTTAATCGGAACACGTAAATTTCTCTGCAGTTCAGCATTCTGCAGTCATTCTCTATTTAAGCAACACTCTGCTTTTTTAAAATTCTTCCTTTCAAAGTGAACAAATTCATATTTTCCCACATAATATCTGATGTAATATCCATCTGATATACTTTTATGGCTTTTGCAGATTTTTACTTTCTGCTATTAACTCCCCATTTTCATTCTCCAGAGGACCAATGATCACTCCACTTACACTTTTCCTTTTTAAATACCAGTAGAATCTCTTGTTACCCATTTTCACACGTATAACGCGCTTTCCCTAATACTCTATTTTCTTTGTCCTGATAAACCTTTTAGTTATTTTCTGCCATACTTTATATTCTGAGAAATCACCTGACATTCACTAATCTTTACACGGTTATATGGTGTTGCCTTAAGTTTGATGCTTACCCTAACTTCTTTAATTAACCATGGAATGTGGGTACTCCCTTTGGAATTTTTCCTGTAATAGTAGGAATATATTTATCCTGAGTATTCAGAAACATCTCCTCAAATGTTTGCCATTGTGTCTCTGTTGATCTATTCTCTAAGCTAGTATGTCAGCTCACTTCAGCTAGCTCGGCTTTCATGTGCTGGCCCTTATTTAACTTTGAAATACTAGGCTCAGGGTTCTAGACAGGGGATATATAGGCTTACAAAGCAAAAGGATATGGCAGAATTGCAGGGTAGGTGTTTAGATAATGATACCCAGAGTGAGACAGGAGGAACAGGATGTACAAACATAAAAAAGCAACAAATAGGGTCAAAGAGGAAAAAAGAAAGGTAAAAAGGCAAAATTAATGGTTTTCACCTAAACGCACATAGGGATAAGAAGAAAATAAATGAATTAATGGCACAAATTAAAGGCTATTGGGTATGATCTTATAACCATTGAAGAAACATGGTTACACGGGGGTCAAAGCCGGGAATTAATTATACAGCGACATATGACTGTTTGAAAGAACAGTGCGAAAGGAAAAGATATTAGGGTAGCTTTGTTAGTATGAGATGGAACAAGTAGAATAGCAAGGAATGATCTTGGATTGGAAGATGTAGAATCCATTTGGGTGGAAGGAAGAAATAACAAAGGAATGAAGTCACTGGTGGGAGGTGTTCATAAGTCTCCTAATGGTGAGTGCACTGTAGAACAGAGAATAATCCAGGAGACAATGAGGATATGTAAAAAACATCAGTAAATTAATCATGGTGATGTAATTTTTATATAGATTGGAAAATTGAATTGCCAGAAATAGCCATGTAGAAGAGTTTGTAAAATATATTTGGGACAGTTTTGTAGAACAATATACTGTGAATCCAACCACGGATCAGGTTATTTTGGATGTAGTAATTTGTACTGATGCAAGAGTAATCAGACTAAAAGATCCTGTCACAGAAGTGGCTATAACGCAGTAGAATTAATCAATCAGTCTGAAGTGAGAAAATTGTATTGGAAACAACTGTACTAAATGTAAATAAGGATAATTACAAAGGAATGAAGGTGAATTTGGCTGCAGTAGACTAGGATTGGTGTTTAGCACAAAGCTGGTTGATGGACAATAGCAGATGTTTAAGAAAATAGTTTATGTCACAACAAAACAATATTCCAATGAAGAAGAAGGATTCTAGTAAGAAGAGGATTAATCAAGGAAGTTGTATCAAGTTGAAAAAAATGCATATAATGTAGTAACGTTTGGTGGTAAACCAGAACATTGGGGAAAATAACTAACAAAAGATGACCAAAGCATAATAAATGGCACAAAATAAACTTAGAGAGCAAAATAGCAAGTAATTGGACAATAACAGTTTCTTTAAAGATATAAATAGAGAGACACCAAAGTGAACACAGGCCTCTTAGAGAATGAGGCTGAGGAAATAATAATAACAGAGGAGTTGAATAAATACTTTCCATCAAAATAAACGCTGAAAGAACTGCGGATGCTGTAAATCAGGAACAAAAACAAAGTTGCTGGAAAAGTTCAGCAGGTCTGGCAGCATCTGTGAAGGAAAAAACCGAGTTAACGTTTCGGGTCCGGTGACCATTCCTCGGAATAGGTCCTGAGGAAAGGTCACCGGATCCAAAACGTTAACTCTGTTTTTTCCTTCACAAATACTTTCCATCAGTCTTCATGGTAGGAGACACTGCTAGCATTCCAAAACTACTAAAAATTAAAGCAGCAAGGAGGAGGATAAAATAAATACAATAACTATCGGTAGAGAGAAGGTGCTACAGAAATTAATGGAATTGAAGGATAATCAACCTCCTGGACTTAATGAGTTGCATTATAGAATACTAAACGAAGCAGCTACAGAGATGCACTTGAAGTAATCTTCAAAGGCTTCTTAGATTCTGGAAAAATCTCAAGAGTACTGGAAAATTATCAATATAGTAACTTTATTCAAAAAGGGAGGGAGACAATATAAACAAGTAACAATAGGCCAGTAAGCTTAATAGCTGTCATTAGGAAAATGATAGAGTCTTTTATAAATGTTGTAATAGCAGACCGATTTAAAAACAAATGACATAATCAAGCAGAGTCAGCATGACTTCAAAAGGGAAATCATGATGACATATTTCTTAGAATTCATTTGCTGGTATTGCCCATTCTTAGTAGCTATTGTGAAGATGGTGGTGAGCTGCTTCCTTGAGCCAATGCAACCCTTTTATTATAGGTAAACCCATATTGCCATTAGGGAGGGAGTTCCACGAGGAGTTAATATGCAGGATAGGTAAAGCATAACCAGGAGATGTAACATATTTAGATTTCCAAAAGTACCCAAGATAAAGCTACTTAATAAGTTTAGAACACGTCATGCCAGCAGTGGAATATTAGCATGGATAGAGGATTAACTAACTAATAGAAGACAGAGAGTTCAGATACGGGACCATTTTCAAGATGGTAACCCATAACTAGTGGAGTCCCACAGGGATCAGTGCTAGGGCAATTATTGTTTACAATGTATACTAAGATTTAGATGAGGGAAGCGAATGTACTATCACCAAATTTGCTGATGACCTAAAATTAGATGGGATGACAAGTAACGAGCATAACATAAAGAATCTGCAGAGCCATATAGACTGTTTAAGTGAGTGAACAAAACTTGATAGATGGAAATGAGGGAAAATGTGAGGTTATGTGCTTTGGTAGGAAGAATGCAGGAGCTGAATATTATTTACATAGAGAAAGACTGCAGAAAGATGAAGTACAGAGGCAAGATAACAAGGTGTAGAGCTGGAGGAACACAGCAGGCCAGGCAGCATCAGAGGAGCAGGAAAGCTGACGTTTCGGGTCTGGACCCTTCTTCAGAAATTTCTTAGTGAAGGGATTTTCTTATGTGAGAGGTTGAGTAGTGTGGACTTGTACTTATTGCATTTAAAGAGAATGAAAGTTAGAATGATAAATATGAAACATTGTTGAAACCTATGGGAGGCTTGATAGGGTAAATGCTACAAGTTGTTTGAGAGAAACAACCTCAAACAACCTCAGAGGGCAAAATGTCAGATCAAGGGGTCGTTCATTTAATACAGAATAGACTATAACATTCCCCTGAAGTGTTGATTGTTTCTGACTGTCAGGCAAAACATTTTATGGAGACTCTGTCTGACTTTTCGAGGTTAATCCCATGGCACTACTTCTAAGAAGAACAAGGGAATTCTCTCCTGCATCCCAGAGAATGTTCATCCCTCAATCAATATCACTAGGAAAGGTTTTGTGGGACAATGTTTCCTGCAAATACCCTATCACATTCTATAGCAATGTTAAATTGAGGCATTCAAGGGGACATTGGATGATTATTTAGATAAAAATAATGTTCAAGAGAAAGTAGGAGCTTGGCACTAAGTAATACTCATTTATTGAATGGCTTCGTTTTGCACTGTAGCAGGTTTCTTTCTTTATTTCTAATTTTCTTGAATTTAATCTGATGAAAGGATGCCGATTTGAGATATCAATTACATTCTCTTGCCATACAGCTTGTTGACTCACTTGAGTATTTCCAGCACTTTCTGGTATTACTTCAGATGTCCTGTACATGCAAAATTTTGCTTTATTTTGAGTTTGCTCTGGATTAGTTTGTATTTGCTTCATTTTAACTAGTTACCAGCATGGATGGTTACACATTTAATTTATTCTTGGGATGTGAGTGTCGCTGGCGAGGCCAACCTTTATTGCCCACCCCTAATTGTTTCTTGAGAAAATAGCTGTGTATGTTGTAGGCACATCATACTGTTGGGGAGGGAGTTCCAGCATTTTGACACAGTGATTGTGAAGAAATGGTGACATAATTCCAAATCAGGGTTTTGTGGGATTTGAGGGGATCTTGCGGGTGACGGTTTCCTTGCACCCAGTGCCCTTGTCATTCTTGGTCAGTTCACAGACCCCCAGTGTGGCCATGAGCTGAAATTTTGGAGTTGCGAGCTCTGTGATAGTAATGGGTGCCATGGAAAGCCAACTGAGTGGTAGTAGCTGTGATGTCTCTTTAAAACTTCCCAGTGTTTCAACAGAAACCATGTGGGAAGTCAATGAAGCAAAGAAATAAGCCTGCACTGCTGTCTGACCCAGCAGTGAATCTGCACAGCTGACTATTCTGCTGTTTGATTTCAAGTATCTTCGGACATCAGTGTTCATCTAAGAAAAATTAACAAACAACGAAATTCACAGATGGCCTTGGAGAAACCTTTTTTGGAGAGCTCAGAGCAGGGGAGCAGCTAAGTGATCTTTTAAAGTATAACCTTACTTTATTTTTGTAAATCTACAATAGTCAGTAGAGTGGGTTCCTTTTTGATAATATGTTTTATTGAGATCTGTCTCTGGATTAAACTTTAAAAATATAAAGCATAGATACTAAGTTAGCCTGGAACAATGTTTTTAGAGCAGTAAGACTGCTATTTTCTGGGTTTGTAGATTGTTAAGGTGCAAAGATGGCATTTAGTAGAGTGACGTACTCTTCATTTTGGATGTGGGAGAGTAGGGAGAGTTTCCATGTTAATGATGATTATGTCTGCAGGAAGTGTGTTTGATTGCAAATCCTATCAGATTGCATGGATTTATTGGAGCAGCAGTTACAGGCAATGAGGAATTTACAGCAGCTAGGGGGTGTGATGGGAAGGTAGGAGAGAGAAAGACAGATAGTACAGGAGTCTCCTGTGGCTATCCTCTTTGCAAACAGGTATGCTGCTTTGGAAAATGTAGGGGGTGATGAACTATCAAGGGAATGTAACACTGACAGCCAGGTTTCCGGTACCGAGACTGACTCTAATGTAATTAGGGGTATGTCAGATTCTAAGTGATCGATTGTGATCGGGTACTCTCCAGTCAGAGGCACAGACAGATGTTTCTGTGGCCGACAGCAAGAAATCAGAATGTTGTGTTGCCTTCCTGGTGCCAGGATCAAGGATATCCCAGTGAAGGTGCAGAATATTAAGGACCAGCAGGATGTCATTGTACACATTGGAACTAATGACATCGGAAGAGAAAAAGATAAGATTCTGAGGAGAGAATATAGGGAGTTAGGCAGGAATTTAAAAAAGGAGATCCTTGAGGATAGTAAAATCTGGATTACTCTCAGTCCCACGAGCAAGTGAGGGTAGGAATAGGAGGATAGAGCAGATGAATTTGTGGCTGAGGAACTGGTGCAGGGGAGAAGGATTCATATGTTTGGATCATTGGAATCTCTTCCTTGGCAGAAGTGACCTGTATACCTGAATTGGAAAGGATGGGACCCAGGGAGATATTGAGGAAATATCAGTCTGAGACTGATACAGTTGAGAAGAGGAGCAAGTCAAACAGTCAGGGCAGGCAGGAGCAAAGCAGAGAACGAGGTAGGACTGATAAATTAAACTGCATTTATTACAATGCAAGAGGCCTACCAGGTAAGGCGGATGAACTTAGGCATGATTGGGAACTTGGGACTGGGATATCATAGTAATTACAGAAATGTGGCTCAGCGATGGACAAGACTGGCAGCTTAGTGTTCCAAGGATAGAAAAAGAGGCAAGAGGGGAGGGGAAATAGCATTTTTGATGAGAGATAACCTTACAGCTGTACTCAGGGGGGATATTCCTGGAGTACATCAGGCAAGTTATTTGGGTGGAATTGAGAAATAAGAAAGGGATGATAACCTTACTGGGATTGTACTATGGGCCCCCCAAAAGTCACTGGGAAATTGAGAAATAAATTTGTAAGGAGATCTCACTTACCTGTAAGAATAATAAGGTGGTCATGGTAGGGGATTTTAACTTTCCAAACATAGACTGGGACTGCCATAGTGTTAAAGGCTTGGATGGAGAGGGATTTGTTAAGCGTGTACAAGAAGATTTTCTGATTCAGTATGTGGATGTACCTACTGGACAAGGTGCAAAACTTGACCTACTCTTGGGAAATAAGGCAGGGCAGGTGACTGAGTTGTCAGTAGGGGGAACACTTTGGGGCCAGTGACCATAATTCTATTTGTTTTAAAACAGTGGTAGAAAAGGATAGCCAAGATCTAAAAGTTAAAGTTCTAAATTGAAGGAAGGCCAATTTTGATGGTATTAGGCAAAAACTTTCAAAAATTGATTTGGGGGTGGGTGGGGGCGGATGTTTGCAGGTAAAGGGATGACTGGAAAATTGGAAGCCTTCCAAAATGAGATAACAAGAGTCCAGGGATAGTATGTTCCTGTCAGGGTGAAGGATGAGACTTGTTGTTGTAGGGAATGCTGAATGGCTAGTGAAATTGAGGTTTTGTTCAACAGAAAGAAGGGATCATATGTCAGATATAGACAGCAGAGATTGAGTGAATCCTTAGAAGAGTATAAAGGCAGTAGGAGCATAATTAAGAGGGAAATCGGGAGGGTAAAAAGGGGAGATGAGATAGCCTTGGAAAATAGGGTTAAGGAGAATCCAAAGGGATTTTACAAATACACTGATGACAAAAGGATAACTAAGGAGAAAATAGAGCCCCTTAAAGATTAGCAAGGCTGCCTATGTGTGGAACCGCAGGAGATGGGGGAGATTCTAAAAGAGTATTTTGCATCAATGTTTACTGTGGAGAAGGATATGGAAGATTATAGACGGTGGGGAAATAAATGGCGATATAAAATGTCCATATGAAAGAGGAGGTGGTGCTGGATGGCTTTAAACCCATAAAAATAGATAAATCCCCAGGACCTGATCAGGTGTACCTTAGAATTCTGTGGGAAGCTGGGGAAGTGATTGCTGGGCCCCTTGCTAAGATATTTGTATCATCAGTAGCCATATGTGAGGTGCCAGAAGACTGGAGGTTGGCTAACGTAGTGCCACTATTTAAGAAATGTGGTAAGGAAAAGCCAGGGAACTATAGACTGGTGAGCTTGACATCGGTGGTGGGCAAGCTGTTGGAGAGAATCCTCAGGGACAGGATTTACATGTATTTGGAAAGGCAAGAACAGATTAGGGATAGTCAACATGGCTTTGTGTGTGTGAAATCATGTTTCACTAACTTAATTGAGTTGTTTGAAGAAATGACAAAGAGGATTGTTGAGGGCAGAGCAGTGGATGTGATCCATATGGGCTTCAGTAAGACATTCAGCAAAGTTCCTCATGGTAGACTGGTTAGCAAGGTTAGATCACATGGAATACAGGGAGAACTAGCCATATGGATGTAGAACTGGCTCGAAGATAGAAGACAGAGGGTGGTGGTGGAGGGTTGCTTTTCAGACTGGATGCCTGTGACCAGCAGTGTGCCACAATGATTGGTGCTGTGTCCATCGCTTTTTGTCATTGATATAAATGATCTGGATGTGAACATAGGAAGTAGATTTAGTAAGCTTGCAGACGACGCCAACATTAGGCGTGTAGTGGACAGCAAAGAATGCCGGGCCGAGGAGTGGCAAATCGAATTTAATTTAGAAAAATGTGAGGTGCTGCATTTTGGAAAGGCAAATCAGGGCAGGACTTATACACTTAATGGTAAGGTCCTGAGGAGTGTTGCTGAACAAAGAGACCTTGGAGTGCAGATTCGTAGTTCCTTGAAAGTGGAGTCACAGGTGGATAGGATAGTGAAGAAGGTGTTTGGTATGCTTGCCTTTATTGGTCAGTACATTGAGTTTAGGAGTTGGGAGGTCATGTTGTGCTTGTGTAGGACATTGTTTAGGTCTCTTTTGGAATACAGTGTGTAATTCTGGTTTCCTTGCTATAGGAAGGATGTTGTGAAACTTGAAAGCATTCAAAAAAGATTTAAGATGATGTTGCCAGAGTTGGAGGGTTTGAGCTATAAGGAGATGCTAATAGTCTGGGGCTATTTTTCTGGAGCATCAGAGGCTGAGGGGTGACCTTACAGAGGTCTATAAAATCACAAGGGACATGGATAGGTGCCTAGCCAAGGTCTTTTCCCTGGGGTGGGGGAGGCTAAAACTCAAGGCCATAGGTTTAAGGTGAGAGGGGAAAGATTTAGAAAGGACCTAAGGGATAACTTTTTCATGCAGAGAGTGGTGCATTTATGGAATGAGCTGCCAGAGGAAGTGGTGGAGCCTGGTACAATTACAACATTTAAAAGGCATCTGGCTGGGTACATGAATAGGAAGGGTTTAGAGGGATATGGGCCATATACTGGCAAATGGGACTAGATTTATTCAGGATATGAGGTTGACATGGAGGAGTTGGACCAAAGGGTCTGTTTCTGTGCTGTACATCTCTATTACTCTATATTATTTGATTTGATTTATTATTGTCACATGTACAGTGAAAAGTTTTGTTTTGTGGGCAGTGCAGGCAGATCATACTGTACAACATGCATTAAGGTAATAGAACAGAGTGAAGAATACAATGTTACGGCAGCAGGGAAGGTGCACAAAGTATGAGATCAACATTAAATTTAAAATCTGAGAGGTCCATTCAGAAGTCTAATAACAGCAGGCAAGAAGTTGTTCTTGAATCTGTTGGTATACGCGTTCAAGTTTTTGTATCTTCTGTCTGTCCAAAGAGGTTAGAAGAGATTATAACCAGGGTGGGAGGGGTCTTTGATTACATTGGCTGCCATCCCAAAGCAGCGAAAAGTATAGGTGGAGTCATTGGATGGAAAGTTGGCTTGTGTGATGGACTGGTTATGGGCATGTTCTTGCCAACCATTCCTTGAGGCCTGGTACCTCCCCTTCAGTCCCATAGGTTTCCCCACCCACAAATTCTCACTGAGGGGTCACAACAAAGTTCAACCTTCCCAATGGGGTCACAATGGGAACTCGCTTGTGAAGACTGTTCTAGGCTTTAAAAGTCACAGGTTTGGAAAGTAGGTCGAGGAAACCTGATAATAATATATACTGCTGCCACTGTATCCATTGTTTCTGTGGTAACTATTCTATCATAACTGTGGTTGTTCAGTAAGATGAATAGATAGACAGGGAGAGACAGAGCAGGATAGAAATAGAGAAAGAAAGAAATGGAGGCAGAAAGTAATTTATTTCTGAAGCTGGTTTACTTAATTTTTTAAAACACATCAAACCCTGCACAACACACAGCTATGATAAGTAATATATAGCCAAATGATTGGTGAAACAGGGAAATAAATTTGCAAAGATTCCTATAATAAAAAGGAATTTACAGATGATAAATCTGTGGCACTAGTAAAATTTAATAACCTGCAGCTCAAACACATGGTAAGAACAGCTTTTGTTTACTGACCCAGGTTGTGTTTTCTGCACTGAAGCACAAATCGTTCAATCTGATCAATTGCCACTGTTAGGAAATAGAAACTCATTATAGGACTAAAGTTGTGATGACAGTGACTTAACACAGGGAGATAGAAACTGCTGAATTAGTTCAGTTCATTAAAATCATTAATAGTCATGAAATGAAAACCACTTGAGTACAAAGGCTTCAGAATCTATCCATTTTAATTAGGTGTCTGCAAATCTGAAGTGAAACCAGTCGCACTCACAGCACATGCTTTACAGAATGTGGAACTGTTCTCCACAGACCAGTAGGATCTCAATTAAAATTCCTTTTAATTAAAATTGATCACATTAAGAAACTGATGTGCTTAATTAACTGAATTCCAGGAGTTCCTTGTACATTTCGCAGCTGTATTGTACATCATTGTTTGGTACAAAGAAGAAAACGACACAAGAGAATTAGGTTTATGAATGAACCCTCCAAATACTATTGAACCACTTTTCACCGAGTCTGGTCAAAAGTTTAAAAAAAAAGTTACTCTAAACTTTTTGTTTCTTCTAATGCACTGGTCAATTGAAGAGCAGGTGACCAAAAGTTTAGATTCCATGAGCTGCACTCTCCAATGTAAGCAGTTAAATAACTTTAAAACTTTAGGATCTTAGATTCCCACTATACTTCCTGTAAACTTTTGCCATTAATAATTTAAATGAACATTGACAACACTCTGTCAGGCAATAAATTAGAGGTGGGGCAGAACTTACAGCAAACAGAGTCTGTCTTACAGCAAGCTGTATTGATTTCAAGATTCCCCTGTCAGTCACAGATGCAACTGACTGCAATTGATTTGTATAATGCAGCTGTCTTCCGCTTCATTTTTCCTGAAGTGATTGATACTTTCTAATCAACCTGTTCTGAAACGAAGCAAATAGGGCTTGAACATGAGCCTCCTGGCTCAGAGGGTAGGACACTACCACTGTGCCACAAGAGCCCTTCAATTGGCAGCATGCAAGAGGTGTGAATTGAACCTGGGTCAATTGCATGGAAGGTAGTCATGCTTACCACTAGACCACCATCATTGGCTTTCTTGAGAAATAATCTTGCTTTTGTTGGGAGACTGCTATAGTTTCAGTGAGACGTTATGTTTTTTTTCCCTATTCATTTGTGGGATGTGGTCATGGCTGTCTGGCCAGCATTTATTGCCCATTCCTAGTTGCCCTTGAAAAGGTGATGGTGAGCTGTCTTCTTGAACCGATGCAGTCCTCCTGCTGTGGGTTGAACCACAATACTATACGTTACTGCAACTCAAAGGCAGTGGACAGCTATAAGGTTTTTAATCGGGATCTTATTAAACACTAAGTTTCAGACCCATTACTCTATGTATTAATGACATGAAACAAACTTTTGGATATAATGTCCACTTCAAAAGCAATATATATTCATGACTCCAGTTGTTTAGCTAGATCTTCAAACAGAATCTTGTTCCCTAGTTGATCAGATCTACTGAATGATATCTCCTGGTGTCTTTCAGTGACCGACCACAGCATGTTTCCCTGGCTGTGTATGCTGTGGTTTTATATCCCTTCTTGACTATGTTCCTTTGACATATAAGGTAATACTTCAAAATAGGTCATCCAATTGGGTGCCTTATCAATCCCACCATGACTATACAAGACAAGCTTTCTATTCATTTTGTGGAATGTGGGCATCGCTGGCTGGTCCAGCATTTCTTGCCCATCCCTAGTTGCCCTTGAGAAGGTGCCTTCTTGAACCGCTGCATTCCTCCTCCTGTGGGTTGACCCACAATGCTATTAAGGAGGGAATTCCAGGATTTTGACACAGTGACAGTGAAGGAACAGTGATATATTTCCAAGTCAGGATGGTGAGTGACTTGGAGGGAAACTTGGAGGTGGTGGTGTTCCAAGTGGTCATTTCCTCTTCTCATTAAGGGGTATCTTCAGGTGCATAGCAACAATGCAGTCTTGTTATTACACCACTATCTTTCGTGTGCAGTAAATTGGACTTTTACTGATAAGAGGCCATCATGTACCTTAGATATAATGTAACCGGATACTAATTACTATTTAATCATCCTTTTGCAGTTTATCAAGAGTGAGCTATTCTTCTGCTGGACACTTATTGTGAGCAAATTTCCTACAAGGTATTAGTACCTAAAACTTAAGAAGATAAAGTCAATGCAGCTGCTTTGTCACTAGAGAGAAACAACCAACAGTTGTTTAACCTGAGGATCACCACACATCAGGTGAGTGGAGAGTTTGAGAAGGAGAGTCCTTCCTGGTAACCTCAGTTGCAAGCAGGAATCGAGCCCACACAGTTGATGATACTCTGCATTGCAAATCAGCTGTTAAGTCAAATTTAAGTCGAAGATGAGCTAAATTAGCTCATCTTTATTATGATAATAAGGATCGGTAGCAATGAATCTATCCCAATGGTTCAGGCGGATACAACCACCCCATTATAATCTGCTGGCAGTGCTAGCGTCTGAAATTATGACTGAAAACGAATTATAGAAGTACCATCACTGTGGAGGGGAAAACCTCTCCACTGGAACAGACATGGCCCAGGTTCCATCGTTTCAATCATGTGGCTGAATAATGGGATTACTAAGGTACTGATGGCCCTCCAAATTGCAGCTGCAGGCTGTTTCCCAGTTCTGATAACCACTCGTCTCAGCATGGTCGACTGTCCAATGCTGAATTGACACCTATTCACTATTTATTGCTGCCGGACAGGATGTGAACTTTCAGGATTTGGTTGTGCTCCCACCTCCCAATCCACTTTCATGGACTGTCATGATTCCACTGAGGGACTCTATATAAATAGACTGTGCTTGCTGTTTGCTGATAAGACAGACACTGTTTGCTGTGCAGCTTGGCCTGCCCAGAACTAACTCATTGGCTGGCAGAGCGTTGTCAAAATTTACTTTTTATAAAGAATGGCACTCTGTCTCAAGGGACAATGAACATGCCTGAAGTTATGTGTAAGGAAATGATGTAACATATATATATTGAATCAAAATGCTACTTTAATAAGGAACAAAAAATTGTTTGTTGGTCAAAGACTGAACTGGAAGATGATATTGAATAATTTAGCTATTCTGGAGAAGAGGTTTAGATTGATTAAACAAATGGTCTTCCTGAGTTATCATTAGTTTGCGATCTGAGACAAGAGCAAACTAAACAACAAGGTTAGACACTAACGCCACATAATGGGATTGACCTCACAATGTCAGAACGTGGAATTCATTTATACGCTAATGATGTTGATGACTATCTGATGACTCCTTTTCCAGCAGGATGAAAATATCTTCTGTGTCATATTGCAATTGAAAATGATAACATGCAAAAAGTCAAGACAGAAATTGCTGAATATCTGTGTTCCAGTCAATCTTCCACAGTTTAAAAAAAAGGAGCTTGAATTTATTCAGCAGCTTTTGTGAATAAAGTGGGACAACAGCTGCTAACGGCAAGTTCCTATAAGCAGCAGTGTGACAATTAGATTATCTACTTTTAGTGGTGTTGACTAAATATTGACCAGGCCACCAGGTAAACTGCCCTACTCATCTTCAAAGTAGTGCTACAAGGATCTTTTATATCCACTTGAGAGGGCAGATGTGGCCTTGATTTAATGTCTCACCCTTGAAAAGCCAGTACCTCTGACAATGCACCATTCTTTCAATACTGTACTGCTGTATCAGCCTGAATGATGTCCTCTGGTTTCTGGAATGGAACAATGAACCTATAAACTTCTGACACAGACACGAGAGTGCTAACTGCTGAGCCATGGCTGACAGCTTACCACGAAAGCATTGAATACATTGGCCACGATCTGGAAATTTTCTGTAATTGAGGCGTTTCAAGTGACCAAAGGAGTTGATGGAGGCAACTTGAGAAAACAAGTTCCTTTGGTGAGGGAATCCAGAACTAGAGAGAATATAATTAAAACTAAAATCTTCCAAATAGAGCTGTATCATTCCAGATTGGCGTCAGGAAGCAAGGCTTAACAAAAAGGTAATTGAGAAATGGAATTCTCCACTTCAAAAAAAGTGTTGGGATTGGGAATTGAACTGAAACTTTCGAAATTGGGTTAAATTTTTGGAGAAGCAGAGCTACAATTTGAGGCCTGTTTTGAACTGAAATATTGACCTTGTTTCTCTCTCTCTCCGCAAATGCTGCCAGGCCTGCTGAGTATTTCCACAATTTTCTGTTTTTACTTGAGATTTCCAGCATCTGCAGCATTTTGCTTTTCTGTGGATTTTTGCTGGTGAAGGTATAAACAGTTACAGAGCCACGTGGGAAACAAATAAGGCAAAGGTAAGACTTGATCTATTTGTAAGGGGCAACAGGTCTGATGGTCTGAATGGACGCATCCTGCTTCATTGTAAAGGTATTTTGGATCATTAATTGGGAGCTACAGGTGCCAGATGGGTCGCAAAAGTGCTACGATGTTGCAGAGTGAGGCCAGGATTATTCTGCAACCCCCATTTCTATGGACTGCCTTGGCCTGACTACCTGAGTGAACACAGCATGTCCTCAGACTAGTTACAGTCATAGAGCACAAAAGAACTTGACACTTCCTATCTGTGTTGGCTATTTGAATGGGCTATCTATTTTAGTTCCACCTGCCAGCTTTCTCCCTCATTCTTCTGCTGGAAGTGCCTTGAAATAAGGGTGGGGATTTCAGTCCGTAGCAAGAACCTGCACGTGGAAATTTTTTCAAGTGGGGAGGCTGTGAGACTGCTACCACTGCAAATTTGTTACTAACCAAGACAGTCTCCTTCATTTAGTGCCTGCCATAGGCATATTGACCTGTTTGGCCTCATCATGTACACACCTACTATTGTACCCTATTGAAAATCCTTGTGGGACTTAAACACAGACTATACCCTGCATCTCCCATTTCCCTGCAAATTAGTCCTTTCAAAGTAGAGATAGCAAGAACTGCCAATGCTGGAGTTTTAAAATAGGAAACAGCAAGATGACTTGTGCAGGCACTAACTCAAATCATTTGTGGCTGATTACAGGTTACTGGCATATTTGAACAAAAACACCAATTTGCATCAATGTAGCACAGTTCATATGCCTCAAGGTTCTTCACAGATGTGCTAAGACTAAATTTAACCACAAAGCACATCAGATCATATTAAAATACCTGAGAATTCCTAATATTTAGAATACCTAAAAGGTTGGCTCAAAAAATGGATTTTGAAGAATACCTCAAAGTGAGAAGAAAGGTAAAGTGACAGGGAGGTTCAGGGACTTAATTCCAGAGTGTAGCTTCCAGCCAGCGGAGGCTTGGCCACCAACAGAATGATGAATTGAATGGATGTGTGAGAATTGGAGGTGCACACATTTCTTTGGCAAGCTACAAGGCTGGTGGAGGTCACAAGGATTGGTATGGGTGAGATAATGGAGGAATTTGAGTTGGAATACAGTCAAACGTTTTGAACAAGTTTGAGTTTCCGGAGGATGGAAGCTGGGAGTCTGGCCAGGAGAGCATCTGAATAGTTAAGACTTGAAATAATGTAAGTATCGGTGAAGTTTTCAGCAACAGAGTATTTGAGTTGGGCCAGCGATGTAACAACGTTTGAAACAGGCAAATTTCCTGATGGATAGGTTAAAACGTTGGAAATTCAATAAATGGATCAAAGGTAAATAGTGGAGAAAAATAATACAAGGAAAATAAGCAGGAAACCTAATATATTCATAAGGGATCCCACCTGATTTTTTTAAACGCTTAATCGAAAGAAAGGGAGATAAAAGTCCAGTGGGTTCTTTCATGGTTTATTTTCTGTTCTACCCAATTTTCAAAAATGCTACCAAATTAATAACATCAAGTGAAAGAAGAGGAATAATCTATGCCAGCAATTCCTATCTGGTGTACATATAGAGCATTACCTGCACATACATCTGTGTGTAGTATCAGTCATTGTGAAAGATGGTAACAGAGCTCGACCCAAGACTGTAAAAGTGCTCATAAAATGAAGTGTTCTTGTTTGGAAATGTGGCTTCTGACTTCTCCTTGATAACATAAAGAACCAGGAACGTAAAGCAGTTTGCTGACAGCTTGTATATTACGTGGTAGTATGCACTTCATTGCAAACTGCCGATAAGTCACACACCAGAATATTACCGTGTCTGTCTACCAGACCATCACAAGCACTCAACGATATCAGAATGGGAATGGAATTAAAAGGTTTAAATAACGAGGGCAAGTTGCACAGATTACAGCAAATAAACAACAATGTACAATTATACAGCTCCTCTAGCATATTAAAATATCTCAAGGTGCTTTTAACAAGTAATTTGAAACAGATAAAGGTAAAGTCACCAGATCATATAGCTACATTCTCATGAGAGAGATGACAAGCGATGGTTTAACCTGAGGGTCACCGAGCTTCAGGGATCACAGCCTAGTCTGCAGGGAGCAGCCGGAGGGCAGAGCAGCAGCACAGGGTGAGTATAAAATTAACTGAGCTCAGAGATCGTGGCCTAGTCTGCAGGGAGAAATCGGAGGGCGGAGCAGCAGCACAGAGTGAGTATAAAACTAACTGAACTCAGGGATAACAAGGCATAGAGCTGGATGAACACAGCAGGCCAAGCAGCATCAGAGGAGCAGGAAGGCTGACGTTTCGGGCTTAGACCCTTCTTCAGAAAAGGGGGAGGGGAAGGGTATTCTGAAAGAAATAGAGAGAGAGGGGGAGGCGGATAGAGGATGGATAGAGGAGAAGATAGGTGGAGAGGAGACAGACAGGTTAAAGAGGCAGGGATGGAGCCAGCAAAGGTGAGTGTAGGTGGGGAGTTAGGGAGGAGATAGGTCGGACAGGGCAAGGGGGCGGGATGAGGCTAGCAGGTAGGAGATCGAGGTGGGAAGAGGGGATAGGTGGGAGGAAGGACAGGTTAGGGAGGTGGGGACAAGCTGGGCTGGTTTTGGGATGCGGTAGGGGGAGGGGAGATTTTAAAGCCTGTGAAGTCCACATTGATACCATTGGGCTGCGGGGTTCCCAAGCGGAATATGAGTTGCTGTCCCTGCAACCTTCGGGTGGCATTGTTGTGGCACTGGAGGAGGCCCAGGATGGACATGTCGTCTGAGGAATGGGAGGGGGAGTTGAAATGGTTTGCAACTGGGAGGTGCAGGTGTTTAGTGCGAACCGAGCGTAGGTGTTCCACAAAGCGGTCCCCAAGCCTCCGCTTGGTTTCCCCGATGTAGAGGAGGCCACAACGAGAACAGCGGATGCAGTATACCACATTAGCAGATGTGCAGGTGAACATCTGCTTGATGTGGAAAGTCTTCTTGGGGCCTGGGATGGGGGTGAGGGGGGAGGTGTAGGTCTGTAGCACTTCCTGCGGTTGCAGGGAAGAGTGCCAGGTGTGGTGGGGCTGGAGGGGAGTGTGGAGCGGACAAGGGAGTCACGGAGAGAGTGGTCCCTCCAGAAAGCAGATAAGGGTGGGGAGGGAAAAATGTCTTTGGTGGTGGGGTCGGATTGCAGATGGCGGAAGTGTCGGAGGACGATGCGTTGGATCCGGAGGTTGGTGGGGTGGTACGTGAGGCCGAGGGGGATTCTGTTTGGGTTGTTATTGCGGGGAGGGGGTGTGAGGGATGAGTTGTGGGAAATGCGGGAGACATGGGGCTCAGGGATCGTGGCCTAGTCTGCAGGGAGCAGTAAGAGGGCAGAGCAGCAGCACAGTGAGTATAAAACTAACTGAGCTCGGGGAATTGCGGCCTAGTCTGCAGGGAGCAGTAAGAGGGCAGAGCAGCAGCACAGAGTGAGTATAAAACTAACTGAGCTCGGGGCACATTGTAGCTGCAAAAAAAAATTGACATCACAGGGTAGGTGTGACCTGATTGGCCGGTAAGGAACCTGCACTAAATTTAAAATAAATCACAGCAAAGAAGTATTTATAAATTAATTAACTCATTAATAAATTTATATGAATTAATAAATTTATATGAATTAATAAAGTAATTAACCAAGTAGAGATGGCTGGACAGGTGATGTGCTGTAGCTGTATTATGAGAGAGCTGGCTGATCCCATTGCAAGCTGCAGTGACCACATCTGCAGTAACTGTTGGTTGCTCGAGGAACTTCAGCTCAGAGTTGATGAGTTGGAATCTGAGCTTCAAACACCGTGGTATATCCAGGTCGGGGAGAAGTACATGAACACTTTCAGGAGGCAGTCACACCTGGTAGATTGATTGTTGCAAATTCAGTCAGTGATCAGGAATGGCAAGATATGATTGCAAATGGGTAGGAGAATCCTGAATTCAAGAAAGGAGGAGCCTCAGCTCTTGACCTTGCCCAACAAGTATGAGGTACTTACTCCCCGTGAGGATGAGTAAAAGAGCTGTAGGAAGGATAAGCCAACTGACCATTGCGCCATGGCACTGGAGGCCATTCAAGAGGGGGGAGCAAAAAGACAAGTGGTAGTTGTAGGCGGCTCTATAATTAGAGGGACTGATAGCATCCTTTGCAAGCAAAATCAAGGGTCCTGCCCAGTGCCAGGGTGAGGGACATCTCTGACCGGCTTGAAAGGATATTGGAGTGGGAGGGCAAAGATCCAGTTGTTGCGGTCCACGTTGGGACAAACAACACAGGCAAGGCTAGGAAGGAGGACCTGTTTGGGGATGATCAAGCACTAGAACGAAATTAAGGAACAGGTCTTCAAGCATTATAACATCCGGATTACTACCCAAGCCATGTGCAAATTGGCTCAGGGATAAGAAAATTAGGGAAGTAAACATGTGGCTAAAGGACTGGTGTGGGAAAGAGGAGTTCTATTTCATGGGGCATTGGCATCAATTTTGGAATAGGAGGGATCTGTACAGTTGGGACGGTCTCCACCTGAACCGAGCTGGAACCAGTGTTCTTGCGAAAAGGATAAATAGGGTGGTCACTACAACTTTACACTAGTGAATTGGGTGGGGGGGGAAGGGGAAAATGGCAGGAAGTATAATGGTAAATAGAAAAGAAAGCAAAAGGTTAACATGTGTGCAGGAGGGTTTAACTACATTGAAGACTATGAAAGGAGTTAAAAGGAAGGAAAACTCAGGAGATATTATTAATGGAGATGTTAGAATTCAAAAAGAAGGTATAAAAACCAGCATAAAGGCGCTTTACCTGAATGCTTGTAGCATTCAAAACAAGGTAGATGAGTTAACGGCACAAATTATCGTGAATGAGTATGATTTAGTTGCCATTACGGAGACATGGTTGCAGGATGGTCACAACTGGGAATTAAATAGCCGGGGTATCAGACTATTTTGAAGGACAGACAGGAAGCTAAGGAGCTGGGGGTGGGAGTAGCTCTGATATTTAAGGATGACATGAGGGCAGTAGTGAGAGGTGATATAGGTTCTATGGCGAATAAGATTGAATCCATTTGGGTGGAAGTTAGAAATTCTAAGAAGGAAAGGTCACTGATAGGTGTGGTCTATAGGCCACCAAATAATAACATCGCACTCAGGCGGGCAATAAACAAAGAAATAACTAATGCTTGTAAAAATGGTGCAGCAATGATTATAGGAGATTTTAATCTACATGTCGATTAGTCAAACCAGGTCCGTCAAGGCAGCTTGAGGAGGAGTTCGTTGAATGAACTTAGGGGCATCATGGTGACTCAGTGGTTAGTACTGCTGCCTCACAGTGCCAGGACCTGGGTTCCACCCTTGGGCGACTGTCTGTGTGGAGTTTGCACATTCTCCCCATGTCTGCATGGATTTCCTCCGGGTGCTCGAGTTTCCTCCCACAATGCAAAGACGTGCAGTTTAGGTGGATTGGCCATGCTAAATTGCCCATAATGTCTAGGGTGGGAAATGCAAGAATAGGGTAAGGGGTGGGTCTGGGTGGGATGCTCTTTGGAGGGTTGGTGTGGATTCGATGGGCCGAATGACCTGCTTCCACACTGTGGTGATTCTATGAATGTATCTATGATAGTTTTCTTGAACAGTGTGTAATGGAACCAACGAGGGAGCAAGCTATCCTAGATCTGGTTCCATGGAATGAGACAGGAATAATTAATGATCTCATAGTCAGGGATCAACTTGGAATCACAATATGGTTGAATTTAGAATGCAGATGGAAAGTGAGAAGATAAAATCCAACACCAGGATCCTGTGCTTAAACAAAGGAGATTACAATAGGATGAGGGAGGAGTTGGCTAAAGTAGACTGGAAGGAACGACTTTATGGTGGGACAGTTGAGAAACAGTGGTGAACTTTCAAAGCAATTTTTCAAAGTGCTCAGCAAAACTTTATGCTAATGAAAAGGAAGGACTGTTGAAAAAGGGGTAATCATCTATGGATGTCTAAGGAAATAAGGGAGGCTATCAAATTGAAATATAAGGCATACAAAGTGGCGAAGACCAGTGGGAAACAAGAAAATAGAGGAATACTTTAAAGGTCAACAGAAAGCCACAAAATAGGCTATCAGGAAAAGTAAGAGATTATGAGAGTAAACTAGTGCAGAATATAAAGACAGATAGCAAAAAGTTTCTACACATATATAAAATGAAAAAGAGTGGCGAAGGTAAACATTGGTCCTTTAGAGGATGAGAAGGGGGATTTAATAACAGGAAATGAGGAAATAGTTGAGGCATTGATCAGGTATTTTGTGTCTGTCTTCAAATAACGAATAACTTGCCAGTAATTGATGACAAAAAGACTAATGTAGGTGAGGACCTAGACATGATCATTATCACGAAAGAGGTAGTGTTGGGCAAGTTAATGGAGCTAAACATAACCAAGTCTCCTGGCTCTGATGGAATGCATCCCAGGGTACTAAAAGAGATGGCGGGAGAAGTAGCAAATGCACTCCTAGTAATTTCCCAAAATTTGCTAGACTCTGGGGCAGTTCTAGCAGATTGGAAAACAGCCAATGTGACGCCACTTTTCAAAAAAGGAGGTAGACAAAAGATGGGGAATTATAGACCGGTTAGTTTATTGGGGAAAATGCTTCAATCTATCATCAATGAAGAAACAGCAGGACATCTGGATAGAAATTGCCCCATTGGGCGGATGCAGCATAGGTTCATGAAGGGCAGCTCATGGTTAACTAATTTACTGGAATTCTATGAAGACATTATGAGTGCGGTGGACAACGGGGACCCGATAGATTTAGTGTTTCTAGATTTCAAACAGGCATTTGACAAGGTGCCCCACAAAAGGCTACTGCATAAGATAAAAGTGCACGGCATTAATGGGCAATATATTAGCATGAATTGAGGATTAGTTAACTAACAGGAGGCAAAGAGTGGGGATAAATGAGTGCTTTTCTGGTAGGCAATCAGTGACTAGTGGTGTTCCTCAGGGATCAGTGTTGGGATTGCAATTGTTTACAATTTACATAGACGATTTGGACTTGGGGACCACATGTAGTGTGTCAAAGTTTGCAGATGACTCTAGGATGAGTGGTTGAGAAAAGTGTGCAGAGGACTTGGAAAGTTTGCAGAGGGATATTGATGGTTTAAGTGAGTGGATGAAGGTCTGGCAGATGGAATTCAATGTTGATAAATGTGAAGTCATCCATTTTGGTAGGAATAACAGTAAAAAGGACTATTATTTAACTGGTAAAAAAATTGCAGCATGCTGCTGTACAGAGGGATCTGGGTGTCCTTGTGCATGAATTGCAGAAGGTTGGTTTGCAGGTACAGCAGGTAATTAAGAAGACAAATGCAATTTTGTCCTTCATTGCCAGCCGGATTGAACTTAAAAGGGGGAGGTTATGTTGCAGCTATATAGGGTGCTGGTGAGGTCACGCCTGGAGTACTGCATGCAGTTTTGTCTCCTTACTCAAGAAAGGATGTACTGGCACTGGAGGGGGTGTAGAGGAGATTCACTGGGTTGATTCCGGAGTTGAGAAGGTTGGTTTATGAGGAGACATTGAGTAGACTGGGATTATATTCATTGGAATGTAGAAGAATGAGGGGATTCTTATAGAAACACAAAAAACTATGAAGGGAATAGCTAACATAGAAGAAGGGACGATGTTTCCACTGGCAGATGAATCTAGAACAGGAGTGCATAGCCTCAAAATTAGGGGGAGCAGATTTAGGACTGCATTGACGAGGAATGTCTTCACCCAAAGCGTGGTGAATCTGTGGAATTCCCTGCCCAGTGAAGTAGTTGAGGCTTCCTCTTTGAATGTTTGTAAAGCTAAGATAGATAATTTTTTGAACAGTAAAGGAATTAAGGGTTATGGTGAGAAGGTGGGTTAAGTGCAGCTGAGATCATGAAAAGATCAGCCATGAACTTATTGAATGGCAGGGTGGGCTCGAAGGGCCAGATGGCCTATTCCTGCTCCTGGTTCTTATGTTCTTATGCCTCAGGTGAGGGGAAAGATGGAGAAGGAGAATGCTTCATGGTAACCTGAGCTGGTGCAGGAACTGAACTCATTCAGGTGACGTTAGTCAGCCAATTGAGCAAAACCAACTCCCAATTTGAAGCAAAAATTAACTCTGAACCACACTGGGAAATGTAAGGACAGATCGTGACAAACTTTATCAAAGATGGGAGTTTTAAGGAGCATTTTAAATAAGGGAAAGGAGGCGGAAAGGTTTAGATCCCATAATGCACAAAACCACCCAAACTCTGGGAGTCAGTGTTAAATCACCTACCTTGTTCCATATTCTACCCCATGGAAAAGCATCCACCCAGTGAGCCATTTTAACGTGGTGCCTAATCATGGGCAAGACAGTCCTTGCAATTAACTCTGTGGTTGTGGGTGGGTAGAATCATTCTGTGCAAAGTTCAGCTTAGAGGGCAACAAATGGTGAAGACAGAAGAGATTTTAACTCCTGTGAGTTCTGTAAGCAAATCTGACGCTTTGATTCCCACAGGACCCCTTTAGGGATCTCACTGCCTGGAGGGATCAGGAATTCAGCAGGCAAGAAATCATGGCCTGGGATGCTCAGGATCTTACCTGGCAAGTCAGTGATGAGAGGCAGTTCCATGAAGAAGAGGTAGGATGTGGCAGGATGAGCCTTTAAAGTGCCCACTTAAAAGCATCAATTGGCCATTGACAAGTGCCTACTCAACTTCTCTCTCTTGATTGCCCCTCCACCTCACCATGCAGGCAAGCATGAGTTGATTGGCAGTAGCTTCACCCATCTGTTTTGCAGCTGAGCCATAAAATGGGCACAGTGGTTAGCACTGCTGCCTCACAGTGCCAGGGACCCAGGTTCAATTCCAACCTCTGGTGACTGTGTAGCATTTGCACATTTTCCCCATGTCTGCGTGAGTTTTCTCTGGGTGCTCTGGTTTCCTCCTACAGTCCAAAGATGTGTAGGCTAAGTGGTTTAGCCATGGTAAATGCAGTGATGGGGTGGATCTGGGTGGAATGCTCTCTGAGGGATGTGCAGACTTGATGGACCGAATGGCCTCTTTCTGCACTGTAGGGATCCTATGAAAATTTAGCCCATAGCGGATCAAGGCCTGGTGGGGATGGAAAGGTTCCATCACTAAAGAACAACCGTGATATCAGTCTTTTTCATATAACATGTCAATAGCTTCATGACCACTTATACTGAATCCAGCTTTTAATTATCAGATTTAAAAAGAACTGAATTCAACTTCCCAAACTCCATTGCTGATAGTCTTTCCGATATATTTTCTTTAAGATATACTGCAAAGTACCAAAGATTCTTTTATTCCAGAGCACATGCTTTTTATAGGGAACTGCAGGCAAATAGATGTTCATTAAAGCTGTTTTAACTGGGTCCTTGTTTATCAATCAAACTGATTACTTTTACACGGGAAGCAGTAAATGGCCAAGAGCAATTTCCACTGCATGACCATCAATTTATCTTCGCTGGCAGTGTGGAAATCAATACACACAGAGTCCTCATAGTTTGGTAGTCCAACTTCAAACTGATTGGAAGTTAAAGTACCCTGAAATGAGGTATTTTTTCCCTGTTTATTAAGTGTAAAGCTCCATTTAAACGGTATGCTTATTCTGAAGATACCTTGGGGTAAAACCAATTAACAACATAGTCCATTATTATTTCTCATCTACACTCCAATTTTGAAGCATTTTCATGCTGTATGGCATAGAATTTAGGCCTGTATCCAAACCAATGGCAAGTTCGCCTATGTGAATGGTTAGGCGTGATACTGAGTAGGTATGTTGGTGCATTAAAAAAACACAAAGCAAAATATTGCAGATCGTAGAAATTTGAAATTTATACGAAGCATTTCATGATTTCAGGACAGTCTGAACTTCTTCATAGCTAATGAACTATTTTTGAAGTGATACTATAGTTATTGTGTTGGAAATGCAGTAGAGATCTGGCACACAGCAAGATCCCACAAACAGTGCTGTACTGCAATAATGAATAAGTAATAAATATTTATGGTTAAAAAAAGCAAAGACTTACTCGGCTTTTATTAGCACAGGATGTCATGTTCACATTCAACAGCAATCCCATCATAAATCACCCACAATTGAGATTCTGTCCCTCCCTAATGACTAGAAACTGAACTGCACCAGTCACGTAGATACTGTGTCTACAAGAACAGGACAGTGACTAGGAATTCTGCAGCAGTTAACTGACTTCCTGACTCCACAAAGGATGTCTACTGTCTATAAAGCATAAATCAAGAGTGCGATCGTAATTTCCAAACCACATTCCCATCTACCTCGATAACCTTTGCTCCCCGCCTCTTGCTTAACATGAATCTATCTACCTCTGCCTTAAAAATATTCAGGGGCTCTGCTTTCACTACCACCTTTTCAGAAAGAGAGTTCCAAAGAGTCACACTCTTTTGTGCGAAAAATTCTCACCTAATTTCTGTTTTAAATGGATGATCTCTGACTTTTAGGCAATGGAGTTCTAGATTCTTCCATAGAAGGAAACATCTCTCCACATCGATCTTGTCAAGACCCCTCACGATTGTATGTTTTTCAAGCAAGTCACTTCTTACTTTTCTAAACTCCAACGATGCAAGCCTAGCCCCTCCAACCTTTCCTCCTAAGGTAACCCATTCATTCCAGGTATGAGTCCAGTAAAACTTCTGTTTCCAAGTATTTATATTCTTCATTAAATAAAGTGACTAACACTGTGGACAATACTCCAGATGTGTCTCTCCAGTGCCTGTGTAAACAAAGCGTAACCTCCCTACTTTTGTATTCAATTCCCGTTACAATAAACTTTAGCTTTCCTAATTAGAGATAGCAAGGACTGCAGATGGTGGAGTCAGAGTCAATACAGTGTGGAGCTGGAGGAACACAGCAGGTCAGGCAGCATTCGAAGAGTAAGAGAATCAACATTCCGCCCGAGGCCTTTCATCAGCATTGGACTACTGACCATGTTTATTTTCCTTGGCATTGAGTTTGGTTAGAAAGGATTTTTTAAAACTTTCTTTTCATTGGATGTAAGCGTTAGTGGCAAGGCCAACATTTGTGGCTCAACCTTAATTGTCCCCAAGGATATAGTGATGAACGAGTATCATGTTAGCCATTGCCAGGCACTAAGAGCCTAAGAAACATTACTTAACACAGAGAGCCATTCAACTCTTTGTAATAGTAAGCAAAATTCTTGTTTTTAAAATATAAACTCTAGTCCTATTTTATTCTCAGGCTTAATTGGTGCAACATGTTGAGTAGTATGGCATAGGGCTCAGTGCTGGGACTTCAACTGTCTACAGTTTTCATAAATGACTTAGCTGAAGAGACAGAAGGTATGATTGCCAAATTTGCTGATGACATAAAAATAGGGAGGAAAGTAAGTTTTGAAGAGGATACAGGAGGTTACAAAATGATATTGATAGGCTAAATGAATGGGCAAGGATGTGGCAAATGGAGTACAATTTGGGAAAATGTGAAATGGTCTATTTTGGCATAAGAAAGAAGAATATTATCTCAATGGTGAGAGATTGCAGAGTTTTAAGATGCGGAGTGAACCGAGTGTTCTTGTGTATGAATACACTAGACTGAAAAACCATTAGAAATTGCTCTCACCAATAAGGTGAGTCAGGAGAAGCAGACTTGTTGCCACAATTTTTTTTTGATTAAGAAAGAAATATCAGTCTTTGACTTCTCATTTAAAGGCCGAAAGGCATATAAAATATGTAAATCAACATTTCTTGCATTTACAGCCAAGTTCTGTGAACATAACTGGAGACTTATTTAAAAGGGGTACAGGAAAGAACATTGTGCACATTAGAGATTGTTTTAACAAGTGTTCCTGGAAGCCAATTGACTGACGAATACTGCTTCCTTTACAATAGAACCTGCTTGAGCTCTTTTCAATAGTGACTGATTTGGATAGGTCCTTGTTGCATCTGATTCACTTAGAGGGGATTGCTAAGAACAAGCTGAGTTGGAGGAAAGGCTGCCCAGCTGATCTCTCCCATTTCTGAAAAGAAATTCCTGTAAATCAATTCAGGATGAAACCTATTTGTTCTTTTACAAGAGTGATTGGAAGAACATCCCACAATCATCTCAAGAATATGACAACATGTGCCAGTATATCAGCACAACAGATTCTAGAATATCCTATGCTTTATCTTTTTACCTCCAAGAATAACATATTGACCAAAATGTCTTCTTTACCAGGAAGCCAATCTCATCAGAAATCTGTTTTTTTTCCTCTCCTATCCTGAAGAGTGTGTCTAGTGTGTGTGTGCTTTGAAGATATTTATAGGGTTAAGCATTTATAATGCTCCATTACTCACTGTATTTTAACCGATTATTGCATATTTATTGAATAAATTTTGTTTAGATAAGAAATCCATAATTGTCTTCATGAAGAAAACTAATTAAGAGATAGTTTTGTTCAAAGCCCCCTATAAATGAAATAGTTAATTAGTCATCTTAGTAACTGGAAAAACTATTTTAATAGCACTTTGTGACCTGTGGTGTCATGGAACTAGAACAAAAGCATACTGTGAGAGCCGTCACTGATCGATCATTATTTTTATTTTGTTCTATCATCAGTTTTGTTTTGGAGCTGTGAACTGGGAACTCCAGGCTAGAGATGACTTTGGACTGTGGGTAGCATCTTGTGTGGAAAGGAAAATGGACCAAACAAGCTTTTGTTTATTTGTGAGGCCAGGCTTCAAAGTTAATTGCAGGTTGGTTCCTAATAGAAATGTTCTGCAGATGCTTTATCACCAGGGAAGAGCATTATGTTTAAACAGATAGCAGAAGGTAGCTATTCATAAGGTCAGTACCTGGGAATTCATTCCAGTTAGTTTGGAAAAAACCTCCTGTCAAGCAAGTGGCAGATGTTGAATGGTAACTGGGAGCCTGTAGAGGAAAAAGTCAGCCCTGTCAGGGACAGGCCAGCGCCTGAATTGGGTTTCGGACTGTATTTTCAGTGAGAAATGACTCTGGTTGCTGATGCTACAAAATGAAGATTTGAAAGTGCCCTGCTTAGCCTTCCATTAACAGCTCGTAGAATTCAGAGAGTAGAAAACTAAGTTATAAGTATTACTACTCTTATTTCACCTCTTAACTGAAGAGGTGACCCTGAACAATATCTTCAGAAAATCAACCAAGAAACCATCATGTATGCCCCTATGGAACATTGCAATGTGATAACTACTTAAATAAACTGGCTAGCTTAGTTATTTTCTTTTATTTATCCCTTAACTGTGTTTGTTTGTCTGCCTGTCTTTTGTGTGAATGGGGCTAAAAACAAAGATTTTGAATTTAAAGCATAGACCAATTAGATTATCTTGTTGTTTATATTTTGCTCTGCTAAAACTACTATATTGTTAATCAATTGCTAAGTCCTTTTTTTGAGATGCAAACTAGTGTCTGAAGTTGATTATTCCTAGAGGCTGGGATTAGTAATTTTAAGAAGTTTAATTAGGAACTATTGGAATCAATTTTGAGGGTTTTTGAAGGTTTTAACTTGATTTGCGTTGCGATACAAAGATAGAAAGGGTAATTAACAGCACTCCTCCAACTTCAGACATACGGAGTAAATATGACACATTAAATGCCTGAGCTACCAGTAGATCTTTGCTCACAGCCAACTGAAAATTGATAATTAATTATTATGTTTGCAGTAATATGCAACTGACAACATGCAAAGACATTATTGGTAGTGTGGATCTTCATAAGTTTAGCCTTATCCCATTTTAACCACTTATCTGTCTGATAAAACACAAAGTTTACCCACAAAGACCACCTATTTCCACCATGGTAGCATTGGCCACATATGTCCCAAATTATATGTCACCTATTACCTCAAAACCCTTGTGTTCCTATCACTTACAGGCTTAACTTCCAAAGTATTCTCTCCACTAAACTTCCAAGAACTATTGTGAAAATATTCAAATTGACCACAACTAATCCATCTACATTCCATAATTTACATCTATTACATCACTTACTGGGCTTCATAAGTGTTTCATAAGGTGTAAAGTATTTTGAGTTATCCTGAGATTTTGAAGGATTCTCCATCTAAATGCAAGTCCATATCCTATGCATTTGCAAACAAAATTTTGTTTAGATTTTAAGAATTCCAACATGGTGATTTCAAAATTTTCAGCCTTGTTCACAAATCCTTCCAAAGATTCAATCTTTCCCTTCCCATTTCCTGATTAGCTGACTGCATTTTCCTCTTGCTCCATCCCACTAAAAATGAAAAAAAACTTCATATCTTGGGAGGTTCTCTTCCTAAGAATGTATCCCATTGCATCTTCTCCTGCCTTAAAAATCTTCTTTATTATACTTTTGGATATATTCTTGAAGACTTTGTGTCTTTGGTCCAAATATCCTTGCTGGGAGGATTTCATGCTGTTGGGAAAGTTTTTAAAGCCTAATTTGGCAGCAGGATAGGATACAGAGTAGAAGTAATGTTGTGATCGAGGTCCAATCAAATATAGAAGGTATGCTAGGACACTTCAGTAAGTGGAGAAGACATGGGCAGGATGAGGAATATGACAGGTCCAGAAGGCTAAATTGTATTTATTTTAATGTAAGGAGCTTGACTGGTAAGGCCTTTGAACTTAAAGCTTTGATCAGTATGTGGAAATATGATACTGTTGCAATCACTGAGACATGGTTGAAGGAAGAACTGGACTGGCAACTCAACATTCTAGGGTATAGAAGTTTCAATCGTGATGGGGGAATGTAAAAGAGGTGGGGCATTACATTATTGATAAAGGAGACCATTGCTGCACAAATAAGGGAGGATGTTCCAGAAGGGTCTGGTACTCAGAAATAAAAATCGGGTAATTACTTTGCTGGGATTATACTCCAGGCCTTCCAACTGTCAGAGGGAGGTAAAGGAGCAGATATGTAGGCAAATCACAGAATAGTGTTTGAAAAACAGGGGACTTTAACTTGCTAACATTAACTGAGATTGCTTTAGTGTGAAAGGATTAGATGGTGTGAATTTTTAAAGTTCATCCAGGGGAGCTTTTTGAGCTGGTATGTTAATAGTCCTATGAGTGATTGAGCAGTGCCAGATTCTAATGCTAGGGAATGAAGCCGGTCAAGTGATTGAAGTGTCACCAGGCAAATATTTTGGGGCTGGTGACCATAACTCTGTAAGCTTCAAAATTGTTAAGGAATTGGATAAGAATAGTGTAGAAGTTGTGTCTAAATTGGGGGAAGGTCAATTCTAATATCATTAGACAGGAACTAGCAAAGATAGATTGGGAGCAGGTGTTGCACGTAAGTCTACACTTGGAAAGTGAAAGATTTTTAAAAGTAATATAGCGAGAATTCAGGGCCAACGTGTTCATCTAAGAGTGAAGAGCAAGGTCAAAAGTCACATGACACCAGGTTATAGTTCAACAGGTTTACTTAAAATCACAAGCTTTCGAAGTGTTGCTCCTTCGTCAGGTGAAGTGAAGAAAAGCACATAGACACAGTATTTATAGGCAGGGAGATCAATGGGCAGAGAGATCAAAAGATCATACAAATGGTGAGAGTGGAGTGTCAATACGCTGGATAATAATCTCTGCAGGTGATCAAAAATGTCAGATGGTATGAATAAAGTATCACCAGCTGAATAACAAACAAAGGGATGACCTAAATCCGATTACATGAGGCAGAGAGATAATTACAAAAAATTAAAAATAATGTGGTGCTGGAGACAAACCAAATGGCTGGAATAACATGACTGGTATAAGAATCGCATGCTGAGGGTCTAACCAAAGTAACAAGTAATCCAAAACTGCACAAACTATTTAAGGTAGACAGATCATAACAAGTCATCAAGGTGATGGTGTTAAAGTAGGACAGTCAGGAAGATTTACAGATACACAACAGTATGATGGTGTTACATGCAGTGTAACATGAACCCAAGATCACAGTTCAGGCCATCTTCATGTGTACGGAACTTGGCTATCAGTTTCTGCTCAGTGATTCTACATTGTTATACCTTGAAGGCCGCTTTGGAGGATGCTTACATGAATATCAGAGGCTGAATGTCCTTGATGACTGAAGTGTTTCCCAACCCAGAGGAAATGTTCCTGTCTGGTGGTTGTTGCGCGGTGTCCATTCATCTGTTGCTGTAGCATCCGCATGGACTCACCAATATGTCATGCCTTGGAGCATCCTTGCCTGCAGCGTATGAGGTAGACAACTTTGGCCGAGTCACATGAGTATCTGCCATGTACATGGTGGGTGGTTGTCCCATGTGTGATGGTAGTGTCCATGTCAATGATCTGACATGTCTTGCAGAGGTTGCCGTGGCAGGGTTATGTGGTGTTATGGCTCCGGGAATTCTTCCACAAACCCCAAGATATCAACAGCGAGCTCAATGAGACAATGAACGAAGAACAGTCAACAGAGAGATCCGTAGTGCAGTGACCAAAGGAGAAAGAGTCAAATTGGACCCCTCCGGAAGGCCACTGCCCTAGACTCAACATGTACGCTCAAATCATCAGGAGATGCGTTAACGTTAGATTCATCAGCTGCACTCATCCAAGCACAACACGTCCTGGCTCTCAAGACCCAACTGCAATATTGTCATCAAACCAGCAGATAAAGGAAGAGCAGTTGTCACACAGAAAAGGATGGACTACTGCAAATTAGCATACCAACAACTGAACAACAGGAACACAACAGACAATTATCTGCTGATACGACCAGAGGACACACCCATCAACTCAACAGACTGATCAAGACCTTTAATCCAGACCTTCAGAGTATCCTATGCAGTCTCATCCCACGTACCTCTTGCATAGAAGACTTCTACCGCCTTCCAAAGATACACAAAGCTAATGCACCTGGACATCCCATCGTTTCAGTCATTGGGACCCTGTGTGAGAACCCCTCTGGCTACGTCGAGGGCATCTTGAAACCCATTGTACAAGGAACCCCCAGCTTCTGTCGCGACACTACGGATTTTTAACAGAAACTCAGCACCCACCAGTCGAACCAGGAACATTCCTCATCACCATGGACGTTTCAGCAATCTACACCAGCAATCCCACAGTGAAAGCATCACTGCAACAGCCTCAGTACTCAAGACCAAAAGCTGCCAATTTCCGGATGCCATCCTACAACTCATCTGCATCATCCTCGGCTACAACGTCTTTACCTTTGACAACCAGTTCTTCATCCAGACACACGGAACAGCCATGGGGACCATACATCCACCTCAATAGGTCAGCATTTTCATGCACAAGTTCAAGAAAGACCTCTTTGTGCACAGGACCTCCAATCAACGCTATACACCAGATACATCAACATTTTCTTCCTTTGGACTCATGGCAAGGAATTGCTGAAATGACTACATAGTGATATCAACAAGTTTCATCCCACTATCAGATTTACCGTGGACTACTCTTCAGAGTCAGTTTCATCTTGGACACACGGATCTCCATAATCTCATAAGAACAGAATATTCAAATATTGGTTAATCTTGTCCCTCAGAATTGTTTCCAATAATTTCCCTACCACTGATGTCAGACTAACTGGTCTGTATTTACCTGGTCTATCCATGCAACCCTTCTTGAACAAAGGAACCACATCAGCTTAGAAAATTTTCTGAAGAAGGGTCCAGGCCCAAAATGTCAGCTCTCCTGCTCCTCTGCTGCCTGGCCTGCTGTGTTCATCCAGCTCCACACCTTGTTATCTCAGACTCCAGCATCAGCAGTTCCTACTACCCCATCATTAGGATGTTGCCTGAGATGGAATGTCTCAGTTAAAGAAAGGTCTAAATAGACTAGGTTTGTTTTCCTTGGAGCAGAGGAGGAAGAGGGGGTTCTGATTGAGGCCTACAAAATGATGACCGGCATAGCTAGGGTAGATTGTGAAAATCTTTTCCCCATGGCAGACATGTCTAAGACCAGAGGGCATAAATGTAGGGTGAGGTGTACATGGGTTAGAGGAGATTTGAGAAAAAATGTTTTTCATCCAGACGATGGTAGAAATATGGAACGTGTTGCCTGAGAGAGTGATGGAGGCAGCTAGTCTTACAACATTTAAGAATCATCTGGATGAGCACCTAAAATGCCAGGGCATAGTGGGCTATGGACCAAGTGCAGGTAAATGGGACTAGTATAGTTTGGTATTTGCTGGTCTGCATAGACATGATGGGTTAAAGAGCTGTACCTATGCTGCATAACTTTTTGACTTCTTAATTCCGCTCTGTCTTTTTTTTCCTACTATCTCAAAATACGCTCTCCCCCAACTTGTCTTGGGACGTATTTTAAAAGTGCAATTGGTTATCAAACTTTATTTCTGAATCTGCCAGGCCTAAGTCAGCATATTGGGATATGTCTCTTCTCCTTATTTTGAACTTCTGCAGCTCTATAATTTTCCAAGATTTCTGTGGCATACAATTTTGGCTTTGTGCACATAAACATAGAGTCAAAGAGTCTACAGTGCGGAGACAGGCCCTTCAGCCCAAACTCATCCATGCTGACCAAAAATGTTCATCCACACTAAACCCATTTCCCTGCACTTGGCTCAAATAACTTCTAAACTTTTCCTATCCGTGTATCCATGCAAGAGCCTTTTAAATGTTGTTAAAATGTTCTTGCCTCAACCACTTCCACTGGCAGCTCATCCAAATGCGTACCACCCTCTGTGTAAAAATTTTGCCCCTCAGGTTCCCATGTATTCTTTCCCCTCTTACCTTAAACTAATGCCCTCTAGTCCTCGATTCTCTAACCCTGGGAAAAAGACTGAGTGCATTCACCCTATCCATGCCTCTCATGATCTTACACACTTCGACAAGATCCCCCCTCAGTCTCCTACAGTCGAAAGAAAAATGTCCTAGCTTGACAACCCCTCCTGATAATTCAGTCTCTTGGGTCCTGGCAACATCCTTGTAAATTTCTTCTACACTCTTTCCAGTTTAATAACATCCTTCCTATAGCCAGGTGACCAAAACTGAACAGAATACTCCAAGTGCAGCCTCACCAATGTCCCATACAACTGCAACATAACTTCCCAAATTCTATTCTCAATTGCCTGACTGATGAAGGCCAGTGTGCCAAAAACTTTCTTCACTGCCCTGTCTACCTGTGACTCCAATTTCGGAGAACCATGTACTTGAACTCCAAGGTCCCTCTGTTCCACTACACTCCTTAAGGCCCTACCATTCACCATGAATCTCCTACCTTGACTTGACTTTCCAAAATGCAACACCTCACACTTATCTCGGCCCACTTCCTCAGCTGATCAAGATCCTGCTGCAATTTCTGATAACCTTTGTCCTGTCCATGATACTGCCTACTTTAGTGTCATCTGCAAACTTACTAATCATGCCTTGTATATTTGCGTTCAAATCATTGAAATAGATAACAAACAGCAATGGATCCAGCATTGACCCCTGAGGCACACCACTAGTCACAGGCCTCCAGTCCGATAAGAATCCTTCCACTAATACTCTTTGTTTCCTACCATAAAGCCAATTATGTATCCAATTTGTCAGCTCTCCCTGGATTACATGCGATTTAACCTTCCAGAGCAGCCTACCATGTGGAACCTTATCGAAGGCCCTACTTAAATCCACGTAGACTATATCTACTGCCCTGCCCTCATCAACCTTCCTGATCACTTCATCAAAGAATTCTAACAAATTTGTGAGGCATGATCTCCCATGCATGAAGCCATGCTGACCACTCCAAATCAAGCCTGTCTTTCCAAATGCATGTATATCTTATCCCTCAGAATCTTCTCAAGTAACAAGTTAAGGGCGGCACGGTGGCTCAGTGGTTAGCACTGCTGCCTCATGGCGCCAGGGACCTGGGTTTGATTCCAGCCTCGGGCGACTGTCTGTGTGGAGTTTGCACATTCCCCCTGTGTCTGCGTGGGTTTCCTCCAGGTGCTCCAGTTTCCTCCCACAGTCCAAAGATGTGCAGGATAGGTGGATTGGCTATACTATAGTGCCCAGGGATGTTTAGGTTAGTTGGGTTAGACTTGGGAAATGCAGAGGTAGGGGTCTGGGTGGGATGATCTTCGGAGGGGCAGTGTGGACTTGTTGGGCCGAATGGCCTGTTTCCACACTGTAGGGGTTCTATGGTTCTAACTTTCCTACCACAGATATTAGGCTTACTGGTCTTTGTTTCCCAGGTTTTTCTTTGCAGCCCTTCTCGAAAAAAAGCAGAACATTTGCTACCCTCCAGTCTTCAATTCTTCCATCTTGCTATTAGTCGCTGGACCCTCGGGTATCTCAGCTCTAAGCTCTTGAGTCCACTCAATAAACATCTTTATGTCTCCCTTCTCCATTAAAACACTCCTTAAAATTGCCCTCCACAGCATCCTATTTCTTCCCTTTGTTGGATCAGTGTTTTTTTTGCATGTAATTGCATTCCTGCAAAACACCATTCTAAGACATGAAATGAGTTGTTGTTGCAGATTAATACTGTTCTAACTGTTGAGCATGTGGCATAAACTGAACTGATCAAGGAGGTAAATGTTATGAGATTAGAAACTACATTTAAATGAATTTATTCACTTTTGGAGGCTGGTACTTTCTTATGAACTGTCTCAATCAGCAAACCTGGAATGCAGTCTAACAGATCAGAGAGGTCAACTGTTCATGACCTCAGTCTAGTAAGCTCTCTTGAGAGAACCCAAGAACATCATGCCATTATGTTTTGACAGATGCCAATGATCAAGGGATAGAGATAACAGCTTGATCTCTGTTGCTGTATGTAGTCCAGCACATCTGAACTCAGACCAGCATGACATCTACTGATGAAGGGACAGATTTTGCTCTAGTACTTCTTTAGAAGGGCACAGATCAGTGTAAATACTGCCCTTCTGGAAAAGAATCAACCCTATATTCACCACAGCATGAACTATGCAGTATGAAACAGATAGTCTAAGGCTTGAATTGTTTTATACCTTGAGGAAGTTACAAACTAATAGTAGAATCAAAAGTGTCTGGAAAGCGAAAGTTGAGAGCTGATGAATGTTTGCATGTTTGCTTTCTAAGATCCAAATGGAGCTATAAAATGTTGACCATAACAAGCTATTCTACCATATCACCAATGGTCACGTTTGGAGGGAATGAGTGTAAATTCAAAATGGACCTGAGGAAACAATACATCAGGGATTGACTAACCCCAATTTTTACTCTGAGTTGGGTACGTAGAGAAGGCTGAATTCACAGCTTTGTGAGTGTGACCATTAAAAATGTCTGCTGTACTTTCATTCCGGATGGTGAGCAGGGAAGATTAGAAGACCATGTGTATGTGACCCTGAGGAAGGAATGAGGATGCTGCTAGTTTGCAGAGGTGGACTGTCCAGAAGGGCTGTCTTAGGGATCGGGCACAGTGTCCAACATGTCAAAATGAAGAATAATGCTTAAATAGTCCTCCAACACTCACCATCCTCAACTGCCACACAGTTGTCATGCCCCATCTGTGGCAATCTCCATCTACCTCGTGCCCTCTTACTGTCCATGCCAAAATATGCCCCTACTCCACCCTCATTGACCCTCATGTGACCATACTATGCTATGCTGCCAACAACTCCATGGCCTTTCACAGAGCCCCTGTGCCAAGCTATGCACTCCCATCCACTATCCATTGTCCTCTATAAGCCCAATGCCAAATAAACGCCAACTCATGTCAACTAATGCCACCCACTAACCACCCTTTTCTATTACACCTAACAAGCCAACTCATCTAGTATCCACCATGAGCAAATCTCAAGATTGAAGCAGGGACGAGATAAATATCTTCAGGATAAATTTGCATTATTGCAGGCTTCAGAATGTTTTTTAAAATGTTCTAATTCATCAAAAGCTGTTTTACTGCATTTACTTTGTTTCAAACAAAATAAAGTCTTATACAGACAAAGATTTCATTCAAGTGCAACAAACATTGGAATTCATAGTCTCAAACTGAAGAGTTTATAATTACTTGTCGTTACCAATCAAACTTCAAAATGGTAGACAAACCTCCTTGATAACAGGTGGTTGTGAAATCAGTAATGGAAACCCACAGGCTTATTTCAATAGTGAAATATTGTTCAATGCCTTGACAGCTTGAAAGCTCCTTTGTTTTTGACAAGTCTTCTTCATACTTTACTAAGGTCCTCTTGACCATCTCTTTGATAAGTTCTCATAAGACTTTTTACAAGATCCCTTTGACAGGTACTTTTGACAGTTGAATTTTACAGTTCTGATGGCAATTGCAATGAGTTTTAAAACAATGTGCACATTTATGAGTACTTCTAACAATTCCAAAGACACCTTATCTCCTCAAAAGGGCACTTTACTTTCTCTAAAGATGTCCCAGAACCAGATCCAATGAAATACTTGCCTCTTCTAAAGGTACCCTGGCTAACCTAAGAAATGCGCAAAGTTCAGATCTGCTTTAATCAGGTCTATTTTGCACACTTTGGGTTCCAAAAGCTGAGGTTACTAAAATCCTACTTCACTGGTGGCAGCTGATGATTTTAAAAGGCCTTGAACCATACATGCATAAATCCCAAGGTGACCCCATTTCTGCCCCTTTGAAAATGGTAATTGCTGTTTTCAGATTGCATTTCTAAGCTGAAAGACCATCTTTGCTCCAGGTCTCATTGTCAGTGTTAACTGAAGTATGAAAACAAATAGGTTGTCTTCATAGGGGAGACTGGCAATAAAGTTCAACACCCATTTTTAGTCTTGTGGTGTTCTTAACTAATTGCTAGCACTGATATCCACTTTATCTATTATTAAACAGTTGTTTCCACTATGAAACATGCTTCTCACAAGTCAGTAAATGGTGAAGTTATATGATCAGGAAATTTCAATAGATGAGATTTTCACCTTTCAATGTGGAGAATTGATTGCAACTGTTATAGGTAATAGAAACATTTTCTAGCTATCATTTTACACAGGGACTATATGCATATGAAAATTTCTGGAACTCTAACTTATTTTTTAAAAATGGACATTAACCAGATAGCTGAGGCAGTTTCCAAGGCTCAGGTGATTTCAATACAGACTGTCACAAGCTCCAGAAATTTCATAATTGAATTATGCTGAATGGGCCATCTTTCCCTTGAATAGACGTTCCAATCAGTACCCCCTCCCCGTGGAGTTCACACCTATCATTCTTCCTGGTTTATTCTAAATTGAAGTCAATGAACTTCCAGACTTTTTGACGCTGAGTTTGCAAGCTAAGAAAAAGAATACTGCAGAAAACCAGGTAAACACAAGTTATTACAAGGAGTCCCCGTCTACTTCTACTGTATCACAATGGCTTTCAGCTTTAATTCATTCTGGGTGGACAATAGCAGGCAACCATGTGACAGTAACTGGATTCTCATACTGAAAATGAGAACACCATAAGCCACATGAGCTGTAGAATAAGTAATGTCATTTGTGTTTTTCAGGTCAGGAGGCTGTGAAACCTTTAAATCCTCCCAGCCTGTTTCCTTCTCAAAAGTCTAACAATATCAAAATGGGGTCTTGGGTACAGAAACCACAAGGAATCAGTTTCATGATCTTCTGAGAGAGCTACTTCTTTGAGGGAACACTGCAATAATCCTGATAACTGACACAAACTATTTGAAACCAACTAAACTTAATCAAGAGTGAAAAGGTTTCCTTTGTTTATTGGCCCAGTAGGAACAGCAATCTTCAATAAAAAATAAGCCAAACATGAAAAACGTTCATTATTTTCTTGGTTTAACACTTTGTAGAAGTTACGACCTTGTTTAATTATTTCTCCCTGGTGTGATTGGTGTATGAATGTCATAGCATTTAGATTGTCAGAGTGTGTAAACAAATAAAAAATCCTCTTTTTATTTAGACCCATTTTGCTACTATTTTTCAAATCGACTGTACATTCACAGGGGCTAAGAAACACACACTTGTACATTTCCAAACTCCTGCACTGATTATTGACAGACTGCAACTGGGGTTTAAGTTTATTTTTCTTCACTTGTCTGTAACAGTAGCATTTCACAGGATCACAGAACTACTTCAACACAAAAGGAGCTTGTTTGGCCCATTCTCTCTGTCCTAGCCCTCCAAATGATCAGCACACCTAGTTTCATTCTATCTTCTTGTCTGGTAGCCGTACACATTCTGCCTTTCAGGTAATAATTCAATTTCCTTAGTGCCTCAATTAAACATACCTCCACCACATTGTCAGCCAGTACATTTGAGATCTTAACCTATCACTGCATGAGTAAGTTCGCCTTGTCTCCATTGTTGCTTTTGTGAATTAACTTAAATCTGTTCTCCTCTTGTTCTTGATTCTTCCATCAATGTGAACAGGTTTTCACTATCTACTCCACTTAGGATTATGAATAACTCAACCAAATCACCTCTCAACATTCGCTTCTTCAAGGTCCTAACTTCTCCAATTTATACTGAAGTTCCTCATCCCTGCAACCATTCTGATTAATCGTTTTTTTGCATTCTCTCCAATGCTTCTCATCTTTCCTAAAGTGTGACAACTAAAACTGGGCACTTTTCTTCAGTTGAAGCTAAATCAATGTTTTATACAAGTTTAAAATGAACTCTCTGCTCTTGTACTTTAGGTTGCTATTAATAGAGTCGAAGATTCTGTATGATTTATTTTCAACCCATGCTGCCACTTTCAATGTCTTATACACGTATATATGCAGGATCATCTGTTCCTGTACCTTCTTTAGAATAAACCCTTTATATTGTCTTGTTGTGTTCTTATAAAATGGAGCAATCTTTGGTTTAAAAAATCAATTAACAAATATTTGGGCTAATATATTTCAGAAATAAATATTTTCTCAAGGGTAGAGATAGTAGGAACTGCAGATGCTGGAGAATCTGAGGTAACAAGGTGTACAGCTAGATGAAGGCCAAGCAGCATCAGAGGAGTAGGAAAGCTGACGTTTCGGGCCTAGACCCTTCTTCAGAAATGGGGGAGGGGAAGGGGATTCTGAAATAAATAGGGAGAGAGGGGGAGGTGAATAGAAGATGGATAAAGAAGAAGATAGGTGGAGAGGAGACAGACAGGTCAAAGAGGCGGGTGTGGAGCCAGTAAAGGGGAGTGTAGGTGGGGAGTTAGGGAGGGAATAGGTCAGTCCAGGGAGGTCGGACAGGGCAAGGGGGCGGGATGAGGCTAGTAGGCAGGAGATGGAGGTGGGGCTTGAGTTGGACAGGAGGGGATAGGTGGGAGGAAGGACAGGTTAGGGAGGCGGGGACAAGCTAGGCTGGTTTTGGGATGCGGTTGGGGAAGGGGAGATTTTGAAGCTTGTGAAGTCCACATTGATACCATTGGGCTGCAGGGTTCCCAAGCGAAATATGAGATGCTGTTCCTGCAACCTTCAGGTGGCATCGTTGTGGCACTGCAGGAGGCCCAGGATGGACGTGTCGTCTAAGGAATGGGAGGGGGAGTTGAAATGGTTTGCGACTGGGAAGTGCAGTTGTTTGTTGCGAACCGAGCGTAGGTGTTCCGCAAAGCCTCCGCTTGGTTTCCTCGATGTAGAGGAGGCCACATCTGGAAAAGCGGATACAGTATACCACATTAGCAGATGTGCAGGTGAACATCTGCTTGATGTGGAAGGTTTTCTTGGGGCCTGGGATGGGGGTGAGGGGAGAGGTGTAGAGGCAGGTGTAGCACTTCCTGCGGTTGCAGGGAAAAGTGCCGGGTGTGGTGGGGCTGGAGGGGAGTGTGGAGCAGACAAGGGAGTCACAGAGAGAGTGGTCCCTCCAGAAAGCAGATAAGAGTGGGGAGGGAAAAATGTCTTTGTTGGTGGGTTCGGATTGCAGATGGCGGAAGTGTCGGAGGATGATGGTCAGAGGAGGTGAAAGGACCACTACACATTCCCACATTCTTTTTTCTGAAGAAGGGTCTAGGCCCGAAACGTCAGCTTTCCTGCTCTTCTGATGCTGCTTGGCCTGCTGTGTTCATCTAGCTCTACACCTTGTTATCTCATTTTCTCAAGGGATTGGTTTTTATTGTATTTGCTATTTGAAGCATCTTGAGGTATCTTTGACCACTGTCTATTACCCATATAAACAGCAAGTTAATTCTGGATGTTAGAATGTAAATTATATAAGCATTGTAGACATTATTACTGTTCTAGCAGTGTATAGCAAAGTTTCCGTTGTTTGTTCAAAACCGTGGAACCTTTGGCTTTATTCCTTTAGTACGTCCCCTGGATCTCGGATATTGTCTGCTTTAAAATTGTCCTTGGCAGACCTTAACGTATTTGCCAGTCTGGTCTGTAATCATAACAGGTAGATAAATTTTTAATAAGCAAGTGAGTGAAAGATTGTCAAGGAGCAGTCAGGACTGTGGAATAATCAACAAAAACAGAAAGTGCTACAGAAAATCGGAAGGTATGGCAGCATCGATGGAAAGAACAGCAGAGTTAACGTTTCAGGTCCAGTAATCCTTCGTCAGAACAGTTATGGCTTTCAGCAATTTCTGTTTTTGTTTCTGATCTTTAGCATCTGCAATTCATTGTTTTATTTTACTGGGGAATAATCAGAGCATCCATGATCTTATTGAATAGCAAGGCTGGCTTTAAGGGGCCAAGTGGCCAACTTCTGCTTCTGGGAGATAGTAGGAACTGCCAATGCTAGAGTTTGAGATAACAAGGTGTGGAACTGGAGGAACACAGCAGGCCAGGCAGCATCAGAGGAACAAGAAAGCTGACGTTTCGGGTCCAGACAGCTGCCTGGCCTGCTGTGTTCCTCCAGCTCCACAACTTTTGCTTCTATTTTGCATGTCATATGTTTTGATATATAGATTTCTCTTTTCACAGATTTATTGACTTGTGTGAGATCAACGCATAATTATACACACTCTTTTGGCTCTGGAACCAGAATTATCTCTGTTCCAGTTATTAATTTATTTTCAATCCCCCCTAATTTGTTCTAATGATGTTCGATATTCAAGTTTACTTTCTAGTTTATCTTTCCAGAAGTATAGTATACACATGTCATAAATAACAGCAGGCAGTAGCAATAGGATCTCAAGGATGACATAAACACTTGAGCTGTTTGTGCATGTGAGTTCAACTGTACATGGATTCATATCCCTGAGACTCAGGCATTCCCCATACTCTCATTATAGCCTCTCCGCAAGAATCAAGTAGGAGACAATTAGTGCTAGATTGTGAGGGCAGTTTTCTACTGTTCAGTCATACCCATGGGGAATTTAAACAGACCTAGTGCATCAAAGAGGTGAGAGAACACAGCGTGTTACTCAGCTCCATTAATACAAAGCCTTTTGGATGATAATAGCTTTAATTTACCTGGCCATAAATTGCACATAGTAACCTAACTGGTTCTGTTGTGCATCAAGTATTTTATAGCTGCTTCAATTCTTCATTATAAAGATTAACAGTTAGTTTAGCAAGCAGTCAATAATTAATTTTCCTGGTACAGCTAGAGCATAATAAAAACAATATGCCGCAAATGACTCCCTATAAATTCTCTAACCCTTTATTAATTTATGCTCAAATGTCAAGCTGAGGAGATTAATCACCTTCTGTTGATTTTGAAGTCATCAAAAATATGTTTAAAGATGTATGTGGGCGCTCTCTATTGGCTCTGTTGGTTAAGGCAATGAGCAGTTAAGCTAATAAGGAATACTTTCAATGTAATCCATAGTGTTGAGTCAGCTTAAAGCAATAAGGAAATCGACAATGTGTCCCATTCTCTATTTCTGTACAGGAACCCCTATTGGAAGAGTAAAGTTGTGGACAAGGCAAGAAAAGATTGGGTTTTGGGTTTCTGACGCTATCCAAGATTTCAGTAATTGTCACTTTTGTAAGGTAGCAGAAGGCAAGTCTTTTTCTCTAGCTTGGAGTCGGTGGGGGGTGATGTTAGTGTATGTAAATTATATGAAACAGGCACTTAGATAAGTGATGACCTGTTTTATAATAACATCAACATTGGCAATGGTGTAAAACAGGCCTGTCAATTTGTAGGAACCTGATTTATGCCGTTGGTATTGTCACATTTCACCTCAATATTTTCAGGAATTGGGGCAGAAGACGGGGCAAGGGGAAGAATTCACAGAGAAAGTAAGAGGCAGGAGGCATCTCAGGTTTTAAAATATTGACCCAAGAGATCCTGCATCTTGGCCAATTTGTATTCAATCAAAATTTAACACAGTCCAAGAGAATCCTTGGAGCTGTGTCAATTCTGCTAATGTTATTTTGCCAGAATTTTCTGCTGAAGTAATACCAGCAGAACAAGAGGAGCATTGAGGAATTCCCCTAGCTGTAAGTTTTAAAACCCAGGTGCACTGAAAATTGTGAGACTTTGGCCTTCTGCCAAATCATCATTGACAGTCAAATAAAACCAAAATACTGCAGAAATCTGAAATAAATGCAGAGAATGCTGGAGAAGCTCACCAGTTCTGGCAGCATCTGTGGGAGAGAGAAAAAGAGTTAAAGTTATGAGTCTGGTGTCTTGACGAGTCATACTGAGCTTATTTACACTGTTTCTTTTTCCACAGATGCTGCCAGAGATCTGCTGAGTTTCTCCAGCATTCTCTGTATTTGTTTCAATATTGATAGTACCGCTTAACTTTGACTATTAGGTACCTCTCCCAGTGAGGAATGTGACTAGAAGTCCATATCAGTATTTAAAGCTGAATACGTGTTGCAGCTGTTGCCATCAATGTAAAGTGGTTTTGCTTCAAATGAATGCTGCAGGTATCATGGTCTTTCAGAAGAGATCTTAAGCTGAAGCTCTCACATGAATGTAACAGTTCCTGTAGTTCTTGTTTTGGATAAGAGCAGGGGAATTCTCATGTTCCTTAGCCTGTACTTATCCCTTAACCTACATTGCTCAAATAGAAGATCTGTCATAATCCTCATTTCTGTATGTGGGATCTTGCAGTGTGCACTTTGCTACCACACTTCCAAGCTCACAAAAATGCCTATCCTACAAGTGTACGGATTATAATCACTGCTCGCATTTCTTAAGGCAATGGGTGCTGGTCATGCTTCTGCTGTTGCTGTCCACAACTCCTCTAAACCCACCTTGTGCTTCTTGTCCCATTATTATCTCTTTTTACCTTGCACTATCATCATTTTTGTCATTTAGTTATTCTTGTCTTCCAATTTAGAACAAACTTATTTTTCTATTCCTTTCTCCCTTCTTGCCGTGCCTTGTCTCCATGCTTGCTTAAAGACTGTTACGTCGCTGACATCTTCAAAATCTGTCAAAAGATCATCAGCCAACAGTTTTCTCTACCCATGGCCTGGTAAGTATTTAGAACATTGACTATTCTTATTTAATTTCAGCGATTGGCTGTAAAGCTCTTTGGGACACACTGAAATCATGAAAGGCCACACATGTAGGTCTTTCTTTTAACAGGTGCAATGCAGATACTGTCTCAAGGCCAACGTGACACTGGAACAGAGATTGCCCCCTGCGGGGAAAATCTTTGTAGAGGATTATCTCAGATATTACATCCTCATCTGCATTATGCAACTTGAGGGGGAAAAAAGCAGTAAATTGTACTCCAAATCTCAATTGCACTGCTTTCTGAGACACTCAGATCTGAGTGAACCAGGACTTTACTGTGAACTAGAATCCAGATTTTTGCAGAGATTTTTCCAATGGTATTTGCCAGTGTTAATGACCATAAAAAGTGAACCTCACCAAACAGTTAAATCTTGTTTACAAGCACGTACAATCATTTGGATAAAGAATCTGAATCAGACCAACTAAAAGTACATACTGAATGCTGAGGCTATAAAATAGGTAACGCCACCATAGTCCCACTCTTTCATCAGATGGAAACAACTGGTGGTGAGCTTAACCTGAGGATTAACACATCTCAGACAAGGGGAGACATTTAGAAAGAGAATCCTTCATGGTAACCTCAGTCAGCTTGAGAATTGAACCCACTCTGTTGGTGCCGCTCTATGTCACAAACTATCTGACTAGCCAACTGAGCTACCCAAAGCAAAATGGAAATTAACCACAAAAATGGCAAGCTGTAGAACATACTCTTGAATTATGGTGTTGACCAAATCTATGTAATAGTAAAGCAGGGTTTCACGGATGATGGAGATAGTAGGAACTGCAGATGCTGGAGAATCCGAGACAACAAGGTGCAGGGCTGGATGAATACAGCAGGCCAAGCAACATCATAGGAGCAGAGAGGCTGACGTTTCGGGCCTAGACCCTTCATCAGAAAAGGGGGAGGGGAAGGGGGTTTTGAAATAAATAGGGAGAGAGTGGGAGGCGGATAGAAGAGGGATAGAGGAGAGGATAGGTGGAGAGGAAACAAACAGGTCGAAGAGGCGGGGATGGAGCCAGTAAAGGTGAGTGTAGGTAGGGAGTTAGGAAGGGGATAGATCAGTCCAGGGAGGACGGACAGGTCAAGGGGGCGGGATGAGGTTGGTCGGTAGGAGATGGAGGTGTGGCTTGAGGTGGGAGGAGGGGATAGGTGGGAGGAAGAACAGGTTAGGGAGGCAGGGATGAGCTGAACTGGTTTTGGGATGCGGTAGGGGGAGGGGAGATTTTGAAACTTGTGAAATCCACATTGATACCATTGGGCAGCAGGGTTCCCAAGCGGAATATGAGTTGCTGTTCCTGCAACCTTCGGGTGGCATCGTTGTGGCACTGCAGGAGCTCCGCCTCCACGCTTACTTCTTTAACCGTGAACCTAACCCTCCCTCTACTGACCCCTTCTCCCACTTCCAACACACCCCCTCCTCCTGGACACCACCCCAAGGCCTCCTACCCTCCCTCGACCTCTTCATCTCCAACTGCCGTCGAGGCATCAATCGCCTCAACCTCTCCACCCCTCTCACCCATTCCAACCTCTCCCCCGCAGAACGTGCAGCCCTCCGCTCCCTCCGCTCCAATCCCAACCTCACCATAAAACCCACGGACAAGGGAGGCGCAGTTGTAGTATGGCGCACTGACCTCTACATCGCCAAGGCCAGACGCCAACTCTCCGACACCACTTCCTACCGCCCCATTGATCATGACCCCACCCCTGAGCACCAAACCATCATCTCGCAAACCATCCACAACCTCATCACGTCAGGTGACGTCCCACCCACGGCCTCCAACCTCATCGTTCCCCAACCTCGCACTGCCCGCTTCTATCTCCTTCCCAAAATCCACAAACCTGAATGCCCTGGTCGACCCAATGTCTCCGCCTGCTCCTGCCCCACCGAACTGATCTCCAACTATCTAGACTCCATTTTCTCCCCCTTGGTCCAGGAACTCCCTACCTATGTCCGTGACACCACCCACGCCCTCCACCTCCTCCAGAACTTCCAATTCCCCAGTCCCCAACACCTCATCTTTACCATGGACGTCCAGTCCCTCTACACCTGCATTCCCCATGCAGATGGCCTTAGGGCCCTCCGCTTCTTCCTGTCCCGCAGGCCCGACCAGTCCCCCTCCACTGATACCCTCATCCGCTCAGCCGAACTCGTCCTCACACTCAACAACTTCTCTTTCAATTCCTCCCACTTCCTACAGACAAAGGGGGTAGCCATGGGTACCCGCATGGGCCCAAGCTGTGCCTGCCTCTTTGTAGGTTACGTGGAACAATCCCTCTTCCGTACCTACACCGGCCCTAAACCCCACCTCTTCCTCCGTTACATTGATGACTGCATCGGCGCCGCCTCGTGCTCCCACGAGGAGCTCGAACAGTTCATACACTTCACTAACACCTTCCACCCCAACCTTAAGTTTACCTGGACCATCTCTAACACCTCTCTCCCCTTCCTGGACCTCTCTGTCTCCATATCGGGCAACCACCTAGAAACCGATATTCATTTCAAGCCCACCGACTCCCACAGCTACCTAGAATACTCCTCCTCCCACCCACCTTCCTGCAAAAATGCTATCCCCTATTCCCAATTCCTTCGCCTCCGCCGCATCTGCTCCCAGGATGAGGCATTCCACTCCCATACATCTCAGTTGTCCTCGTTTTTCAAGGACCGTAACTTCCCCTCCTCGGTGGTCGAGAACGCCCTCAACCGTGTCTCCCACATCTCCCGCACCTCATCCCTCACACCCCGTCCACGCAATAAAAACCAAAAAAGAATCCCCCTCGTCCTCACGTACCACCCCACCAACCTCCGGATCCAACGCATCATCCTCCGACACTTCCACCATCTGCAATCCGACCCCACCACCAAAGACATCTTTCCCTCCCCACCCTTATCTGCTTTCCGGAGGGACAACTCTCTCCGTGACTCCCTTGTCCGCTCCACACTCCCCTCCAGCTCCACCACACCCGGCACTTTTCCCTGCAACCGCAGGAAGTGCTACACCTGCCCCCATACCTCCTCCCTCACCCCCATCCCAGGCCCCAAGAAGACTTTCCACATCAAGCAGATGTTCACCTGCACATCTGCCAATGTGGTATACTGCATCCGCTGTACCCGGTGTGGCTTCCTCTACATCGGGGAAACCAAGCGGAGAC